>NC_046375.1:16376667-16682277 GCF_011125445.2 Fundulus heteroclitus | reverse complement strand
ATTTTGACGCCCTAAACAAGGATGCATACAGGACCAAAGTTACACATAGGTTTGTTCTTATTTTGTTAAATGGAGGTTATCTCCATCTGAAACTGTAGTTACATATTAAGTCCTCTTTTTAAGCGCTTATGTTGTCTGCGAAGTCATGAAAACCTGCGTGAGTTGCATTCCCCCCTCTTGGCTACAGGTCAGGGTGAGCGAGGAGAAGAGGCTGGCAGTGACTGTTCACCACATTGATGAAGACGTGTCTGTGGTACCCCGAGGCGCCTTCATCAGGAGTCCACTTGGCCTTGTCCACATCAACCGCAGCTTTGATGGTAAATTCACTCTAAATCGTCTGGTGCAGATTCCTCTGTTCTATTGAGCATCGGCATGGAGGGTAAATCCTCTTTTAAAGACCATCAGTCATTTTTTTCTGAAGTGGCTAGATGTCATCCATGCAGGTTTTCAATGACACATCATCGTTGTTTTCAATATTTATTTGTTTGTGGATTTAGCTACATCCTTGCCGTGTTTCAGTTTCATTTCAAAGCTGATTTTGTGTTTCCCTCTCAGGTCTTTCTGAGTCAGAAGCGCGGAAGCTTGACAGTTTTCTACACTTCCGTGCAGCGAAGAAAGGAAACAACACATCCATCGAAGAGACGGGCGAATGGAGCCCAGCCATAGACTTCCTGGATGTCCTTAGCGACGACACACCTAAAGGTAAAGCTGCACTAGAACTATTTACAGAGAAAAACGCCGGCTTTGTCGCGAGTACTGTTCCCTTTGAGAAGAGCACCAAAACCAGATTCGAAACGTTAATCCTGTAATCCGACAACTTTAATCTGTCACACTACGATAAACAGCCCCTTGCAAAAGCATCTGAGCATTACAAACTTCGATGCATCTTATTGGGATTTTATATGATAGGTCAACACAGATTTAGCACATAGTTGTAAAGTGAAAGGCAGTTGGTAGTTTTCAGCATTTTATTTTTAAATTACAAATTTAAACTTTTAATTATGGCCTTTTCAACAATGACTGCAGTTGCCAATTGTCTGTGGCTCCTGTATCAACATTGTTCCCACCTGAGCGGTGGATTTCTCTACCCAAGTGTCAGTTTAGGTGGACCGCCTTGTCTTGGTGTGTTTGCAGTTGCTCCATACTCTTTCTTGGGACGTTAAACCTATCCCGGATTTAAACTTCTCCACAACTTCATCCCTGACCTTCTAGTGTGCTCCCTGGTCCTTATGAGGTGCCATCTGAAAACGATCCGTTGCACCGGTCTTTAATTACATCAGAGTCAATGAGTGATACAAATGCACGCTGCGCTTTTCAGATTTTAATGTGCAATAAACAAAAACAAAGCGAGAATAGACTTAATTTTTCAGTTAGAACTATGCTCTACTTTGTGTTGGGCTATCAGATGAATTCTCAATAAAAAAAAAACAAATAAAAAAAAAACATGATTACTTTTGCAAGGCACTGTACCAGAAAAATTTACTCAGATTTGATTATTACCAGCAAGATTGTCGCATAAGACCAATAAACTGATTAAACTTTAACCTCTCCGGTGTTGTATTGCAATCAAATGTTATACTTCCAGGACTTATTCCTCAATTCACACGGCAAAAGCGAGGGAGAAATAAACCAGAAATATTCCTGAGTGTGCAAAATGTGGCTGGAATGAGATGAGTGGCTTTCTGCCTGCTGTGTTTTCTTTAATAAGTTCCTTTAAAGTACAGAGTTTGATGCTGACAGCACATTCAGACCATTAAAAGTGTTCCGCGTAATGGAAAGAAAAGCCCAATCCAGGAGGAAAACATTAAACCACAAATACTGTGCAAACCAGTCAGGCGAATTTAGATATGCACGGTCATGTCTTACATGACAGTGAGGTTTGTAGCTGGATCCAGTCCAGGCCAGAGCGAACGTACACAGTGAGGTCCTGGGTGCAAAACTACGTGCATGTCTGAGGACAGAAAGAAATGTTTGGCACCCACAAGCAAACACGTAACAGATGTTTGCTTCAAGAGAGCTTCCACATGTGCATTTGTTTATACGAGCGGAGCATCACTACAGCAGACCGCACGCAGCTGCTGCCAGTCTGCGCTGAAACACATGGGCTGTTCTCACCGACACTGATAAAAGAGCCTATTTAGAAATGATCCCTTAGTGTGTGTGTGTGGGGACAAAAAGCACCAAATTACAGGTGCTTTTGTCAACCTTGGCTCGCTTGTCTTCATTTACTGTGCCGTTTCCCAGATTAACTTGTGTTGCATCTTTCATTACCAAGCAGCTATGGCGCGTTTACTTTGAGTTGCATCATATTCGGAGAAGAGTCCAAAACCAACAGCGTCGGGGAAAAAAGCTGGCTTATCTATAAGAATCGCCTTCCTTTTATGTAACCAAACAATCCAGTCCTCGTTCAACTCCCATGTCCCTCGTGCTGATGGTCCCACCCAAACATGCTGAGAAGCAGCGAGACGGTAAACATCAAAAAGCACAAAGGGGTGATTTATTAGTGTATCCCTTGGCAGTTTCTCGCATGTGAACGAGATGGTGTTCCCAAAGATTACTGCGGGCTTTACTTCATCGCCGAGAGCAGGATGTAGCCACTTCCTGCGATTTAACGCCAACCGTTTACAGGTCTGCCGTGTTTGTGTTTAGGATCGTGGAGTCTTCAGTTTGAGTGTGCCAGCAGAGTGTGCGTGCTCCGCAGCCTCCTGTGGCTTGGACTCACTTTCTACCATGTGCCAATGACGCCACAACATGGATACATCTACATCGGTAATGGGCTGAAAAACCTGGACCTCCCCTTCATGCTGTAAAGGGAACGTGGCGTTTCCTTCTGCTGCGTTTTTCTCTCTGAATTGAGTTCTCTTGTCTTAAAAGTAACTAAAAATCAGTTAACAATGAGCCTTTCTTTCTGTTCTCTTTCAACAACAACAAAAAAAAAAAAGCTATTGTAACACAGTGAACGTATGGCGAGAGGGAGATTAAACATTGACATTTTATTTAAACATCTGTTTTGTGTTGAATTTACACAGTCAACATACCACCTACTTTGAAACACCTAACCCAGTGGTTGGTGACATGAAGTTGTTGGAGAATGTTTTGAAAGTCAGAAATGATGGTGCAGGGTGGGGCTGGTAATGACTCATTAAAAGGATTCATAAACACATGTTAGGCTTCAGACAGCCTCCTTCCACGCCTTTATGACATAAATCCAGGGTAGCACGAACTAAACACCGAAGACCCATGCTGTAGTCCAGATCTGTCCTCCTTTTGCTTCTTCACTGCTTTATGTACAGCGGCTTCACGCCGTACCGTACGTTGTTCCTTAGTGCTGGGTGACCTACATCCATGCGCTTCTTGCACCACTTCAGTCCCTTTTTATAGATGGGTTTCACCGAGTCAATGGACCAGCGAGTCAAGTACCTGCAAATCAAACACGGGATGTGAAAGAATGTTCTGTTGTATTAGAACCCAATAAGAATGCGTGCAGATAATGAAGGAAAAACACAAAGCGGCTACAGACGCAGAGCAGCACCTGTTCAGTTGGGGTTTGGGTTTCTTTGGGACATGACCCTCTGGAAGTTTGGGTTTGTGGTCAGGGAGCAGACCTTGAACACAGACAATAAAGTAGATGTATTAGTTCCACTTTTTAAGAAACAAAAAGAAATCTCACAAGCTAAGATTCCGCTTAGATTCCTCTTGGCACTTGGAACCAACAATAAATCGACAGATGTTGTTCATTATCATATAAAAATTAGTAATTATTTTAGAGTTAAACAGTTCTAGTCTGACAGCTAATGTCAGACAGCTACAGTAAAGCCTGTTGCATAGTCTGCGATAACCAAGAAATCTGTTCTTCTTCTGGAGTCGGCAAAAACAAGAAAAAAAAAGTTTGTTTTGGCTCTCATTATTTGAGCAAACACACAGAAACAAAGCTGAGAACAAGCACAGGACAGGCAGAGAGCTGAAACCGTGTACAGACAGAAATAGCTCACAAGCTATTTCGTGAGGTCTTATTGGCACGAGGGGGGGGGGGGGGTTGCTCGCTTGTATAATGGCAGGGGAAACGCTGCGAGTGAACGCAGGTGGGATGTATGCAATACAGTCAGAATACAGTAGTTTGTTCGACAGACGCTTCTCTGACTTAACCATGCCCATCCAAATCCTGATTAATCACACAACAGTTGTTGGACACCCAGCGAAAAAATGTTCTGTGCAGATGTGTCGAGAACAAGCTACGAGAACTCCCCGAAGAGGGCTGCCACAACAGAATGTCATTTTTTTTACAGCTGGGGGAGGGAGAACACACATCTTGCTTCTCACAGTGTATGTAACAGACTTAAGGCAGGGGGTAGAATTAACTCCAATGTTTTGTTTAAAGGTATACTTTGCAACCGGGGTTGATTTTCCAGCGAGGCTCCCCCCAGAGGGCGAAAGTAAAAGTGCACTGTCATAAAGATGCTCAGCTGTTCTGGTTTCTCCGTGAAGCCAGGCGCGGTTGTTTTGAGCTTAGCAGACAGGCGAACGCAACGAAAAGTGGAAAAAACGGCAGTACAAACAATGACTAACACAGTGAAAGTATGAACATCAGGGTTTCCCGCAGCGCTATCTTGGCGAGGCGGCCGCCTCGCCAAACTCACGCTACCGCCTCGCCAACATTCAAAAAATAAATAATTAAATAATAATAATAACAAAAAAAACTCGATATGCTTGCATGTTTATTTGACGTTAACACGCTGTTCTTTGTTGTTGCTTTCGCGCGTGCATATAGTGAATGGCAGGGCAAAAATACATGGAGTTCTCGCCGTAAAGCAAGACAGACTCTCGCGGTCTTACACGAGACTTCTGAGCCTGTGGGTGCGGGCCGAGGGCTCTTGCAATTGCAAGTGCGGTATTTCCCCCACAGACCACCAGGGCGGCCGAGAAAACCTTTGTTCGACCTGAAATAACTTATTTAATCATCCAAAACGGTATGGAACACATTAATTAACTGAAAAATGTTGCATAGTATGCCTTTAAAGGAGCAATAAGTGAAATTTCACCATTAGGTGGGCTGTTGAGCACTGTCTGTAGACCAAAACAGGATGTGTGACAAGCCACAACTCCCTCTACCTCTACTCCAGCTCCAACCGTTCCCTCTTTCTCCTTCTTATCCACCCCCTCGTATGAACATATTTGCAAAGGATAAAGACACAGTATCCCCTTTTGGAGGAACATGTTTAGTGAAGAAGTAACTCATAACTTTATAGTTTCGACCTGCTGGACATGCTCTCCAGCATTTTGCTGCTACGCTACACTGCGCTGATGGTGGCATTTTATTGGCAGAGAGGGGCTAAGCCCTGAGCGGCACTTATTCACATGGACGTACATGCAGGGCCTGCTGGCCCAGCTTTGTAAACTAGAGACTGGAGAACAATGCAGAGAGAGGCGTTTGAAGACATATCAAAGTCCATCTAAAAAGATACCTTTAGTTTTTCCCAAAACAATTTTTTAGTTCTATCTAAAATAATGAAACTTTGCTTAGAAATCTCAGCCGAAGGCCAGAGCTCGGATATAGGAAAGATGTCACAGTTGAGTTGAGACGTTCAGGCAAAAAGGAAAAAGAGTAGGATTTGCTAACTGTTGTACTTAGTTACCAGGCTATCTACTGTTAGCAATACAACCTAACGTTTTGGTGTTGGTACCGATACCAACATGTATTTCGATACTTTTTCAAATAAACACAAAAAATACCATTAATGAGTCAAAAGTGCATGGATCGGGCCATACTTGGACTATCTGTAATTAGGAGATCAAAGTTATACTATTGCCAGAATAAAGCGGTGATGATACACGAGTAAAGCCGTGATATTACCAGAAAAAAACTTCTATAATGAGTAGAAAGCTTTGATGTGACGTGACCAGCTCAAACTGCAGACACCGCCTGAGCCGAACATTTTAACACATGGGAAAGATTGCTCTCTCTCTTCAAGTGTAGATTTATTTTAGTACAACGGTTCACTGAAAATATAATTGTATTAACATCCGGCTTTGTAGACGAGGGCAGGATCAGCAGCAGCTTTGCACGTGTGATTCGTTTGAAATGTGGCTGCAGGCAGCAGGACGAAGCCCTGACTTCGTCAGACCGATCGATGCTTTTGTAGCGGTCCCATTCAAATGCAGTGTAGTAGCGTTTTAAATCCCGTAGTACCACGGTACCAAATTAGTACAGATATACCAAACAACCCTAATTGTGATACATTAAACCCTACCAGCGGATGGAACTGTACTTGTAATATAATCTACGACGGATCTAAACGGAGCCTAAAAACTCAGGAAGACCTGTTGTTGGAAGCCTCGGTTCAGTCAGCAAAAGGCTCACCTGCTCTGTGTGCCATCTGCACACAGATGGCAATCTTGTTATGCTCCTCTTGACAAAGACCAGTTATCCTCCGGGGCAGCATCCCGCCATCTGACCTGATGAACTGACTGAGCAATAAGACGTCCTGGGAAAGTAGAAATCAACAAAGATGCACCTCGGTCAAGGGATACACCTATAACAATATGCTTGATTATTCATATTGTATAGTTACATATACAATATGAATAACTATATACAACATATATAGTTACAATATAACTATACTTACAGTATAGTTATATTTGTGCTGCAGGTTCCATCTGTAGATAGGACACTTGGCGGTAGGATTTGGAGGCTGTGGTCCTTCAGGTATATCTAGGACTTGTCCCTCAATCTAGCAACGGGAAAAAGCGATAAAACATGAACTGCAATGGTCAATGGGTATTAATGCGGATATAAAACGATTAGAGATGCACCAATTAGGTTTCTTTCGGGTCTACATCTATTTATGGGGTTTTCGACTCGTCGTAAATCACAAATGGGCCACAAAGTACAACATTTTGGTTGAAGGTTTTTTTTTTATAGGGGGAAAATGGTGGGAGTTTATAATTTTGATTGAGTTAATGAAAACAAAACAAACAAAAAAAAAAAAACATGCAGATTTTTCTGAATGTAGAATTGATCAAGAGAAAATCATCCAATTCGACACCCAGCCGGCTGATTGGTCCATCTCATTCGCCTTGGATTTACCACAATTAAACCATTGAAAACAAACAGAGAAAAACAAGATCTGTGTGTTTTGAGGTTACGGCCTAGTTTCACTTACCGTTGTTGTTTTGCCATCTTTCTGCTCCACCACTGCAAAGGAGACGTTACACAATGTCAGGCTTTAATCACGAATGACCTAAACAATATTTACATGTTTAGTAACCCCTATAGGACCAAACAAAGTTATAGATTAAAACAACCCCTGTGAAGCAAACTCAATGAACAAATTGCTTTGAGTAAATGCTAGGTTGTCTCATGTTTGGTTACCAATTTTGTCATCTTTATTTTCTCTAATCATCATAATTATAATCATCATGGTCAGACACAAAAAAAAACAAAACAAAAAAAAAAAAACATTGAGCCCAAAGCCCATGTCATCTTTAACGTGGGTTTTATGCATAAATTACAAGTACAGGTCATATAATTTGAGTAACTGTTTAAAAAGTAAAAAAAAACAAATGTTGTTCCTCGTTTCAGAATCTCACAGTTTCATTACACAGAGTGAAATATGTCAAGCCTTGATTTATTTTAATTTTGAAGATTATGGCCTACAGATCATGAAAACCCAAAAGTGTCTCAGAAAATTCAAATATAAAGTTGAGCGGAAGGAGAAAAAAGGGCAGGCTAGCAACACGGATATCCTTGAGAGGATTGTGACGTAAAATCCATTCAGAAATTTGTGGCAGCTTTACAAGGATTGAACTGAGGCTGGAGTCAGACCATCAAGTGTCGCTACGCACAGATGGATCCTACAGATGGGAAAGGGCTCATGAACCCTATAGACAAACTATGGAGAAGATGAGAGACACCAGACGGCACTATGCAGATGACCTGAAGGCCACTATCAAAACAACCTGGGCTCATGACACTTCAGCAGAACCTCAGGCTGATTGCCTCGATGTCACGCTGCATTGATGCAGCGATTGAAGCTAAAGGAGACCCAACAAAGTACTGAGCGCACTAAACATAGTTCTAAGAAGCCTGACACGTCTGTTTAAAATAACCTTTTAAATTAATGTTATGTAATTTTTGAATAATCTGAGACACTGAATATTGGGTTTACATTCGCTGTAATCATCACAATTGCAAGAAATAAAGCCTTGAAATATTTCAATCTGTGAGCAACAAATCTATTTATTACACTAGTTTCCTTTTTAAGAAACGTGTGACAAAAAATATTAAACTTTTTCAAGATATTCTATTCTTTTTTAAGCTGTACTTGAATTTAAAAGACTTGGTTTACAATTGGTGGAACAAAGACTAACCAACTGTGTAATACTACAAGTAAGAATTATTCTTAAAGTAACATCTCCGTGGACGCGAGACTGTAAAGCTGTTAATCACTAATACCTATAGTGAACGCGTTTGTAGGACATAGTAACATTTTAATACTGGATGCATATAATTGCCATAGTATTGCTCTAAGTTTCAACGTGTGTATATGTCAGGCACCCCACTAATAACATTCAGATAAACAGAAGCTGCTTCATTAGACATCAGCATGCTGAAATTAGGTGTAACTGCAACAACATGAAACGTTATAGTTATATATAACCAAACTATGTTGATAACAAAATTATTTTCACTCGGTAAAACTATCCTGCATATCTAACCCACATCATGCAGGTGTCAGCTTCAGATAATGTTTAAACCTTCTAGCCTCTCGTCTCTAAAGACATGCACATTCGGTACAGGCAGACTTTATGCTAACAGGACCGGGTGGCTAAAACAGCGCCATTTCTGCAAAAGCCTCACCTTGCCGAACCCCTCTGGTCTGGATGGTCACAGCAGAGATCTGGGGAACATTAACTCTCTGGAGTGGAGTAACGCCTGTCCCTGTGAAACCCTGTTTTAAACCCGCAAAAGAGGTCCACACAGACCTTAGCAGACCGCGGGCCGCCATGTTTAACTCTTGACCTTCCCCTCCGTTTTTTCACGCAGTCGAATCTCGCGATATTAAAACAGCGACACCCTCGGTAACAACTGTTATTACAACCCTAATTGTAACCTACAGCTTTTTTTTTTTTTTTTTTTACCAGCTTTCCAGCTTAAGTGCTATTTTATGACATGATGTTTTTTGTTAAACCTACGGTATTTACTTTAATACTCTTTATTTAAAAAGGAAAGGAAAAGCATGTGGTTCTTCTCTCTACATTTATAGACTTTTTATTATTACATATTCTTTCTGTTCAATTTATAATGAATATTTCTGTCATTTTAGGCAGCTTGTTGTCACATGCTGCTTTTGACGTGGTAAAATGTAATTTCACTACCACAGTTTATTTTCTCTTATTTTGTCTCAATTTAAAAAAAATGTTTACCCTGCTAACAAAACAAATAAACAAACGTTACTTACTCAACTTTCTTTTACTCAACATTTCCCATTGATTGGCATTAATCCGTATGTCCATGTTCCAAACCTTTGTGAAAATTAAAAAAAATACTTTAAAACGATCTAGCGTTGTTCAAAAAATAAGAAGATGCTACAACTTTATAAAATATTCTGTGAAATAAAATAACATTTGATGGCACCCCACCTTTCTTTGTCAGCAATTTTCCAGTTTGTACAATGATTGTTGTTACTTTTACATTGTCACAACAAATAGTAACATGATCTACACATCATTAATTTAAATACAAATAAAGATGCTACAAATGTGTATACAAATCACATCTCTAATTTAAATATAAACTAGAAATCTGTTTTATCCTATGACACAAGCAGTCAGTGTTGAAGGATTTTTATTTCTTAATATCTTCAGTTTTTTACAACAATTTACCTGACAATGTAACCTTCTGCTATGAGACTGATCAATTTTTTTTCTCTTTGAAATATGCTTGTATATTTTGCAGGAATCCATTGTATACTGTCCTTTATCAATTACATTTGTATGACTTTCAGAACTAAATGTTTTGTATTTTGTCTTTCCAGTTATAGAATTGACAATAGTTCAGTGAAACTTGCAAATTTTGAATAGAAACAGTTTTCTATTCATATTCACAATAATAAGTTGTGTGTGAAGATGCTAACACATCTATAGCTTCTGAAAAAGTAAAAAACAATATGGGAAATGAAAAAATGGTAACAAGAAATAAAAATAAGAAAAAATTTATTTTATTTTTTATGTGAAAAACAGGTTGTGTGTATGTTTTTTGGAAATGTGACACTAATAATCTTTTTTCACAGTAATCAGACAGAAAACAGGCAGAGAGAGATGGGGGTAAGAAATGCAGAAAGGGTCCAAAAGTTGGGAATTGAAACCTAGACCCTAAGCCTCTGTATACTGGGTATCTGCTCTGCAACTATGCCACACCATGCCACCTTTTTTCTTCTTCTTTAAAGTTCAAAGTTCTTTATTTACCTTAATTTTTGGATCATGACCAAAAGAATGATATCCAGCATACGAGCAACGGAAACGAGCTTCCTCAGGAGAGTAGCCACACTCAGCCTTTGTAATAGGGTGAGGAGCTCTCACTGCAAAAACGGAACTAGAAATAAGTAAAATATTTTTTTAAATGAATGCATTTGTCCTTGATTTGAGCAGGTAAATAAGGTGATTTGCCAATGGAATAAGATGTTTGCACTTAAAATAGGAACAACTCATCTCCATCATCTTATTTTAAGTGCAGGATGTCTAAATATCTTATTGTAGGGGTCAAAATACTCATTCCATTGGCAGATAATATTATTTACCTGCTCAAATCAAGGATAAATACACTAACTTTAAGAACATTTTACTTATTTTTAGATCCGTTTTTGCAGTGCTGTTATCTGGGGAGCCTCAAAATAAAGTCCTTGCTTCTCTGCATCAAAAAGGAGCCAGTTGAGGTTGTTTGGGCATCTGATCAGGATGTCCCATGGGCACCTCCTTTTTGGGATTTTCTGGGCATGTCCCACTGAGTGTACACAGGGGAAGACCCAGAACTTGCTGGAGGGACTATATATCCCATCTGGCCTAGGAATGCCTCGTGGTCCCCAAGAATGAGCTGGAGCAGGGGTCACCAACATGGTGTGCGACGGCACTGGGCTGCACAGTGGGCAGTGGGTAGCACTGTTGCCATGCAGCAAGAAGGTTCTGGGTTCAAATCCAACCCAGGGTCTTTCTGCATGGAGTTTGCATGTTCTCCCTGTGCATGCGTGGGTTCTCTCTGGGTACTCTGGTTTCCACCCACAGTCCAAAAACATGACTGTTAGGTTAATTGGTCTCTCTAAATTGTCCTTAGGTGTGAGTGTGTGCGTGAATGGTTGTTTGTCCAGTCTGTCTCTGTGTTGTCCTGTGACAGCCTGGCGAGGGTGTCCAGGGTGTACCCCGCCTCTCGCCCAGTGAACGCTAGAGATACGCACCAGCAACCCCCGTTCAGGTCTGATTTCTAGTGTTAATAACGTTTGGTTATCTAACATAACCCCAGTTCTTAGAATAATATGAGCGAGGTGTCTCGCTATGGGATGCAGCCTCCTGCAGCCCTGATAGAAGCATTTATCTCAATCTGCCAATCCTGATTGGCCGGTGAAAGTGCTCATCTTACGCCACGCCCAGTAGCCCCGACTACTAAAGCGTACGCAGATCACGTCACTTCAATTCAACAAGCAAACCTCTTCTCACCGCCCAGCAAGAAGGGTTGTCTGGCGAGACACCTCGCTCATATTATTCTAAGAACTGGGGTTATGTTAGATAACCAAACGTTCTTTTTCATAATATTCACTCGGTGTCTCGCTATGGGATATGGTAGCTCCCGTATTGCCAGACAGCTTATCGAACAAGAACCGGCCGTATGGGGAAGGTCCATAAGTTCCGTTATGACTTCAGGACCGCACTGGCCACGCACGGTCTGGACACGTCAAGCATGTAGAACCGCACAAAAGTCAGAGGCGAGGACCAACTCGCTGCCGAACAAATGTCCTGAACGGACACTCCCCTGAATACAGCCCAGGACGCGGCCATCCCGCGGGTAGAGTGTGCACGTAAACCCGCCGGGGGCTGCAGACCCCTGCTTTCATACGCCAAAGCTATAGCCTCTACCACCCAGTGGGCGAGGCGCTGCTTTGTGATCGGCTGTCCCTTACGGGGCTCCGCCCAGGAGACAAAGAGCTGATCACTCCTCCTGATGTTCTGTGTCCTGTCCATATAAGAGCGTACGGCCCGAACAGGGCACAACATGTGCGCTCGCTGTTCACCGGGGGAAGCGGAGAACGCCGCCAGCTCGATCGGTGAACAAGAACCAACTACTTTAGGAACAAAAGCTGGGTTGGGTTTCAGAACCATACGCGTGTACCCCGGGTCGAACCGAGTACATGCGGGGTTCACAGAGAGCGCATGAATGTCGCTGACTCGTTTCGCAGAGGCCAGAGCCAGTAACAGCACTGTCTTAAGAGACAGATGTTTAAGACTGGTCCCCAACAATGGCTCAAAAGGGGGCCCTTTGAGCCCTTCCAGAACCACCATCAAATCCCACGGGGGCAGCAAAGGTTTGGAGACAGGGAGAAGCCTGCGCGCGCCTTTCATAAACCGGCACACCAAAGGGTGTTGGCTCGCCGTTTTGTCCCCAAATCCTATATGGCACGCCGCTATAGCAGCCAGATAGACCTTAACCGTGGAAAAGGCTTTTCCTTTATCAATCAGTTCCTGTAAAAACGACAGAATCGCTGGTACAGAACACTGAAAAGGAACGTAGTCCCGTTCAAGACACCACCGCTCAAACAGTCCCCACTTGGAGCCATATAGAGTCCTGGTGGAGGGAGCCCTGGCATTTTGTATAGTATTAACTACACTCTGAGGGAGCCCAGCAGTGGTCAAATTGAGCCACTCACGGGCCAGGCCCACAGCTGCAGTCGCTCCGGGTGCGGGTGGAACACTGTCCCCGCCCCCTGCGAGAGCAAGTCCCTGCGCAGCGGCAGCTGCCAAGGCTGGGCGCACAGCATCTGGAATATCTCCGCCAGCCAGTGTTGTGCTGGCCAGTGTGGAGCTATCAGGATCAGCTTGTGATTGGATGCCCTCACTCTGGCGAGAGTAGGGGGTATCAGGGCCAGCGGGGGGAACGCGTAGAGCAGCTCGTGCGGCCAAGCGTGCGCTAGTGCGTCTACGCCCAGGGGAGCATTCAGGGTCCTCAGAGAGAAGAACAGCTCGCATCGAGCGTTTTCCCTGGACGCGAACAGATCTATCTGGGCGCGGCCATAGCGCGCCCATATCTGCTCCACGACTTGCGGGTGCAGCGTCCATTCTCCGTACATTGGCGCGCCCCTGGACAGCAGGTCCGCACCTGTGTTTAAATCTCCCGGGACGTGCGTCGCCCTCAGGGAGAGAAAGTGGGCACTGCTCCAGAGGATCAGTTCGCGTGCCCGATCGTGCAACATACGAGAGCGCAAGCCTCCCTGGCGGTTGATATACGCCACTGTTGTCGTGTTGTCTGTCCTCACCAGGACATGGTGACCTGAGAGGAATGGGAGGAAGTGTCTCAGGGAAAGAAACACAGCTGAAAGTTCGAGGAAGTTTATGTGCAGGCGCTGGAGAGCTTGGCTCCAGCGACCCCTCACAGACCTGCCCTCGTGAATGCCGCCCCAGCCGTATAGGCTGGCATCCGTGGTCACAACCTTCCTGGACGAGACGGTGCCCATGGGCACCCCTTGGGTCAGGAAGGACGGGGCTCGCCAACAGCGCAGAGCTGTTACACAGTCCGCTGTGACCGTTATCCGCCGTGCGCCATGACGCACGGGGTCCATTCGGAGCGAAGCGACCCAGCGCTGAAAGTCCCGCATGTGAAGACGGCCGAGGCGAATCACGAGGATGGCTGAGGCCATCAGACCCAGCAACCGAAGGCACAGTCTGAACTGGACGGATCTGTGCCGACGGAAGTGTGCAAGGCAAGCTCTGAAAGTCGTCACCCTCTCCTCTGATAGGCGAGCTGTGAACGGCACAGAGCGCAGGGATAACCCCAGAAAGCATATCTCCTGCGTCGGAGATAGGTGGCTCTTTTCCATATTTATCACAAAACCCAAATCCATCAGGTGTGCTGTGACAATATGTGTGTGAACCCTGGCTTCCTGTTCTGACTGCGCTAACAGGAGCCAGTCGTCCAAATACGTGGCCAGACGTATCCCACGGCGTCTGAGCGGGGCTACCGCGGCCTCTGTGCACCGTATGAAAACCCTCGGGCTGAGAGACAGGCCGAATGGTAGAACACGGTATTCGTAACACACCCCTTGAAAGGCAAATCGGAGATATTGTCTGTGAGGGGGGTAAATGGGAATGTGGAAATACGCATCTTTCAGATCCACGGACGAAAACCAGTCGTTCGGTCTTACTAGACGCAGCAGTGCTGCATGTGTCAGCATCCTGAACTTGTATTTCCGCAGGAATTTGTTCAGGGCTCTCAGGTCCAGAATAGGGCGGATTCCCCTCCCCCCCCGTTTGGGGACGAGGAAGTATCTGGAGTAAAACCCTGACAGACTCTGTTCGGGAGATACGACAGAAACCGCTCGTTTGTCTATCAGAGAGAGGATCTCCTCCTGTAAGACTCGAGCTGATTCTCCCTGTGCATGTGAGTGTACTACGCCGGAGAAACGGGGAGGGACAGTGGCGAATTGAAGCCTGTATCCCCGGGAAATTGTGCGTAATACCCACGGTGGGGCCGCTGCTGCTTTCCAGCTTTCCCATTTGAGAGAAAGAGCAGGAGCATACTGCGGCTTTTGCTCCGCGCCCCCCTGTGGTAGAGCCGGGAAATGATCCTCGGGTACCACCGCAGGTGTGATGGGGCGCTCTGCTCTGCTCCGCAGGGACGGCGACGCCCATCCCGGTAGCAGGGCTGCAGGGGGCTGAATGGCCACCCTGCTTATGGAGAGAGCATTGTTTGTTTTGGCTTTTTTTATTATCTGCACCCTCGGCTCGTGGCCTGGTTGTGACAGATTTATTGTTTTTATTTTCACACCGTTCAACCTTCGAACGTGTGTGTATGTGTGTGCTTGTGGACATTCTGCTCGGGGCGCAACAGCGCAACTCTCCGAGGCGATGTCCCTCTCCTCGCGGACCGGCTCTGGAACGGGCAGCGGTGGCACGGGGCGCGCACGAACAAGCCAAAACGGTGGGCCTGCGCAACGGGGAACTGCAGGCTGCACCAACTGAGGAACGGGCGGCTGTCAGGCCGCTCTCTTTTTCTTCATCGCCCGGGGGACCGAGGTCGCGGCGGCTGTGGGCAGCGGCGCCGCAGCGGTCGGGGAGGCGGATTTCCCATGCCAGCCGGCTCCGCGCTCCTTCCTCATCGGGAGGGGCTGGCCAGGTGGTGGTGGCCGTCTCGGTATTTTAAAACGCGGCGGCTGGGAGGCAGCTTGCACAAAGGTTTTGCGCTGCACCGGAGGTGAAGGCGCTGGGGCTTTCCGAGGGAGACAAAGCTTGAGGGCCTCGTTGTCCTTCTTTTTTGCCTCGCATCTCTGCTGCATTGTGGCCAATGCGGAGCCGAAGATGCCTTCAGGGACGATTGGCATATCCAGGATGTCATCCCGCTCCCTGTCGGTCAGGTTAGCGAGACTGAGCCATCTCGCTCGCTCCTGGACGACGAGGGTTGCCATCACTTTTCCCGTGGCCTGGACCGAGACACGTTGGATGCGGAGAGACAAATCGGCGATGACCGCCATTTCCTCCCACGCATCCGGGTCTTGCTCCTCAGCGGACGCGCTAAACAACTCCGCTTGGTAGGCGGTGAGGATGGAGAGGGCGTTGAGGGCTCTGGCCGAGAGGGCAGCTGCTTTGTACGCCCTTTCGGTCAGCGCAGACTGAAAACGATCGGGCTTAGCTGGCAGCGTCGGGCGCCTGGTGGAAGCCGCGGACAGCTGGCTCGCGCTGCCTGGGCAGAGATGCGCAGCTACCGGGACTTCCACCGGAGGCATGGAGAAGAAGCCATGGGCGTCCATCGCCTCGCAATCGAGGGATGCCGCGCCCGCAATGGGGCTCCTGTTGCTGTACGGGCAGCTAGTCCATGTTTTGGAGAGCTCAGTCAGCAACTCGGGGAAGACAGGAAGAAGCTGCTTCATCGCGTTTCGCGCCAAGGGAAGCCGTTTGCCTTCATAGCGGGACCGGGTGGGCTCCGCTATTGCAATCGGCCAGGGGATCTCCAGTTTCTCTGCCGCGCGTTTGCACACGTCGAGCAGGTCCACATGGAGGGAGGGAGCTGGTGAGCTCGCTCCCCTGTCTTCCCTGGTGGAAGGGCTCGGCAGCTTCGGCTTTTCAGTCTGGACTGGCGCCATGAAGATGTCATCCTCTTCCTCGTCCTCTGATATGAGGAACGAGGCGTCGTCATCCTCCTCCATGGGGCTAACATCCAGCACGTCTTCCTCGGGAAACGGGGGAGCACGGAGCTGCTCGCACTGGGCACTCCAGTCGTAGCCAGTCTCCGGGGCTTCCCCAGCCATGACCTCGTCCTCCTCCGCGGCTGCCTCGTGGGCGGCGGTGGGGAGGAATGGGTCACGGTCCGAGATGCTAACCTGGCGGGCTAGTCTTCGTCTGAGGCTCTTGACCGTGAACACTTTGCAGTGCCCACAGGACCCGGGAACTTCGAGGGCTGACCTGGCGTGGTCGACCCCCAGACAGGTACTGCACACCGGGTGGGTGTCCTTCCCCGAAATTTTGTTCCCGCAACCACAAAGACGGTATTCTCCTCTGGTGTGAGGGTTTTTCACGGTTGCCATTTTTCGACGAGCTGGAGTGCTGGTAGGGAAAGGGATCGTGGCTAGCTGGTGTGCTAGCGTGGTGGGGTCGAGAAATTCGCTGGTGTGCCAAATGCTCGACCGACTCGAGCGTCCGCGGAGGGGAGCCGAGAGGGATTCCGCCGTGGAGTGAACGGAAAAAAAGAGAAAACGATACCGGTCCGGTCTGGAGTGAGCGGACAGGGCAGAAATCGAAGCACAGTGCTAGCGTCCGGCGACGGAAGCTAGCAAGGTCCGTCTATGGGCAGTTAAGCTAGCAAAAGGCTCCGACGTGAGATAAGCTCTGAGGTGAGAAGAGGTTTTGAATTGAAGTGACGTGATCTGCGCACGCTTTAGTAGTCGGGGCTACTGGGCGTGGCGTAAGATGAGCACTTTCACCGGCCAATCAGGATTGGCAGATTGAGATAAATGCTTCTATCAGGGCTGCAGGAGGCTGCATCCCATAGCGAGACACCGAGTGAATATTATGAAAAAGAACTGAAGCTCTGTGTTGACTCTTGATCACTCCTCCTTTGGTCCAGAAATAATTGATTGTCTTTTTTTAATTCAGCTGAAGAAAATGATACAACATTCACACATTGATTTATTCTTTGCATCTAATCGATGCTTGAATGGACCGGCTTCTTATAATCTGAGCTAATGAGAGCATGTACTAGTAGCTTGTGCTGCAACATCCTGCTGGTTTTCCAACTAGCAACCAGAATGCATTCAGCACTGATGTGATGTAATTTACAGAACAGAGCTCTAACTTACAGAACAAATTGAACACAGCAACATTGCTGTCGGGTGATCAGGCTGATTCCTCCCAGTAGTGCACACTGAAGGCAACATCTTTTAATTCAATGCCCTCATTCAGTAAAGGAACATGCTCTTGTGTAGACCAGAGACTGTACGGTTCTGTATGTGCAACTGGCTCGATATATTAAAAAAGCCATCAGACAATTTACTAAGTGTTTTGTAGGTACAGCAGCCACATCAAATGTGAACTTGGGCTTGGCTGAGGACCTCTGAGATTCCTAGTCAGAATTCAGAGCTCTATTTGATTTTTCCAGTTTGCTCAGTAAATCAAGCTTCCCAGTACAAATGGGTTATTCCTTTAGCTATTCAAATAAATCTTTACATGCAAAATTCAACACAGAAGGAGAAAGCAGCAAGGAGCAATGCGAAATCTATCATGCCAAGAACAAGGGAAGGTGCTGTCTAGTTGACAGATTCCAATACCTTTAATGCAAAAAAAAAAAAAAAAAAAATATTATACATATATATCAAATCTGTAAAAAAAAAACTGTACAGTTTCACTCTCCTTAGCAGTGAAACTGCTATCTTCCTTGTATTGCTTTTCATCAGAAGCAGAGAGATAGGCCCAGTGTCCATTCTTCTTTTCATACCCTATTCACCAGATGAAAGGGTAAGGCGGACCTACAGGACCATTGTAAGAACATGTCTGGCCTTTAATGCAGAAACTTTAAGATACAGGTAAACTCTCCAAGCATAGATAAAGTGGCAGATAAGGTTTCTGATGTTTGATAGTGTTATCATGAGAACACTATGCCATTATCCAGTTGCAATGTTTTTGTTTGCTATGTTTCCGTGTTTATCTCACATCTTTATCTTCGTGCATACAGGAACGCTTTAGGGATTCCAAAGCTGGCCTGCAGCTGCACATCTGCGTGCGAGTAAAGGTCTTTCTGGAAATAAATGACAGTGCTTTCAGAACATGGTTGAAGCCCTTTTGAAACTGAAGGTACCCTGTGGAGGTTTGACCACTGGAAGTGCCAAGCAGCCATAATTTAACGTGAAGTCTGGTTCTGCTGGTATTATTACAAACACAGGCATGAGTATCGGCATGCACGCAACATTCTAAAGGCAATTCTCACTATGGGAAACTTTTCCCATCATACATAGCTGGCGGGCGTCACGTGAAGGAAACAAATCTCATGGATGTTAGAAAAAACCCACAACTTTAGACTTTCTAAAACAGAACTGGCAATTTTTAAAACCTCAGCTAACTAAAGCATTATCATACATCTTTAATGTAAAACTGGGTGCAGCTGTGAATGCAGCCTGAACACATTTGGGATGGTTACACATAAGATGAAAAAATTATCCACATATGGCCACACCCAATTAGCAGCCGTTAAACAAGAGCAGAGCATCAGTGACAGTCATTTTGCTTGTGTGTTTCATAAGTTTAAACATGGTACCACATTAATTTTAAAGAAGAAAGCTTTCACTCCACTGATAGTTTGAATATCTTAAACAGAACCAGTTCATTTGACCAAAGCCCCACTCATGGGTAATTTTATTAGGTATCTTATCTGTATAAAGTCTTCATTTTGATTTTCAAATAATACAAGCATGCTATATAATGTGTCACTGTCAAAAGTCACATTGCACAGCCGTGCATATGTGTCTAATGTCCAACTAGCTAACTCTGCAGTTCTTACACAAACAGATACTCTTGCTTTTTAAAATTGCTTGTGATATTTGTTTAAATTCTTAAGCAAGTGCAAAAGGGACGGTCTTCGATTGGTGAACAGCCAGAGGTAAAGAAGAAAGTCTGCCTTTGTAAAGGTCAGTAGAGCTAACAATCAGTTTTTATCAAGGAGTTTTGGGGACATTATCTTTCTTAGACCTCATCAAGATTACCAGATAAACTCCTGCTACTACTGATGTTTATGGTTGTAATTGACATTTACTCTACAAATATAAACTCCAGCCAGAGAGCACTTCTTATTATGCAAAGTTTTGGGTATAAATTATACCTCAAATCTTTACATTTTGAGGGATTATACCGTATAATCCCTCAAAATGTAAAGATTTGAGGTTGCAAAAATAAGAAAAAAAAAAGCTGAAACACATTCTGAATATAGAAGGTTAAAGGTTTCTCACCAACCAGTCTCCAAATCCGATTTGGCCGTTATGCACATTTAAACAAAGGAGTACCTGGAATAAAGTGTCTGTGAGAAAAAAAACTGTTTCTGTGGCGTTAAACCTATGAAACAACTAGAAATACATTGAGTTGGTTTCTAAAGGTTACTCTGGTCACTGAATACAATAATCAGTGAATGGTTCTCTGAATAGAAACTCACCGTTTCTCTTTAAAACCTCTAAAAGCTTTTTGGCATTTTGCTTATTTGACTCCTAAGCCCCCGTTCACACTGGACAAACAAACCACTAACACCAACAAAACTCTTTATCTTTTGTCTTCAGTGGGAAATGGAGCAATCAGCATTCATTCCCAGGTCAAATGACTCCTCCGTTGTCACAGCTGTTTGTTCGGCTTTGACTTTCAGTAGATGTACAAACAGGTTTTGATCTCTTTTAGGCCTAATGCTGTTGGCTTGTAAAGACTTGTGGCCATTATCTCTAACCTAATGCACCTCTATAACCCCTTCTGTTTTCATTCAAACATCCACCAGACATTAGTATGCATTCAGTTTGGTATTTGAAGAGAAAAAAGGAAAAAATAAAAGAGTAATTAGTGTGACTTTTCAGGCAGTGGCAACCTCTTTGCGTTTCGTTCCTATTTTAACAGGTTTTCCGTTAAGATGGTGACTTAACACAAAAAACCCTCAGGAAACACACTAACTTTGGTGCGTATGTGCAGAAAGACATTCTGTCCCATTAAAACCACAAAGCTTAAGATATTGGATGTTATTGTGATAGACCGACATAAAGTTGAGCCCAACTGTTATGATGTAAGAAATAATCAATGGATTTTGATATTTATTAAAGTAAAGGTCTGAAATGTTTAGCATGAATTTGTGTCATGGCCCAATTACTTTGATACTGCTAAATAAAATCCAGTGCAGCCATTTCTCTTAAGTGGTTTGCCATCAGCCATGGAGGTGACACAGCAAACAAGTAAAAATTATTCTGGACACATGAGGCTGATATTACAGTTTTACAGATGTCAGAACTCAAGGCAAAGTGAATGGATCTACAGTAGGCAATACTGGAAGGAGGTCTGTAAAAACCTTGAAACTGCAGCAGAGGCTCCCCTATTGATTGGATAGTGACAAATTTTGCAAAGATCTAGCCTAAATACAATAGAGAATCTGAGACCGGATTTGAAAAAGGATGTTTACCTGGGGCTCTCCATTTGACTGGGCTAAAATATTTTGCAATGAAGGATGGGTAGTAAATTCCAGTCTATAGATCTGAAAGCAATAAAATGCATACCCCAATAGATCTGCAGCTTTTCCATGGAAGGTTATGCTTTATAAAGTATTTACTCAAGAAGGTCTGAAAACACTTCTGTGACAAACTATTCAGATATCTCCTTGTCATGAAGTTTGAAACACATTCATGATTTTTCCTCCCACTGACAATTCTGCATGGCTCTGCGTTAGTATGTCACATTCAAACTGGCGTGCAGTTGTAATGGCACAATATGTGCAAAAGTTCAAGGGATGCGAGTTTCTTGCAAGCGTCTAAAGGTAGCGTATTGTTGATAATGTTTCTTTGTGGTAGTATTTGCTGGAACGCTCCCCACTAAATCAGGAGGGACACATTACTCTTTTAGAATACGTAGGTAAAACTTTGACTTGGCCTGCGTTTGAGGTAAGGATTCTGATCCAGTATATGTTTAGAGGTTAATAAATTACAAAATTGCTTCCTTTTCCTTTGCTTTAAGCAGGTGCCGCTTTGTGGGGCAGCCAAGTTGTGCAGCAAAACACTCTGCAGTGTTTTATGAGAAGCCAAAATGTATTTAGCTGTTTTTCGTTGTTGAATTTTGAGGAAAAACACATTCCAAATAAGACAACAGGGAGAAAAACAAAGCTTTTATAGGTTAAAAGAAAAAAACAAAACTCTGTTGAGCAGAGTAAAAGCCAGATACTGCTCTAACAGAATCACATGATTCTGAGCCGCCAGATATTATGTGATGCATGGTGAGGAGACGCATGTTGGAAACATGTTCACCATTAGGGTTCCCTGGTTTCAGGTGAAAAAGATGTGAGCAATTATTTAAGTGCCATATTGACAGTAAAGCTCAGAAAGTTGCAGCCAGGGATGCAAATGGACATCTGTGTTGATTTCTGTGTGGGTAAATACAGATTATGGTCACCCGGCCTTACCCTACAAAGGCTGCTTTGTAGGACTGATCAGATCCACGATCAGTGCGGGACACTTTAAGCAGCCGCATTCCTCGAGAGAAGCCCCCACAAAAAATGTCATTTAAAGTGTCTGGCCACCTCCTAACTGGCTTTGATATTCAAATGAAACACGGCCCTGTACAAACAGGCGCCTCAGCCAAGGAAGAGGGGGTAGAGTAAATCAGATAGGATTTCTCTCAGATGAAAAGAGCATGTCTGACATTTTCACAGCGAGCACTGAGGGACCCTGAAGCAATGTTGGTTCGATGTCATGGTGCGGAGTTATAGCTGTGTGGAAAAGGTTAGTGTTTTCACCCCTCCTGTTCTGGATAAACTGCTACTACCCAGCATGGAGTGAGCAGGCAAGATGAGAGTGCAGTGAAGATGAGTGGGTACGGTCACAATGCATAAAAAAAAAAAAAAAATCCGACCCACCCTGCAGCATTCCTCGTTTTTGGGCACACTGGTCCGTCTGTTATCTTTTTAGTTTTTTTGTTGTCCAGAACACCAGTGTTATGTGAGAAAATAAATACGGGTTGAAAGTAAAAGCTGGTCTTCTGATTGAAAAATGCTGGATTACAAAACTTATCTTTTAGAGCTTAAAATCAGTAGCATTTTTCGCATAAAGATTCAAGTTTGCTGCATATACACACATGTTTGAGTCGATAATTTATCTTATGAAGTTATCTTAATTCAAATATCAAGAAAAAAACCATTGCAACTTGAAATATGCAGGTTTTAAAGTTGATTTATCATGAAAAAAATATTTTTTACAAGTTTTATTGTACTTTCATTTTGGGTTTCTACTGTTTCTAGAAACTGTCAAAGTGCTGAAAAAACCCTAACATCCAGCCGTTTTTTGGCAATAAGTAAATGTTTAGTTGATGTCTGGAAAACGAGCCGTTTCAAAAAACTCCCGATTATTATGTCACAATCGGTGCAGCCACTGCCCCTCTCCTAGCAACCCCAGCTGAGCCAGCCCTTCACTTAACAACAAAAATGGAGTTCCTCCCATTTCATTTTGAGAAGAGCAGCTGGTTTTCAGAATCAGAATCAGAAAAACGTTATTAAGCCCATGAAGGGCAATTCCTTGCAGTAACCGGGCCAGACATACACAGAAAAACAGACAAGCAGACAAGTATGTCATACACAATGGTCAGAAGTGCAAACAAGACACTTAATTCAGGTTTAAGAACCTAACTGTAGAAGGTATAAAAGATTTAGAATGATTAGTAGTTTTGATCGTAGGCATATAATGACATGGCATTAAACTAAAACATGCCTCTGATCTGACCCGCCTTCTTAGTGACCCGGCTCTCCCACAGTGAGGCCAGATCTCTTTGACGAGCGCCTATGATTTCAGAGCACACTTTAACAATGCTGTTCAGGTTGCTTTCGTCTCTAACAGATAAACAACCAAACCAAAAGACAAAAGAAAACGTTTTTACCAGTGTATGGCTGCAGGAGAGGATAAGTCTGTTTTTGTTGACTGAAATAAACAACATGGCCCCATTCCCACTGAAGGCAAATGTGACCCAAATTAGATTTTTTTTATAGGTCAAGTGATCAGATGAGACATTTTAAAACCGGTGGTTATGCTCAGAGGGCTGGTTCAAATCTGACATTTTCAAGTGACATTTGAGCCACTTCCATATGTGGTCCTGAATCCGATTTGTATCTGATCTTTTTGAATGTGACTCCAGTGAGAATGAGCAAGGCGGATTTAATGCGTCTTTGACAACACTTTGTGTCAGCAGCAGCTGGAGGTGACAGCATTTAGCATTGGCAAGACAGACGACAGCTGCCTGCCGCAGCACTGCTCAGTGGAGGGACAGGAAGATGTCAGGCCTCATTATTATATGCAGCCAAACTTCTACTCAAAACGGCCCATATTTTTGCACATGTTTGGAGCCACAAACAGTTCAGACTTAAGTCATATATATATATATATATATATATATATATATATATATATATATATATATATATATATATATATATATATATATATATAGGCAACATTTTAAAAGTAATGTGAATGAAAAATCAGATTTCAGAAATAAATCGGAATTGAGCCTTAAGACAGATGAAGTTAATTTAAACTAAGTTTGTTCAATGTGATCAACAACTTTAAACAGTCTTGATTTTATTTAATTGCTGTCTAATTGTCAATCTAATTTTAAAAGTCTTTGCAAACTTTTACTTAAATTTTGCATGTGAATGTGCTCTGTACCCAAAAAGTTTTGGACACAAACCTTGATTCTCATGCAGATGGAATTTGGATGTGCTGCATCCAAATTGATGTGCACAGCCTGGTATGCAATTAAGGCATAGCTGTCACTAAGAGGCTTTCCTGGGTGATTAACTTGTAAGGCCTTGTTGCATCCAAGGAAGTCAACTGAACACAATTAGCCTATTTCGAGGAGAATGAGTTTGGTCAAAGCCCCCAGATGCTGTAAAACGAGACAAGAAGAAAGAAACTTGTCAAAGCAGACAAGTGGAAACAGGAATCCAGGGACCACAGAGTGGGGATCAAGGTCCGGATGGACACTTTTGTCAAAGTTAGGTAAAGCCTTTTCTTTCCAAGGGAGAATGATCTTTCTCTGTCTAAGTTTCAAGAAGAAACTCTTCCACCCTAAGTAACTCTGAATCTTCTCACACACAACCTTCCTCTTACCTATTCTGATGTACGTGCTAAAAAGCACTGGCTACTTAAACAAATTCATTGGTCTTTGAAGAGGCTCTTATCCCTGTTTTTCCGCATCTTGACCCGCTGAGAATGCTGGCTTCAATCCTCTTTCTCACAGACACATACCAAACCTGCCCAAAAGGACACCCCCCACCCCCCACCCACACACACACACACACACACACACACACACACACACACACACACACACACACACACACACACACACGTGCACATCCTTAACCCTAACCCTACAAAGTGAAGACCATGCCTTGACTTCCATTAATTTTCAACCCTTTCTATGGCTTTACCCTAAACCTAACATTTAACCCCAACCTAAACCTAACTGATACCTTAGTCCTAAACCTAACCCTTAGCACAGAAAAAAACAAGGAACAAAAAAAGGTTACGCATACACAGCCGTCTTCCTCATGTGTTTGTAGTCTGATTATACAGTGTTTTAACATATTACACATATTAGGTCACTCCAGTATGCTAATTTGTAACCGTTAAAAACATTTTTCATTGTCACTTTGCATCCTGCAATTTTAAAGCTCAGAACAAGTGCCACACTCCATAGTTCCTGTTTCTGCTGGGTGTGTTGTGTTTCTTCCACCTTTAGTTATAGCAAAAGGGTAGAAAAAAGACAGTAATGTCCTCCAAAGCGGCGGCTAGAGTAAAGCCGGTACAGTAAGAGCAGAAAAATGAGAGAACCAACTGGATTTCCATCATGATCAGTGTCAGGTGTAGAGAGTGGAAAGAAATGAGCTCTGACCTTAAATCCCTGTCGCTCCATCTGTTTAAAATGTGAGAATCCGTTACACTAGTAGGAGCGAGAACCTGGCGGCACGCAAACACAGACATACACACAACATAAACTGGTGATTTAACTCAGCTTTGAAGGATATTTTTAATTGGAAGCAGGGCTCCTTCATGCTGTGCTGACTGGTCCTGTGCTGACCAGATCAGTTTCCCACCATGGCTCTTAACATCCTCCTTGTGCGTGTTGCCATGACACCTGCATTGGCATTCTGACATGGACCAGATGGTTTCCAGTTGTCTGTAGTTGTTTTCACAAAAAAAAAAAAAGGCTGTCTACAGGTGGTCACCTGATTTATGAGCTGAGTACTGCCATTACGTGAGCTACTGCTTCCTTCTGAGCTTCGCTGGAATTAGAAAACATTTATTCTGGTCTGTGTTGATGTTTCTCATTCCCTTAGTCACCCAGTGTTCTTAAAACATGTGCAGATTTCTGTCACTTTTAAACTTTTCAGGCACTGTTCTGAATTATGTCTTGTGGAAACAGTACCCAACTTTGTGAAGTCTCTATGTCCCTGAAAAGAATGCAGCAAATGTTTTGGAAAGACGGACACAACTGCAAACCTAATATGACACGGTCTTTAACCTACACTATCAGCTTAGGCAAGGAGAGCATTAACCAGGGAAATAATTAAGAGGACTATGGGAACTCGTTAAGCTGTAGCGATCCAATGCTCAGGTAGGAGATACAGTGGATAGGACAACTATCAGTCCTGCCACAAACCATGTATGGGACACTGCAATCTTGTAAAATATTGATTCAGTTGGGCTGAATACAAACAAATGGCACACTTTTTATTTTATTTTGGTGAAAAGCTTTTAAAAGCCATGAGTAATTTGTATTCCACTTCCCAACTATACAGTACTTGGTAATGATCAATCAAATAAAACTATTGTGTTTTTGTGTTTCTTTCCTAGATAAAGCCACTTATGGAGCAAGTCTGCCATTACCCTTTTACTTTTCTCCAATACAGTTTAGTGCTTCTTTGCTCTTTTGAGGTTCCTTCCTGTTAAAGGGGAGTCTTCCTCTCCACTGTCGCTTCATGCATGGTCAGTATGAAGGATTGCTGCAAAGTCAACATCAATGCAGGCGACTGTTCACTGTGGTTCCACACTCTTTCAGAAGGAGTGAATGCTGCAGGTCAATGACTTGATGCAATCTACTGGGTTTCCTGAGATAGAAAACCTTAACCCAAATAAGATTTGATACAAGTGGCTTTGTAAAATGCCTTCACATTACATGTGTTATGAATTGGTGCTATGTAAATCAAATTAATTGTAACTGAATGTCTTGTTTGTGTTTGTAACACAACAAAGTGTGAAACAAAAGGGTATGAATACTTTTGCAAGGCACTGTACATAGTGTACAACAACTGTAAAACCAAAATGAATTTTAGAATCCACATGATAAATGCAAATATCACCTTTTTTCATTCTGTTTAAACTCTATAGCTGATATGTTATCTGTATTAGCTAGTTAGCCTGGTCTTGTTCCCAACCCATCATGTACCTTTGCTTCAGGCTACCTCAGTATGAGGTCTGAACACAATCAGTATCTTTCTGGATCATCTTTCAATGGGAAGAAAATAACATTGTGAAAGACTGAATTTTAAACAGGGAGCAGGCTCACCAACCTGAAAAAAGAAGTTTATGCTAAGTGCCAAAGATAGCAGGATCAGACAGCGAAACCATCCCCTTGTAAATATTCAAACAGTACAAATAAATAATTCCACAATTTAGCAAATATAAACTATTCTGGTCTCCCTAATATATATATATATATATATATATATATATATATATATATATATATATATATATATATATATATATTGGCTCTCCTTGCCACATTCATGTCTTGTGTTATGACTACAGTCATCAAATCTCAAACTGAAAACTTCAGTGTCACAGGTTTATATTCCTTCTATTGAAATAATTGGTGAGAAACATGGCCTGAAGTTTCCTAGATTATACTCTTGTGTAGAGATAATGCTTTCCTCCATTTGGCTTTCAAAAGCTGGAATTAGTTCAAAGTCTGAAAAGTCAATTGAAATGAACCCCTAACATCAGGCTTGAATTCCATCCATGGTCTTTCTCCATTAAATTTTTTTAAAATCTCCCATTGCGTCTATTGGTTCTCCCCAGGTACTCAGGCCTCCGCTCACATCATAAAAACAAACAAATTGGAGTAGACATGGATGTTAGATCTCTGTATTGCCGTATGTTGGAGTTGAGACCTGTCCAGGGCATACTCTGTCTTGACCTCTGGAGACAGGAACCACCTTTCCTTAACCCTAAAAGGATTAAGAGTGGATACAAATGTAATGATTGGATGAGCTGCACAAAGGCACATCTGTTAGAACTGTTGCTCTGCAAAAGGCAGGTTGATGGTTCAAGTCTTGACAGATGCCTTCCTTTGTTGGGCATACATGTTTCTCCACACACTGATAGGTTTTCTTCAACTAATTTGCCTTCCTTTTAGAAAGCATACAGGTTTGGTTAATAGTCAGTCTGAATTGCCCCTAATTGTACATTTGAGAATACATTGTTGTGTACCCTGCAAATAGCCCATTAAAGCAATATGTATATATATATAAAGCATCTCATACAAGTAAAGGGCACTTTTATTTGTAAAATTGAGAAACTTCAACTGTATTTTAAGCAAAAATCGAAAATGTGCGCTGAAATTGTTCATGAGAGCACAATTTTCTTCTCTGTGGAATATAAAAAAACCTATTTGCAGGATTAAACTGTTACAGCTTGTCCATTACCCCTTCTACGATGCACTTTTGGAGTTGGGTCAAAATAAGAAACATTTATACTTTATCATCTTATATTGCTGCTATGAGATCTTTATAGCAGCAACAACATAGGACTGCTTCTGCCAGGGGATGCCTACCTCTTTGAAAAACAGCATTTGATGTCATGAGAATGAGTCATCAGCTGGAAATGTGTCTTTACTATATCTGGAGGCAGAACTGATCAGAGTAGTGGCAGCAGTCCAATATTTTAATGTTGTTTGGATGGAAATCAGTTCAAATATGTCAGTAGGACTGTTGCAAAAGCATTCATACCTGCTGAACTTCTCCACATTTTCTCACATAACCAAAAACTTGAATGTATTCATCTGGATCGTATATGATAATCCAACAAGTAGTGTGTAAAAGTGGAGCAGCAGGAGAATGAGACATGGGTTTCAAATTCTTTTCTACAACTAAAAATCTGAAATGACTGCCATGTATATCTATTCAACACTACTTTATGCAGTACCCCTAACTAAAATCCAGTTAAAGAAACATGATCAACACAGCCAACAGGCCAGCAATAAAATTGTGGATAACCTTAAAGATTGTAAAATAATATACCATGTTTTGGACATCTCACAGAACACTATTCAGTCCATCATCTGATTGCAAAAGGAGTATGACACAAATGCAAACCAAGCACCATGTGGGCATCTACCTAAACTAATAGGCTTAGGTAAGGAGAGCATTGATCAGAGAGTCTGCCAAGAGGTGGATGGTAACTCTGGAGGAGCTGGTAAGATTTAAAACTCACAGATGGAACAATCTGCTGACAAGAAAACTGTTAGTCATGTTAAGCACAAATCTGCCTTTATAGAAGAGTGCCAAAACAAAAGTGACTGTTGGAAGAAAGCCCCATTTGCAGTTTACATCTGGCTACCTGGGAGGCATAGCAAACGTTTAGAAGAAGGTCAGATGAAACCAAATTTTTACTTTTTGGCCAACTTGCAAAACTGAATTTGATAGAAAATACTTGAGATCCCTCTGACAACACCATAACCATGGTGAAACTTGGTGCCTGCACTATCATACCCTGGAGAGCAGGAACAGGGAAGGTAGTCAGAGCTGAGGTAGTGCAAAGATTGATGGAGGTGAAAGCAGGCTGAAAAATACTTTAAAATGGGGCAGACATTTCCTTTCCAGCAGGACAATGTCTCCTAAATATACAGCCACAACTACTAGTGCTTCAACTGGCCCAGTCAAAGTCCTGACCTAAATTCAATTGAGAACTTGTGAAAAGACTTGTTCAAGACACTCTCCATCTAATCGGCTTAAGGTTGGGATATTATATAAAAATGTATAGGAGTGCAAATCAAATGGAGGCAAATCCCCACAGAATTAGAGCATATAGCTTCTTCGCTAACCATGCACTACATTGTGTTAATCAGTGAAACAAAAGTCCCAACATTATCCATTACTAGTAACAATTTTAATTTGACAACATTAAAAAAAATATTTTAAGGTTATGGATTTTTTTTCATGGCAGAGTAACTGTAGAACTGAATCTGTAAAGCTTTGATTGATTTTTTTTTAACTCTAATGAGCGATTTTTATTTGTATTATTTATATCTAGCATTTCAATCTGTTGTCTTACAAAGAATTTCTGGGGCTCAGTGCTGATTGTCACTCCTAAGTCTTGCCATTTACTTTGCCGACCAGTCCAAAATGAGCTATTATCAGATCCATGTTAGAGTTTTCAAAACATTACAAAGCAAAGTCTGGTCTGCAAAGTTTCCTGCCTATTTCACCACTTCTCATTTCATCACACCCAGTCCTATCTCAGTCTGGTGTCAGTATGTGCCAAACCTTCATTATTTGTATAGAGGGAGAAATTCAGGTCAAACTCGGTTAAGAAATCAGACAGTGAAATATGTTGCTGTCGTTCTTATCAGCAAATATGCAGGCATCACACAGCCTAGCAACGCAATGTGTTTCTATGAAAAGTCATCTGTTTATCCACTTTTGCTCAAAGTATGTACAAACCCCCAAACTGAATAGCAGCATTTTTAAAAGCTGTATTGTGTTGTGTTTATGGCATTTGTGCTGCTTATATGTGAACCATCGCCCTGTGCCCTTTTCTTCACCCCCATTAGTCTCCCTGTTTTCAATGAGAGTGCATATGGAATGCACAGTATGGCAGGGTTGATTGAGTATAGGTGGAGCCCAGCAGGGGGCAGTGGTGTTTGTCAGGTGAAGGTTTGGGCTGCTCACATGGGTTCACTGCCACCCTACCTCCCCTGAGATGCAGCTCCCAATCAGTCTCAGAGACCTTGAAGATAAAATAATAAAACAGTCGCAGTTATGTGTCGGGTTCAGGGACACCTTTTTCTCAGCCTATAGATTGACCTTGCTCCAATATTCAGTGTCAAGTGTCTCTCGTTATTAAGATTAAATAACTTACTGAATGCACCTTTTTATATGTATGTATAAAAATGGGATATTATATTGTTATTTTCCTCCAGTCTTACCTTTGAGGCCTTTATGTAGTGTCCATGCTGGGTAGCATAACCTCTGTCTCTTAGAGCTCTTTTATCCAAGGGTCATTCATGAAGACAACTTGAAACTAGCTTTCTTTCTCTTATCTATTTGCCCTTTTTGTTGTATTTTTAACACTGCGTCCAATACATCTTATCTTGTGAATGAGATTGTAAAACCTTTCTCTCTCTCTCTCTCTCTCTCTCTCTCTTTCTCTTTCTGTGTGTGTGTACTTTTTTTTGCCATGTTTTACCAGTAAAGTGAGGACATTCATGGAAAGTGAGGACTTTTTCTTGGTCCTCATTTATTCGGGGGTTAGAGTTTAGGACTATGTTGTGAATTGGGTTTATGTTAGAGTTAGGTATGCACTGGTAATGGCCAGGTTTAGGGTGAGGGGTAGGCCGTAGAAAGGGTTGAAAATTAATGAAAGTCAATGCAAGTTCCTCTGTAAGTATGTAAAACACATTTGTGTATGTGCGGTTAGTTTGCCTTGCCCTGGTTAAAAAGTCATACAGTGAGCTGCACTCAGTCAAGAGCTTCCCTAGTCTTTATGCACCAGGCTTAATGAGGAGACATTCAGTCAAACAGAGTAACATAATGCAACAAAAGAGTGGATGGTGAAGAGAGGCAAATTTGAAGTCCTTTCACCTTCCATTCACTCATATGTCCCAAGGGCCAGGCAGTCAAGAACAAGGCTAACTCTAGTCAAATTCCAGCACTGGCAAACAGGATCAAGAGGAGTCAGGGAATAAAACCTGTGTTTCCCTTAAAGTGCTGCTTTGTCATGAAGTGGAAGCAATTTTATATATTTGATTAATTCCATTCTTGTTGAATAATTGCATTTAAAAGAGAACACCACAAAATAAACATCATGCTTATAACAATTGCCATGATTTTGTTTTTAATATATCTTTTTATAACCATATTAACTGTAGAACTGAGTGACTGAACATTGTGTTTATGGTAAATCTTGGTAAACCTTTAGGCAAAAAATGGTAGTTCAAGAAGCTCTCAATTCCCTTGATGTTCCAAATTCATATTTGTAGATAGCTGGACTAAAGACAACATTGGTTGAGATTACAGAATGCAGCACACACTTTGAAACACTCACTTTAACTCCCTGTTGACATTTTGGCACACTTTCTTTTAAAAAATATGATAAATGTCTTTCAAGATATGATAAAAATTGTTTGTTTTATTGTTTGGTCCCTGGCAATATAGCTGATAGGATATATGATGAAATGGGATAATAAACATTCCCTGTAGAGTTTTAGTGTTTTATTTAGTTAAGTGATAAAATTATATATCTGTAGTTAAGTTTAGGGAAAGAAATTTGAGGTCATTCATATTAGATATCTGACTACAGTTTATCAGCTTTAAGTAATAATAGTCATAACAAGTGAATAAGACTGCTGTAAGTGGGAATGTGTCTATGTGTTTATTTGTTGTTTTCAATTTAATAAAAAATACTTTATTAATACCAAAGGGAAATTAAATGCTGTTTTTACTCATGTTATGTGGTTTCTTTACAGAGTTGTTGTAGATATCGATGGCTGTAGGCAGGAAGGATCTCCTGTACCAGTCTGTCTAACAGTGGCTCTGGAGGAGCCTCTAACTGAAGACACTGTTGTACGACAGTCCGATGAAGAAGATGCTCAGGGTTGCCCATAATGTTCTTCATTTTATGAACACTTATTCTTGTAAAATTATCTCCAGAGGATCTAGAGGAGGCACCAGAACAAAGCCAGCCTTATTTATTAGCTTGTCTAGCGTATTTAAGTCTAATACTCTGATGCTGCTACACCAACAGATGATGGCAAAATAAATCACTCTTTCCATGGCAGACTTAAAGAAGATGTGCCGTTTCTTGCTCCCATGCCCCTCTCATCCACCCCCAGGGCCTTGCCACCGAGGAGCTTTTTAACAACCTCGGTGACCTCAGCACCAGAGATGGGAGAACCCGACCCAGAGTCCTCAGGCTCTGCTTCCGCCATGGAAGACGTGTTGGTGGAATTAAGGAGGTCTTTGAAGTATTCCTCCCACCGAAGCTCGACATCCCGAGTCGAGGTCAGCAGCACACCACCCCCACTTTAAACGGTGTTGGTACTGCACTGCTTCCCCCTCCTGAGACGTCAAATAGTGGACCAGAATCGCTTCAAAGCTGTACGGAAGTCTTTCTCCATGGCCTCTCCGAACTCCTCCCACGCCACGAGTTTTTGCCTCGGTGACCAACCGAACCGCCTGCCGCTTCGACTGCCGGTACACGTGAGCTGCTTCCGGAGTCCCACAAGCCAATAAAGCCCGGTAGGACTCCTTCTTCAGCTTGACGCCTTCCCTCACCACCGGTGTCCACCAGCGTGTTCGAGGGTTGCTGCAGTGACATGCACCGACAACCTTGCGGCCACAGCTCCGACTAGCCGCCTCAACAATAGAGGCGCGGAAGATGGTCCATTCAGACTAATTGTCCCCCGCCTCCCTCGGGACATGTTCAAAGCTCTCCCGGAGGTGGGAGTTAAAGCTCCGCCTCACGGGGGACTTTGCCAGACGTTCCCAGCAAACCCTCACAATACGTTTGGGCCTGCCAGGTCTGACCGGCTTCCTCCCCCACCATCGGAGCCAACTCACCACCAGATAGTGGTCGGTGGAGAGCTCCGCCCCTCTGGGTGGGTAATCTGAACTGCTCTTTGGCGCATAAGCACAAACAATAGTCAGAACCCGTCCCCCCACACGAATGCAGAGGGAGGCCACCCTCTCGTTCACCGGGGTGGACTTCAACGTGCAGGCACCGAGATGAGGGGCAAAAAGTATGTCCCCCCTTGCTCGGCTCCTCCCACCAGGGGCAACTCCAGAGTGGAAGAATGTCCAACCCCTCTCAAGGAGACTGGTTCCAGAGCCAGAGCCATGCGTCGAGGTGAGCCCGTCTATCTCTAGTCGGAACCTCTCAACCTCGCGCACTAGCTCAAGCTCCTTCCCCACCAGAGAGGTGACATCCCACGTCCCAAGAGCCAGCTTCTGCAGCTGAGGATCGGAACGCCAAGGTCCCCGCCCTCTACTGCCATCCATTGCACAACGCACCCGACCCCTTTGGCCCCTCTGATAGGTGGTGAGCCCATCGGAAGGGTGACCCATGTCACCTCTTTGGGCTGAGCCCGGCCAGGCTCCATGGGTAAAAGCCTGGCCACCAGGTACTTTTCCCGAAAAGCCCCTTAAGAATGATGTGCTAATACCTAAAACTGAAACATCTTACAAGTCATTGGTTCTGTCCAGACTTCCATCTGTCCAATCCTTCTTCAGCTTGATGCATGTAATCTTCTACATCACAGACCACACATCTTATGGGGGGAGTGGTGGCCTAGTGGTTAGAGCACAGAGTTAGAGCACAGAGCTTCGGTCCCAGAGGTTCTGAGTTCAACTCCCACAAGCTGCCATTCTGGGTACCTGAGCGAGACCCTTAACCCCCAATTGCTCCTTAGGCGCCGCACAGTGGCAGCCCACTGCTCCCCAAGGGGATGGGTTAAGATGTAGGAGTGAATTTCTCCATTGTGAGATCAATAAAGTTTAATTATTATTATTATTATTATTATTATTATTATTATTATTATTATTATTATTATTATTATTATTATTATTATTTATATTTGTTGTGCTTTCAGCCAAGTGGAATATGACAGGCACCAAGGAACTAACCACCCACGGCAGGGTGCTGTTGCTATTAAGCCAAGCTCCCCCAGGCTTATCTTTCTCTTTGCCTCTGAGCCCTCGTGACGAATGGTTCACACTGGGGAGACAGCCACCTGGGTCCGAATGGGTTTGGACACCCACGAACACTACAATGCTGGGCAGGCTAACTGTCGCTGGAAAGCTCAGTCGAGACAGCGTGAAGAGGTCTACTGTGCTGCGCCCAATGCTCATATGGTCTGAAAGCTTGTCAGAAAGACGTTAGAGTAGGGGATGTGATCTGCAGGAAACCTTGATCAACCTTGGACTATTGTAATTCTTTACTATCAGGAAGTCTACAAAATGCAGTTCAAAGTCTTCAGCTGATTCAAAATGCTGCAGCAAGAGGTCTGATGAAAATCAACAAGAGGGATCATATTTCTCCAATTTTAGCTTCCCTTCATTGGCTTCCTGTTAAATCTAGAATATAATTTAAAATTCTTCTTCTCACATATAAAGCCCTTAACAATCAAGCTCCATCATATATCAGAGCTCTGATTACCCCATATGTTCCTAACAGAGCACTTCGCTCTCAGACTGCAGGTCTGCTGGTGGTTCCTAGAGTCTCTAAAAGTAGAATGGGAGGCAGATCCTTTAGCTATCAGGCTCCTCTCCTGTGGAACCAACTCCCAGTTTTGGTCCGTGAGGCAGACACCCTATCTACTTTTAAGCTTAAAACTTTCCTGTTTGACAAAGCTTATAGTTAGAGTGGTTTATGTTACCCTGAGCCATCTCTATAGTTATGCTGCTATAGGCGTATGCTACTGGAGGATATCAGGGTCTATTTTCCTCACCCTACTGAGTTCTACTGTATTCCAATTTGCATTGCTTGTTGTCATTTCAGCTTTTAACCATTTGCTCTCTCTCTCTTTCTTTCTTCATAGTAGGTACACCTGGTCTGGCGTTCTGTTAGCTGTGACATCACCAGGGAAGACAGATCATCCGCTATCACCATCTAATGTAGAACAGATTACTGGATCAATGTGTGCTTCTGTGCTTTTTTGTCTCTCTTGTTGTGTCTCTGCTCTGTCTTCTCTAACCCCCAGTCGGTCGAGGCAGATGACCGTTAATACTGAGCCTGGTTCTGCTGGAGGTTTTCCTTCCCGTTAATGGGGAGTTTTTCTTTCCACTGTCGCTTCATGCTTGCTCGGTATAAGGGATTGCTGCAAAGCCATGGACAACACAGACAACTCTCCCTGTGGCTCTACGCTCTTTCAGGAGTAGTGAATGCTGCTTGTCAGGACTTTGATGCAATCAACTGGGTTCCCTTATATAGGACATTTTCTGACCAATCTGTATAATCTGACCCAATCTGTATAATCTGATTGAATTTGACTTTGGAAAGTGCCTTGAGATGACATGTTTCATGAACTGGCGCTATATAAATAAAATTGAATTGAATTGAATTGAATTGAATCCCCAAAAATAATGCAAGAAAATTTACTAGAGATGGTGAGCACACTAATTTCTTTAGGACAGTCCACTTCTGCTATTTTTAACCTTTATTTAGACAGGCAATTTGCCTTGGATCGAAGAGACTTGACAGGTGCAGCACTTTTTGATTTATCACATCTAAAGGAATAATAAAAATGTCATCCAGACAAGAAAAGTTTCATAGCATTATGCAAATGAAATGAGAAATACAGGGCGCGCTGGTGGCGCAGCAGGTAGTGCGACTCATGAACAGAGGCCTTAGTCCTCCACGTGGTTGACCTGGGTTTGCCTCCGACCCGTGGTCCTTTGCCGTATGTCTCTCCCCCTCTTCCACCCCCCTTCCACAGCCTACTGTGTTAAAAGCGAGCCACTAAAGCTGTGAAAAAAAGAAAAGAGGAAACACGATAACACAGGCAGAGACATCTCAATAAACACATGATAGTTAGACTAGAGACTGAAACACAGAGCTTTTTAATAATAAATGATCCTCACAATTGAACTTTATAAATCTTAAAATAAATTTTGATCAGTACAACCAGAAGTTATTACCACCAAAATACAGGAACATATTTTGATATTTTGTCATAGTCACTTAGAAACCCATAGTAAATATTGTCAGCTGTTTTAGTTGTACTTTTTTGGACTTTTTTTCTGCAAAACAAAAAGACTATTTTATTTTACTACACACAAGTCACATCTTTTGACTGTAAAGGCTGAGAAACATTGAAAAAATCCTGGTAGAGGAGTTGATTCATAGTAAAAAGCATGTCCCAATAGTATGAAACATACCACTTCCGTTAGGGTACGTGGGTATTAGTGGTGGGGTTAGAAACACTTGTTGGAAGGTTAGATAAATCTTAGACAGGAGAGATGATTAATGGAGGAGAGCAGAGGAAATAAAATCCCACGTTCTGTGCCCAAATCTGGCTTTTGTTTCTTTAATTTTTTGCCAATCTGTTTTCCTGGAACACATTTGAAGATCTGACCATTTCTTGACATCAAACTACATGTTTAGTATAGAGGGGAAGTCAATTTGTGGTGCAGCTGCTGACAAGTTAGAGAAATCTTATTTATGGCTCCAGCTATACATCCTTCCTTTTGAAAGAATTCAGACGCCTAACGCGCAACAGGGAGCATGTTGTATTGCCAAGCAGAGCCATAAACATGCACTGTGCAAGATCCTAATTCTAAGTCTCTGTAGATTATTTCTATATTGTGTTTTGTCATGAAACTGAAAGAATGTACTGGATAAGTTTCAACACCACAGATGAGATGTTTTAAAATTGTTCTCCAGATAGTTTGATATTAACCATAACCAGAGAGGAGTATCATATTATTCTTTGGTTTTGAAACACACATTTAAACCACTATTTTTCCAGGGTGGAACAATGATGCAACAAGTAGTTTGGTTTTTTAAAAACAATAAAGGGTGCAAATCTTGTGTTCTGTCTACTATGCAAAGCACCAGTACCATTTGCAGCAAAACAGCATGATGCTACCAGCATCATGCTACATAACTGTTATGGTGTTTTAGGTTGAACGCCTCACATTTACATTTTCAAACATTCTTCTTGTCAATGTGACAAGACAGCTGAATCTTTTTCTCATCAGGGGCCTCATGTACGAAACGTGCGCATGCACAAAAACTTATGGCTCAATGTTTAATGCTCAACTTGGCACGTACAAAAAATAACGTTGCGTGAAAATGTGCAGTAATCCATGCAAAGTTTTGACCTGCCGTAAAAATGTGCTGCAGCAAAACAAGTTCCTTCTATCAACAAACGATCAAGCCTTAAAAACACAGTGAAAACACATTAGGTAAACCATTCTAAACCTTCCCTGTTTATTTCTCTGCCAAACCTCTGCTGTCGTGTCTGGTTGTGGCGATGGGGCGTCTGGTTGCAGTGAAATAGTCCAAGGCAAACCTGGCTATATCAGCAGCAAGCAAGCGGCTAGCTCGAAAGAAACTCCTTGTGAGCCCCGGTCTGGGATGTGTTTACATGGCTCCAATGGACTGTGATTGGCCTCTGAAGGGGGTCGCACCGTGGTCTCTCTGCACGGACTTTGAAGCATTCGGGACCTCCGCATGGCCTTCCTGGCGTGGCTGTCTTCGTTCTATGTGGAGGCTGCAATGTACTCAGCTTTCCTGCAACAGCTGAGAAAAATCCCAAGGCAGGTTTTGGTATAGACGGATTCTTTACTCCGGCGTCTGGCTACGCAGAAGATAGGCTGCAGACTTAGCTCCATTCCCAGTTCAGCACGTTTGTGAGTCTGTGAACCCCATGCAGCCGGAATGGGTGGCTTGTCTCCCCAGTTTAAAACTGTCTCCTCGAGGGTCCACAGGCAAAGAGGAGCTGAGCGTGTTCTCCCCAATGCTGGTAAACAGCGGGCAAAAGAGGGTGATTGTAGCGTGGCCAGGGTTTTTTATACAGTGGCTCCCTGCTGTGAGAACAGTCCCCTGCGGGCCTGTAAAAGTTTAACATTTCAGTAGCTTTAAACTTTAGTCTGATTTTTTTCGTCATGGCTTAATTTCACTGTGTAAAAATAAAACACTTCGATATGAAGACTTCTTGCCTCCGAGAAGTTTATAGTGAGACAGGTACCTGTATGCGCGGAGTCTGTGCAGAGTCCACCTTGATTACGCCTTGAGTACGCGTGGACCTCCGCGAAGTGAACCACACCGAGTATGTGGGGGGCCTTCACATGAATGCACTTCTAGTTTCGACATTATAGTCAGGCAGTCTTGTAGACAGCTCAGGGGTTCGATCAGGTAGTGACACAGCGTACCGTAATGCTCCGAATATCCATTGTGCGGACCGGCTTTGTTGCTTACCAAAATTGTATTCACACATTTTAACAGATTTTTGAGCCCATTTTACCACATAAAATCGGTCTGTAAGCACAACTTTAATCATGTGATTATAAGGTGCACCATCCATTTTGAGAAGATTTAAGAATTTAAAGTGCGCCTTATAGTCTAAAAAATGTGGTATATGTTGTATCATCAGTCCATCCTTAAATAAATAAAGCTTAAGTGTGTCTTTCAGAAAGAAGGTGATATATCTGCTAAACACAAGTGTATTTAAACTCCTCACCACCATTGTATTTGTCAAAGTTTTTTTGTGTTATTGTGAATGTTGTATTATATGTCTACTATTTGCAAACAATGTAGACTTTGAGTACTACACTACTCCTATAGGCTCTTCACTGGTAAACAAATCCAGCACTGCAAAAGTGCCAAAGATGGTTTTATCATGCAAATGTTTTCAGATGACTGTTCAATATAATAGTAATGGTTCGTTGCAAGTGTATGCATTGATGGCAACAAATAAACCAAAGCCAAAATAAAGAGATAATTTTGTCATCCATCTGAGATTTCTGAATGATTCAGTCTCACGACAGTTTAATCTGAAACATCTGTTTGATTTTGAAGGGAATAAACATACTGATGCTGAAAACCCAAAATCCAAGGAAAGTATTATGATTAACCAATACTCGCCAAAGAAAAAGACATTTCATGGAGGCTTGCAATGAAGATGTAAATGACTCACTTCAGAGTTGAGAAAAAAATCATACATGAAAGTGTGTTAAAATCATAAAAAAAACTGTAGAGGATCACAGCTTTAGCTCTTATCTCAATTTTGACTGCAGAGATTTAAAGGAGCCAACATGCTTTCCCCTGCTGAAACGTTTGTTTGAGAAAACCTGTCCAACTGGCAGGAGCCCATTTACACACGTGGGATGTTTTCTCTTTGTTGTGGTCTGTACAATGATACCAAGGAATTGGAGCTCACGGGGGACCTTCAAGGGCTGTGGCTGTGAAAGAAAAGGATTAAAGATGAGAGTGAAGAGCAAGAAAAACAATGAAACACATTAAAGTACCAGGAGAACATACAGAACGTCCTCTCAGCTGATCTGAGGCTCTTTATGTCCGATAAACACCCTGTCGTCTGAGACTCTCCATTTGCTTGTACAGAGGAAGAAAAGCACAAAGGCATCAAAAGAACCGGGACCCTCATGTAGCCTACCCATATGTTTCATGTGTTCTTTTATGGTTTTGACCCCGCAGCTGTTGGAAAGATGGGATGCAGTCTCTCTCCGGGTTTTCAGGGCGATCTTTTCACTCTCAAGTAATAAAATGTTTAATGTGTATGTCCACATAAATTCCTGGATTCGTCTCCAGAAAAACTGCACTGAATTAAAGTAGCTCTTAAAGTACAATTGGATAATGCTCAAAGTGGTTTGTGCTCAACGCTCACAGCAAACACATTAAAACCTGATGCAAACAATTTTCTTGGCACAAACCCTCCCCTAAGATCACTCACGTACAGCACCATGAAAAAAGTGTGTTTTTGCCTTTGGAGGTTTCTTCTAGTTTTGCTTTTTTGGCTCCTAAAATGTTTCAGATCATCAAACACATTTTAACCTCAAACAAAGATAGCCTCAGTGAATAGAGTTGTCAAATAATGATTTGATTTATTAGGTGAAAAAAAGCTATTCAAACCAAACAGATTTGTCTCCTAAACCCACTAATTGGCTGTACCATTCATTGAGATGACCAAGATTGCCTGGCAATTAAAATGACTTGAAAAGCTAAAACATAAACTGAAAGAAGAAATCTGTGAGTAGCCAAACACATTTTCAGAACACATCTTTTGACTCTTAATGTGAGCTCAGTGTTCAATTTGTCTTTTCAAAGGAGCTTCTATCAGTTACATTTCAGGTTAAATTAGTTAAATAAACCATGTGCTGGGGATTGGTAAAATGTCACTTTAAGTACAAAATAGACAAAACATCTTTCAAACTCTCAATTTATTTCCCTGGAGACTGACACACAACTTAAAGTGTTTATTAGAGCTCTGCTTATTACTCCATTTGTCTGGATTTGTCTGCTTGGCTATGAGATTATCATCGCTACCTGAATCTCATACGTTTCTATCGGACATCCCCAAAATCTCCCTCCCTGAAGCTGAAATGTGGCTCTGATTATTGGACCTCTATCTCAAATGCGGGTAACCATTGGGAGGCGCAGTATAATGTGAAACAGATTTACTCTAAATCTAACAGAGAAATACCATAATTTTAATGAAGACATTCTGTTTGTCAGTGTCTAGAAAATCACCTTAAGCTCTCGTGCCACAGGCTGTAAAGGTTGCTATTTAAACTCTGACTGCAGACAGCAGTCTCTGGAGACAGAGCCTGTATTAGCCTTTATTTTTTTTCCCTGAAGTAATATCTGCTTAGCCTGGGGCATCACAATTTTTACACACAGGATGTATAGAGCTCACATGCCACTGGTAATGGGATAGCCCGCCATCATTAAACTTGTGCATTGTCAAAATATTCAGAACTCTTTTGTTAGTAAGTGAATGTTCCAAAGTCTCCTTCGTGGGATTTGGTGTTTTTAAGCTCAAATGTATGGGGGGTTTACTAACTAAACCTAATCTTGTTTGAAGGGAGGCTTTACTGCTGTAAAATATTCTTAAGATTGTTAAAAATTTGGACTTCAAACCAAGTATGTCATTAAACTGCAACTCGGGGGGAAAAAACATGTCACAAGCTGGGCAATGATGTTTGATTATGTTTTTGTTATTATTTTAACCTACAGATGGTGACAAATACTGAATAAATTGTAAATCATACAAATATATCTAGGAAGGACAAAATCATGATTTGATCGGGTCACTTCACTTTTTTAAAACTTTATTTTAATAATAATATTGTTTTTTTTTTTTTTTTTTGCCAAACTCAAGAAGAGATGACACATGACAGAAGGTGAGCAGATCCATAGAGACTGAGATTGGCAGGTGGTGGAGAACAACGGTGTGATGGCACTATGCCTTTGTTACTTCCTTCCAGGAATTTGAGTGCAATTATTTCAAAGCTCTTTAGTGGGAAGTGTTCAGTGTATTAAAGGCATCAAATGTTGTAGATATTTCGACACACCGATCCACCCAATCATCGTTCTATTAATCCTTTGTCTATTGCAGGGTTGCCGGGGGCTGGTGACTATCCCCATCGATCACTGGGAGCAAGACGGGGTACACCCTGGACATATTGCTAGCTCGTCACAGGGCAACACAGAGACACACAGGACAAACAATCATGCACACACACAATCAGACCTCAGGGCAAGGGTCACCGACCTTTTAGAAGTCAAGAGCCACTGCTTTGGTTCTGTGTCCTACGAAGTGCTACTTGTAGTGACCTTTGAAATGGAAGAGTTAGAGCTCACCTTAACTTTATGTAATATAAACATGTTTTTAATGGATTTATCATTTTAAATCTATTGAAGTACACGTATGATTGAAAGGGAAGAGCAACTAAATATAATAACATTTTAGATGAAGCTCACTGGAGGGTTGTGCTATTGTTAGAACAGGCTTGAGGGCACCACATATGGTCCTTGGGGGCTACCTGCGGGCACCATGTTGGTGACCCCTGCCTTAGGGCAATTTGGAGAGATGATTAACCTAACAGTCATGTTTTTGGACTACGGGAGGAAGCTGGATTACCTAGAGAACCCATGTATGCACAGGGAGAACATGCAAGCTTCAGTTAGCAGTACTACCAATTTTGCTACGGTGCATCCCTTAACAGGCTCAATATCCTTAAAAATGCAGTGAAATATTTGTTTACTTTAGTGCCGACAGGAAGCTATGAAACAAATGCTAACTTTTGCATTGTATGCTAACCCCAGTGTACTACCACACCTTCTTACAGTGGTTACAAATCATTTTCGTTTTCTAGCATTATGGGAATATCTGAGAAGACGGCAGCAACAGAAACAGCTGATCAGTCACGTGAGGTAGACGTTTGCTATGTCAGAGCTGATTTGACAAATGTGTTTCAATTTCCTCTTTAGTGCATTTACTGTTTTCCAAAAAAGTCAAAAATCACTTCTAGGGAGCGTAAAAATGTTTTTGCGTTTTGCATTAAACAACGTAGCCCCCTTAAAAAGGAAGGTGATTACTCACAGGAAGCTGCCTCCCTGGTTTATTTTAGAGCTACGTTCTTTCAAGCACAATATTAGGAAATCAGAGAGAAAATGGCACTCTACATGTCTAGAGGAATATTACCTAATCTGGAAAAACAGTCTACTGTTGTATAAAAGGGGAGTCCGTGGAAAAGTCCCAGAAGTCTCAATCATGTAAAGGGTTTCAAGCTTAAACCGATCAACTTCATATAAAGAGCTCAGACTACTTCAGCAGATGAGTCAAAGTAACAGCGACAGAGTGTCATGATTTAGGGTTTTGTTGGTTTGTTTCGGCCTGCCACTTGCCACTATCCAAGCAGCTCAGCCACCAGTCATCAGCCCAGATCAGCTCCACCTGCTGCCACTAATCAGTTCCTACTCTGCTCACCTGAGTTCCAGCCTTCACATGCCTGCCTCACTCACCCACTCACAGGCAGACTGTCTCATCACCTCACTTGTACTCTGCTGCCATGGTGTGTTCAGTTCTTGTGTGCCGGCCTGCATCTGGTCAAGTCTGGTTCTGCCAGCAACTCCTGCTCTGTCAGCATGGAGCTTTTACAACAAACCCCTTTTTAATGAACTCTGTGCTCGACTGAATTTCGGGTTCACATCTACAAATGTTACATAGAATAGCTTTTTGAATTCACTTGACCTAACATAACATATCCTTTTATAAATCTCAACTTTTCATTGCACAGCGACGTAACAATTATTGCTATATACATGCAAATTGATCGATACCCTTTTTTTCATCTCTTACAGCAAAAATGTGTTGTCATTTATTTTTTTGTTCGAATACTAAATGGTGTCTCTTACACATTGAGACTTCATAGGTGGAAGGGCAGGAGTGCTTTCCTGTTATAAGATATAGTTGATTTTTTTTTTTCCAGTGGTGGTACTAACACTACATCGGTTCCTAAAAGTACCCAAGAAGTTTAATTAAAGTTCAGTGATATTACCTGTTATGTTCCAGAAAGTACCTGTAAGTTCTGAAAACTACCAGAGAAGTTCAATGAAAGCACCTGCAAAGTTCCATTGACCTACCTGGTCAGTGTCTAGAGATATACAGTAAGTTATTTGAAATTACATGGTAAGTTCCTTAAAAGTTCTTTGAATGTTCCAAAGAGTAAACTGTAAAAATTAGAAGATGGGCTGCTGTGTAATACGACCAACTCCTAAGTTCCAGTGGAATTCACCGTAAATTCAAGCACCAAAAAGGGACTGAAACCCATAAGAAACAGAAACTAAAATAAAAGGAAGAGTAGTTTCAAAGTAAAATAGTTCTGATCTATCCCGGGTAAAAAAAAATTCTAAACATTTGTCTCCAGACATGAATTAATAGATTAACTTTTCATGTGTATTGGTTTGCAAATACACATGTGTGTTGGAGAAGTAAAGGAAAACCAAATCGGATCTGGTACAGAAACACTTTTGCATCCTCTGAGCTGTACCTCATGTAGTACAGACAAAAATAAAGTGAAAACTGCTTTTCTGTATTAAAAAGCACATTTCTTTTAAGAAACACAGAACAGATGCCTGTTTGGGCTAGAGGGTAGAAGGACCATCTGGCTTGTTTTCATTGTACCGTCCAAAAAATACCCTAAACTATCTTTTAATTAGATGCCATTCAGCTTATTTCAGAGTCCAACCAAACAGTGTTTAGTACTTTATATAACAATAATCTGTCCACTGGCACAGCTGGTGCATTGTATGGATTAAGACAAACAGCATCTAAAGCACACGGTCTTCCCAATAACTAAACACTTGTAAAGGTGCAGTTGAAATCAGTTAAAAACACACCGCTATCTCATCTCCTAGAGATTTGTTTCATGCACTAAATGCCTGATTGTGTGATGTTGTTTCAACATATCATGTATGATTGTTCTTTCATTGTCCTATTAAGCAATTTAAAGCAGACATATTTGTGTTGAAATCCAAATCTTTGGAGTAAACTTTGAATAGTATTAGTGCAAATGAGCCAAGACGGAAAACATCTGCTTTTGTTTCTGAGTTGTTTGATAATCCCCAGCCCCACCATGTTATCTAACTGACCAACGTTTCAACATAGCTGTGAAGAGAAAGCAACAGAAAGCTGTCAATCCAGACATCGGTGATTCCTTTGAAGGCATCTAACGTGAGTTGAAATGTTACGTAAAAGCGGTCTCTGATCAGTTCCCTCAGCAAATTCCCTCCCTCAAAGCAAACCAAAAGTCAAACCAAAGACCCCAGGAGCTGTCTGCTATGGGAGGACCATTTGTTCCTGCAGTGTTTGTGTTTAAAAAAAAAAAAAAACATTTTCTCCAGATACACAGAGCCAGGACAGCTTATTTTATCAAGCTGAAGTCTCATAATGTTGATGATCTGCATGTTTATATCGTTTATGTAACAGCTTCTTAGAAGCTACACAACGTTTCATCCCACATGGGTGTAATTCTCTTACCTCATTCACAAGGCACTGTGGAATCCCACCTGTGAATTGAGGAATAATGAAAAGCACAATAACCTACAGCATATCCCTATTGACTCATTAAGGCATACAGGCAAGAGTGTTTATGTTGCACGAAAGCTGCGTTATTAAATCAGTCAGTTTGAGACAAAGTAAAAGTTTAGAGGGTACTCAGGTCTTACGTCTGGGGGGACCCAGGTTTCACAATTAGCTTTTAAGGACGTCAAAAAGCCTGCTTAGGTCAGCAATCTTTTCATCCGGAGATGGGATCCCGGTGAATCCCCTTGCAGCAGAGTGGACTCTGTGGACAGGGGCCCTGCTGGAAATTAAATTACCTCTTTTCCAGAGAGACATAACGGTCATGCACAATGCAAAGCAAGAATAATAGTGCTTTTTAGATCGTTACAGATAGCATTAATCAACAGGCACATGCTTTCATCAGCTTTTTGCAGCGTGTTTGGTCAAACACCAGTTTGTATTACACTCACTCAAACACTCCGAGGGAGTAATTTGCCCACATAGTAGAGAACAGGAAATATAGTTTTCATGGATATTTCTCTGACTTCATGCCTGTCACACAGGGGCGACTGTTTGACCCTTGCAAACCACAGAGTCCCCAAAACACATGTACACGTTAATAAATGTGCGGTCATGCGTCATGTTCGCATTATGTTTCTGTAATTGAATTGTCAAAACTGATTTAAGAGTTTTTATCCTAAATTAATAGCTGCTGTGGAAGTAAAAGAAAAAAGAAGAAGCTTTGTTGCAGTTCCAAAGTTTTCAGAGGTAAAGCAGCAGTATGGATCTGTTGGCTGAAATTTGGCTCAGACATCCAGGGTGCCCAGATGGTTTTGAGCTAAGGTTTAACGTTTAATATGAAACTTGTGCATTCAAAGCTTTCTGGGATTAATTTAGAAATGCGCTGGAGAATCTCATGTTCATGAACATATTTCCGAGAGTAATTTATTTTTCAACTGAATTGATTTAAATTGTAAAAGCAGACAGACAATGTGAATGATTTTTATGACACTTTAAGTTTGATATATTTTTGTTGAGCTTATCTTTAGTGCCAACACTTTTTCTATTTTTATGTCTTCATTTACTGATCTTGAAATAGGAAAATGTACCAAGACAGAGAAAGGTGCCATAGTTAAGTCAGTTACTGACTATGCAAAGAATTGTTGCTTTGCAGCAAGAAGGTTGTGGGTTTTAATCCTGGTGCTTACGTTGGTTCTCTCTGTGTCATGGCCCAAAGGCAGGCGTGTCAATGTTAGCTGCCCTGTGTAAACTGATCTTATATTACCTTGCGCATGTATTTCTGCCTCTCATACTTGTAACAAATTTGCTCACATTACAACCACTAACTTCTATGTATTATGTTGAGATTTTGCATGATTGTTCAAGGATGTTATGGTCCTTTGTTTTCTTCATCATGCTGTTGTTTTCACTAATGTCCTGTTGCAAACCTTTGAGGCCCCAAAAAACTGATGTATTTATGTTGAGATTATAGGTATGTATTTATGTTGTTTTAGAAAATTCTCATTGTAACAACAAGGCAGATGGCATTATTCAATATTTCCCTCAATTGGCCAAAAAGAAAAAGAAAAATAAGAGAAAAGTGTATATGTTCCACAAACTGGCGGAGAGCATGCCCAGTTGATCAAAAGAAATTCTCTTGCTAACAGCATTATAAAGTTATGAGGGACTTACATCTTCACTAGACATGTCCCCCTGAAAGGTGAAGTGATTTTTTACTGCATATTTATCCTTTGCAAATATGCACATATGAGGCTACGGGTAAGAAGGGGAGGGGAACAGAGTCCCGGATTGCAGCCAGAGCGGAGTATAGAGAGGCGTGGCAGATTTGACCATTTGAATTAAAAACAGAAAGTGAATCTTTGCTATAATTTTTCAAAATCATGTCAATGACATACATTGGGCTAGTGCTGAAGTTGGGTTCTGAAAAAAATGTTTATCCGAAGATATATACATTTTGTTTTATCAACCAAATAGCCTGTTTGTTAATGTTTTTTTTTTTTAGAACCGTTGTAACAAAGATTAACTGATTTGTTGCAAGGTTCAAGGTTACTTTATTGATACCCGTAGGCAGATTTGTTTTGTAGTGTTTCAAAACTTTCATGAATTCATTCAAACATCTTAACACAACCAGAACCCTTCAGAGAAATATAATAGCACTGAAAGCGCTCTAGGCTCCACAAATCAATGCAAGACACAAAAGAGGAGCACAACACTTAAGAGAATCTTCATAAACCCAAGAGGTAAAAGTAATAAAACCAAAATAATCTTGAGACAATGGACAGATGAATAGAAAGTAATTTATGTTTTATTTTAATCCTGATCTATATTTCTCATGTCTGTATGTTGGTTAGATTAATGTCAAACTTGTTCATTCCCCACATAGAAGTGTTCTGAGTAAACATTTCAAACAATGCATCATCTACAAATTGTTTGACAAGTTTGACAAGTTTCCATTTTCATACACTTTTTATAACACTTTTGATTTATAGTTTATACCTGCTGTATATCTTCTGTTGTTTTGGGTGGGGTAAACATCCAGACTTATGTAATGTGGCATACCACATGTATGGCACTCATCAACACAGGCGTCTTTGTTCCGTTTGGCATTTGTATGGCTTAACAAAACTCAAGAAGCTATTTTTGCTGCAACACTACACAACTTTGCATAATATTGATAAAGCTAACAAAGTCAAAGTATGTAGTTACATTTGCATGAGATAAGATTGCTTACTTTACAACTCCTCTGCTGCTGCTTCCCCTAGTTACATAGATTTTCAACGGAGCAACACTTACTGTTTTAAAGGAGACCTGCATTATGTATTGTTCATCTGAAGCAGGGGTATAAATGATCATTCCATTATGTTAAATTCCCAATATATTCACACTATGAGTTTTATGCCAGATAATTGAGGTCATAAGGCAGGGTTAATATATGCCTGAGTTTCCAACAGAGGAGATCACTGACCCAAATTTAGATGGGAATGTGAAGTGGGAGCAAGGTAAATCAACTCCCAATCTTCTCAGGCATGGCCATCCTAGTACATCCACTCAAATGTGAGGCCATGCATTGCTCAGAAAAAAATTAAAAAAGCTCTGTCACAGGCTCTACAGGCCTGTTAGCATGTTAAATGTTATAAATCTCATGAAAGTACACTCAGAAAAAGCATATAACGCCCGTTTCTCCTTTTTTTTTCCATCACGTATGGGCAGATTTTCTCCAATGGCTTGGCTGTTCAGGTGGCATTAGGTCAAAATGTGTTCAATTAACAAATCAACTAAATATTAAGAGTGCCACAAGGACTTTCAAGGTTTTGTCTTCAGAGCCTTTCACTTGGAGCTTGCTACAAGACCTTTCTGAAAAATATCTGACATCCTGAAGCCTCTTCTTGCTGAATAGCTGCATAAATCCTTTGATTTTATCTCACAGAACCACACAAGTTCTCCACCATTCTGCCATTTGGTTTGAAATAGCAAAACTTGCCTGTAACTTCCAATTTATCTCCCGGTAAAATGTCCTGAAGATAAGATGAAAGAAGAGGTGAGTAGAGTAACCAAAAGTAGAACTCAAGTGAAAGTAGCATTACTTCAATATATTTTTAGTCGAGTAGAATTAAAAGCCGGTCTTCCGAAAAAATACTTATGGGTGAAAAAGTATCTGATAAAAAGTCTATGCAAGACAGTGTAGCTGTTTGATTTAATTTGTGAAATTGACATAATCAGACAGAAAAAAAAGAAAGTAAGGTTCCTCAAGGTATGACAAAAAAACTTAGGTAAAATGAGCTACAAAATAACAAATTTAGGCCAATCTAAGGAGATTTCCAAATTGGTTTTGTGTTACTACGCTCTTTGGGTGAAAGTATGGTGTTTGTTCATGAGCAAACCAAGTTTTAGCACAAAACAAAATCTAATTAAGTGTGATAGTTTCCCTTTGTGTTGCAGTCAAAACTCTCTTTGTTATCATAGTTCTACTATAGTTGTACTGTTAACATGCAAACTCAGTCAACTCAACCAATTTCTTAAAGAAGAGCAGGTCAAGATTCCTCCACAATTAGATAAAAGACTGATTAAGACTGCTTCCAATTAGTGATGCTAAAGATGCTTTTCAAAGCTCTTGAGTCATAATGTATTTTCTTATGTAGTCACTGAAACCTTTGTTTCTCCCATTGCTCATTATTTTTGAGTGTTGGCTTTCTGTACTTGAGCACAGAAATACCTCCAACCAGACAATGTGAACCCTCAAATAAGAACAGTAGTGTCTAAATGAGAGTTTCTTGCAATTGCTCCTATGACACACAGGCGACGGCAGTGCAAGGAGTTAGAAGTTTATCTCATAACTGGTGGGCTGCCAGTTCGAACCCCCATTCCGACCCTCATTGGGAAAGACACTTCATCATCTTTGCCTGGCACATATAGCCATATAACCATATCTATGGCAAGATTGTATGGCATCCCTGCTCCCTCATGAATGATCTCCACCTGGTAATAATAGCTGCACCCATATATACTCTTGATTTCTTGTTATTGCTCCGTTTTCTTTTCTTGGTTATTTTCTCTTCACTCTCGCTGTGCAAAGAGTATGGATAGTCCTCAATTTCAACAGAAAACGACAAATAGAATTATCTACAGTCGTCTATGCTTGTTTAATACCCTTCCTCCACCGGCAGCACGTCTTCATATAGAAGACAGATAGGAAACATGTATGGTTGACAAGTTTGTACCTTTTCAGCTACCGAGATCAGAAATAGCGAGGCAATATGGCACCTCCCAGTGGCACCTCCCAGGTGTATTAAACTACATAGGTGTAGTTTAATACACCTATGTATTAAACTACTAAAAAAGTTATGAGAACACTTTCATTTTTGATGTGATGTTATTAGAATTTGCAAGAATATGCATATATAAAAGCAATACCTATATATATTTTTTTTTTTTTTTTGCTAATTACGTAAAAGCCAATTTAGTTACACATTGTGCCTTCTAGGTGAATGGTAATATCTCTTTCACATCAGGAAATATATATTCATCCTTAAACCTATTGTTAGCATTGTTAGATGCCTTGAACCAAATGAAAAAAAGAAGACCAAATATTTCAATGTCTGGAACCAACTAACATTCATACAAACAGTTTTCAGTTAAAACAACAGTGCAGTCATTTGGTTTTAGGTTTCTCCAGACATCAACCCAGCAGATGTGTTATCTTTGAGAAAAGTGGCTTGTAAAAAAATACAGAGAATAAAGACAACTTGGTTTATGAGCTAATCTCATTAATCCAATGAACAAACCGCCCACTGAAAGCTTCTTCTTCTTTTTTTTTTTATTGTCATATAGTCTGCTGCTTGTGTTTAGACGTCAGGAAGAAGTCAGGAAGCATTACAAACTGAATGAGTGATACCCCCAAGTTCTGGCCAGGAAGCATTAGCATGCTCATTTACCCTCATTATGGAAGAGTCATTATGGAATTCTGTAACCACATCAAGGCAGCATATCTGCTTCAATAGATTTTAGTTTTTATGTCCAGATAACTGCAATTGGATAGTGTTTAAGTTTTCGTGTCTGAAACCAATTTGCAGTTTCGTTGTGTATTTTGCCTCTTTTCTTTTTATTCTGTTGCCATCTGTTACAGTAATTTCAGGAAAGCAAGTCTGCAAGTCACTGCGAAGGGAAGGAGATGCCAAATAAGTGTCTCCAACAGAATGAGTCTGTGCTGCTCAGGCATCCTAAGTATACTGTGGCCAAAATTCCCTAGCGATTGCTTGCCAGAAAATTATTTCTCAAAGCAAGCACTCTTTTTTATTTCCATGTATTATTATTATTATTTTTTGTACTCTCAAACACCCATGGAGTAACAAAAACGATAGATGTGCAGTAGTTGGTGAAAGGTTTCCTTCCTCCATTTGTTGATCAGCACTTCCAAGAGATGACAACATGCAAATCTGAGCATTCAACACTGGAAACTATTGAAATGACTAGCTGATACAAAGCTTCCTGAACATCCACCATAAGAAAATATGTATATGCCTTTTGGGGGAAAAACACCCCCAATCTTTATTAGTCTGAGCAGCAACAGTTGCAAAGGTTCCAGTGTGGCCTTCTTTGAGACGTTTTCTTAACCCATAAACGCCACAGTTTATTTCAGCCTTCAACAATGTCTGGCTGGCTGCCTCGTGGCCATTCTTGCCATAGCTGTATTTATTTCCTGTGAGATGCTTGTCCTAATAAGTCTGTCTTTCCCTGGGGTCTGCACCACCCAGAAAGCAACCACCTCTGTTTCTCTCACCCCTAGACCCCCATGCTTTTACCCCCTGGACACAGTAACAGCCCTTCCCTGTTGCAAACTCAACTCACCATTATGTCTGGTCTCCATCTACTCAAATCTTTTTTTTTAAGCTCAAATCATTGCAGGAGCTTCTTCACTCACACCCCTTTTCCTCGGCTGAATCGCATATCTGGGAAACATTAGCTCTGAAATGATGGTTATGTTAAAATTTCGTTCACGGTGCAACATAAATCCTAAATATGTCATAAATGTAGATTTGATGATTTAAGATCGCTAATAAAGTCTTACAATGTCTTGCAAAAGCATGCATGCCCCTTGAACATTTTCCTATTTTGTCACATTATGACCACCAACTTATGTGAGTTTTATTGAGATGTTATGTAGCAAACCAAGATAAAATAGCATATAACATCAACAGGAAGTTAATTATACATGGTTTTACAAATAGCCTAAACTGAAAATGTGCCGTGTGTTTGCAACGAGTCACAATAACTTTGTTTAATCACTTTTTGCTGTAATTACAACTGCAAGTCTGTTGGATATGTCTATATCAGCTTCACTAAATATACTTACACTAAGTCATTCTATCACATGGAAATGTACTGATACAAATCTTTCCATGGCAACTCTGGTTAGATGATTTGGGTCGCTGTCCTGCTGAAAGGTGGTCCTTGCCAGTCTCAAGTCCTTTGCAGCTTGTAGAAGATTTCTTTCCCAGGTATTCTCTGTATTAAGTTCCATCCATGTTCCCAATAACTCTAACCAGCTTCCCTGTCCCTGCTGAGGAAAAACATCCCCACAGCATGATGTTGCCACCACCACAGTTTACTTTGGAGAGGCTTTGATCAGGGTTTCAGTGTCCACCACACATTGGATTTTGCAAGTCGGCCAAAAAACAATGTGGTTTTATCTGATCAGCAAAAAAAGCTTCTCCCACATGCTTTTGTGGCAAACTGCAAAGGGGGAATCCGAGATGACAATGTAGCTGCTGTAAAAAGCCTACTTGTGAAACCATTTCCATCATACAAACCAACTAGTGTTTCCCTAGCTGCTGTCAGCTGTTAATAAGATACCATCCATCAAAACATCCATACATTTTTGGAATATGTCTCCATTATATTTCAGGACCAGCACAGAGACATATGAGACAGGAAATCTAACACTCAATCAAGCAAAGGTCAGTTATATTGTGTCATCTTTCTGAATATCATACTTCTCAGGTAAGATACTGACTATTCATAAGTAATTCTTTTATTTCCACTTTAAAAAAAAAACATTCAAAGCAAACAATGTGTTATATTTGCAAACAAAAGTAGAGGTTTACAAAGTGGTCTGCTTTTAATCACCTGAGGCATGACATTCCTGCTTTAAATAAGACTTTCATCTCAAAAATTGAAATCAATAATCTTTTTAAAAAAAAAAAAAAACTTTATGAACCAATCATTGTCGGTTTTGGGATGAATGATTGGTGAGGTTATAGAAAAGGCAACATAAAATCAGGTGAGGTATATGATAGGAAACTTAAGAGGAATTCAAAAGCATGGAGAGGACTCCCAAAAGAACAAAATAACATGGACGAAAACGGAGCAACACCTCACACGAAATGAACACCTCTATCCCGAGGCTGCTGAGCACATCTGGTTAGGGTTCTGTCAAAAAGGAACACGTTTCATCCATTAGCATTGGAGAGTACTAACTCAAAGTATAGCTAGAGAAATCAGGAAAAAAAACAGCTGTGACAGTGATAACCTGTGAGAAAAATGCCACTTCTGCTCTGTGACATGGTGTGGCAGGTTTACAGGGTGAGAGATTGACTACCACTCGTGAAATACTACCAGAAAGACTGAATTTTGGTGTGATTCAGAACCTGAAGCAATCCTAATGGCACAAGGCATGAGGGGAAAGTCTGTAGTGACTCTGTGGGGCCATACTTTGCAGGAGGAAAATGTTCAATGTGAGAATGTATTATTGGCAATAAGATCCATACATTGTGCTTGTTTTCATCCAAGAAAACACATCTAAGTGTGTTTTGTTAACCAAGAATTAAATTAGAGAAAGGACAATCTGAGCATGCACTTAAAGGTCCCTCCTCGGGGATGTGCTCTCCACAAGAGAAATCAGGGGGCCTTATAAGAGGTCAGCATAGCGGCCGCACTATTGAGGGGGCCCTTTGGTATTTGGAAGATGGAGTGATGACAGCAAGACGTTGTTTGTGTATAAAAAGGAGACCAAATGAAGCAGCTCTGAACATGCCGGCTGCTCTGTTCATTGTCATTCCTCAAAGAAATATGCTCTGAACTGGTGCAGGCAACTACAGCACTGCTAACCACCAAATGCAGAGTGTTCCGGGTTGCAGAGGATCATGCCCACAAGTGTAATATCCTGTATTCAATCTCTTGTTTATCTTCTTAAATGTATTCACATTTCTAATGCAATGACGGAGAGGCTAAATTACAGTTATTACATCTTGGAGCCTGATTAAATTTTTTTTTTTTTGCCTAAACTTCCTGTGTCATTACACAGAGACTGATCTGACAGGTATAATTGCGGCCTTTTACTTTCTTTAACACCAAATGCAGCTCCGAGTTATAGCCTCCATACCCGTTAAACATTGTATCACATTACAACCATAAAACCATCTAAGGGAGCCCCGTAAGGCATGTGGGAAACAATAAACATGTGGAAGAGGTGCCCTGGTCTGATGAGACCATACCTGAACTTTCTGGATCCATGTGGTAGGAAAGCAACACTGCACATCACCATGAAGACATGACAGCTAAACATGGTAGAGGTAGATATGGGGAAGCCTTTCTTTCAGCAGGAACAGGGAAGCTGGTCAGAGCTGGCAGTGGTTCTCATTCCAGCGGGACCATTACCAAGAGACATCCAGAGCTATGATGGGTTGCTTTGTATCAATGCATGTCCTAGAGAAACCTAATCAAAGTCCAGAACTAAAAACTGTTGTTTACAAATGCTCTCTATTCAACCTGATGGATTTTGAGCTTTTTTGCAAAGAAGAATAGAGACATTTTTCAACTTCCAAAAGTACAAACCCCTTGAAGAATTTCAGCTGTAACTGCAAAGTACGGACAAAACACACTTTTCATTTTTTTAATTTAATCTATCAAAATGACAATGAAATATATTGAAGTTGCTGTTTGTAATAGTTTAAGGGCTAGTAAACCTTTTGCAAAGCACTGCATCACATTTTCAGCCTGGTAAGATCCAGCCTTGTACTTTGTTACTTATCTGTTTATGCGTCTTCCTTTTTAACCTCAGACTGTGTTTGCATTCAGATTGTATCCAGATAAAAGGAGACTACAGCAGAATCATCATATTCCAGACACGGCTCCGTTGTGGCAGAATGCGGTGCAGCCTTGCACAAGTGGCTCACTAACCAGAAACCAGACTTGAGTATATTTCAAAACACATTCATAACTCGTTATAATCAAGAGGAAAATGGAAACAGATTCTCATCCAGTTAGGCTTGCATATCTAAGTGTTTATGTGTATAATGTCTGTGAAAACTGGAGAAAGTTCAGTTGTCAAATCTCATCCTGTAATTTATGTGGGGCCTTTTACTTGCTTTCTCAAACTTTCAGCATTAGACTCATTTGACTGATTATGCACCACAAGTACTGGAACAGCACATCCTCAAGTATTTATTTGAATTGGGCACATTTGTATTATGCTTCTCTAATGAGAGTGAGCATTGTCCATTTTATTATCTGGAAGCAGAAATGGCTGCTAATTTATGGCAGACCCTTGGCAACTCCTGCTTTTGGGAGCAATTTTGCTCATTAAATAATGGGAGCTGGTTGTCAAAAACTAAAGTTTATACCATTGTAACACTGGTTTAGGTGCTAACCTAAAGTTGACTCAATATGGAGTCAGCAGCTGAAATTGAAAGAATAATTAAAGCAGCAGAACAAGGGAAGGCGGGACAAGTCTAAATATATCAAGACTAAGGTAACATATAGACCCAACATATTGGAGATTGGGGTCATCATAGTAATCATTAAGTTCAATTCAATTTAATTTATATAGCGCCAATTCACAACAAGTCATTTCAAGGCACTTTACAAAGTTAAATTAAATCAAATCATACATATTGGTGAAAAGCTTTCTATCTATGAAAATTGAGCAGATTGCATTGAGTCTTGACAAGCAGCATTCACTCCTCCTGAAAGAGCGTAAAGCCTCAGTGGACAGTCGTCTGCATTGTTGACGGCTTTACAGCAATCCCTCATCCTGAGCAAGCATGAAGCGAACATCCATCCTTTTAGTATGAAACATAAAGACACAGAGAGAGTGTTCCAGAGAGGCTTCAGTTTTGCCAAGTATATTATGGGAGGCACATATGTGGATTTGTTTTGATGCAACACCTCAAATTTGCTGCGGCCCTCTGTGACATCACAGAGGGCCGCAGCAAATGCGACAAAATCCACCAAGATATCAGAAAGGGAATTGTGGACCTCAGTCTGAAGGTTCCACATTCATTTTATGTGCAAGTATGAAAACCACATAAAGGTTAAGCCATCAATCTGTCTCTGTGATGAGAGTGCAACATGTCCATATATGCAGCAGAAGAAAACGACAACGACTTATGATGATGCAAGCTGAAGCAAAGAAAAGTGTCCTCCTGCACAACTCAAATGGGCTAAAAGGTCTCTCAGCGAGGAAGAAGCGAATCATCCAAAAACTACATTAAAAGCAAGATTACAGTTTGCAAAGAAGTTTAAGCTAACATGGAGTTGTTTGACAAAAATGGTCACTTGAGGGGAAAAAAAGCTTGCAAACCTGAGAACACCATAAAAACTGTCAGGGGGGCACTGGTGCATTTCACAAAAATAAGTCCCCTTTCTACTGCCTCAGTTTGGCGCACTTTGCTGCGTTCACTGGCGATCATTTCAGCAACAGTCTTTTTCATGGCAGCCTGGGTTTCTCCAGCCCTGTTCAGAAGCAGGGTCAAACCGAGCGAGGTGGGCCAAATCGAGCAGGGTCAGTGGAGATGGGGCTAGATGTGAAAAGGAGAAAAGAATATCATGCTAAAATAGTGAAGTAAAATCTCAATGCATCAGTCAGCATGTAAAGGTGGGACACAAATGAGTCTTCCAAATGGACGATGGCCTCAATAAAACTAAAGTAGTTACGTGTATTAAGGGCAACAAAGTAAATGTTTTGGATTGTTCATCGCAAAGCCTTCATCTCAATCCTGTAGAAAATAGCCATGTTTTCATCCAATTGTCGTGCAATTTTTAATTAACTTTTAAAATGTTGCAAAAAGGAAAATGCAAATTAGGCATGTTTCCATCTTTTGGATTGGAGTGATTTAAACCATGCTACGCAAACTGTAATTTCGTCAGATGTTAACGTTACGCATGGCTGTAATAAACAGGAAGTAGAGGTTACAAACTAGCATAGGCCACACATCTAAGAAAAGGAGAGGGGATTTTAATAATGTGTTGCCAGCAGGCAAGTTCTAATTGTTCTATCACATCTAAACCTTGCCAACTAGTATTGATGATGTTACATCCAGTCTGGAGATGTTGAGAAAAGAACGCAATTCCATGTGTGTGTTATGGGAATATACGGGAAGATGTTGACAGTAGAAACATCTGATTAGTCTTGTGAGATGAATGTTCGCTAATGTTCGCTAAAAGTGTTTCCATCTCATTTTTATCTCATCTTTTTGCAAATCCAAAAACCACCTCAAGCGAATCTAAAAGCATTTATGTGAAATTGAGGAAGTCATTTCAAATTTTGCCGTTCCATCAACTATTTCTAATGCGCTACTTCAAAGCATGCATAAAAACGTTGATGGAAACACAGCTAGTGAGAGGTCAGAGGTGTAAAGGTGTGTCCGAACAAGGTGGGCAATGAATCAGACTCTGTTGCACCAGTTCTGTCAGGAGGAATGAACCAAAGTTTCAGCAAACTATTGTGAGAAGCAGGTGGAATAAAAAAAACAGGTTTGACCCGGGTCATACGGTTTAAAAGGCAAATCTATCAAATACTAAGGGAATGCACGTCAACTTCTGACCTTGTAAAGTGTTAAAATTTCTCAAACAAATTTCTCTCTATTATTCTGTTATTTGGCAAATACAGATAGTTTAGATAAGTTCCTCAAGCAGAAAATGTTTAGTCAGATTTCATTGTGACAGTGAGAAAACTTTTTTTGGACTTGACTATACAACATATGTAAAAATCTAATTTCAACTGTGAATGAACAACACATGGATAAATCTATAGCTAATAATGTTCTTATATATATATATATATATAAAGAAAGGAGATGCCCAAATTCAAATGACAGATTAGAATATATATTGTGATCCCACTCCTTTTCATGCTGAAAATGCAACTAAAAACTAACCATGACTCTATAAATGTCTTTTTTCATAACTACGTGACTAAGAGTTCATTGATCCCTGATTAGCTTCCCTGTAACTGAGCAAATTTTGTGTCCCTTATTGTAAATGGTCACCAGACCAGTTCTGAGGACACCACCTAAGCTATCTCCCTGTCCCATAAATACATAAACACTTAGTGCAGTTGGCACCTGCTATATCATCCTGTCAATCTTGCAGTGCCAGCCCCGTGACACATCATCTGATCACACATCCACAGCATTTGTTGACATGATTTTTGGCACAGAGCGGTCTGTCATGCTCCGGCAAGGTTAGAATTGTGTGACCCAGCAGCTTTTGGCAGATAGGTCGAGAGGCGCTTTGCAGTGAGAAGTCAGGGAACCTGAAGGACTTTATAAATGAAAGGAACTTTAGGCATCCATCGGTCATCCCTTTTATGCTTCACGGGGTCACACACTCAGAAGCACTGTCAAGCCGCGGTCCTTAGTTACAGTTTGTGTTGCCGTGTTGACAGCAGGGTCACCTGTGTGCTGAGGGTGTTGACCAGGTGGGAGAGACAGCTGCAGGGCTCTATTTTAGTTTGATATTAAATAGGACAGCCTAACATAGGCATAGGAATACTTACTGCCCCTGCACTTGAATTTTCGTCCCGAAACATGATGTCACTGATACAGTGCCTTGATGACACACTTGAAACCTTTAAACTTTGTCACATTTTGTCATGCTACAACCACAAAATTCAATGCATGTGTTATGTGATAAACTGTAAAGAGGAATAAAAGTCATACAAGATTTCTACAAAAATAATTCTGGAAAATCTGGATTTTTGTAATGAATCTGAGTTATAGATTAAATCCTGAAAAACCAGTAGCCTTTAGAGGTCATATAATATTATAAATAGAGCCCTTTTAATGTGTAATATATCGTCATTTATTCTACAAAGGACAAACAACATTGTGAACAATATTTAGGGGCCCTAAACATACAGCCAGAGCTATAGTAAAACTGTTTAGATCCATGGTGTCACATATTCATGTGTTATTTGAAGTCCTAACCTTAATCCCGCTGAGAATCTCTAGCAAGGGTTGAAATTTGCCTTTATTTATTTATGCAGAGCATTTTTTTCAGAATACAAATATTTATCACTAAATATCTATTCTGTAGATATTTGGTGAGCAAAGTGGCAGCCGAGTTTGTGGTTTAGCGCCATTATCTTTAAGCACGAGGCTTCTCTAAGTGGAGCATGAAGTTCCCTTTGGATTCCGATGTGCTTCGAAAGATTTTCTCCAGGTCCAAACTTGTACCGACTGACCAAAGGTCCATGGTGTACCCCAACCAATAGCTTCAAGACAGCTGGGATACACTCCAGCCTTTCAGCCCCCGTAGCCCAGTGCAGGACAAAGCGGGCATGGAAAGTGAAGGTTAAAATGTTTCAGATTAACTTGTGGCCAAAGCATTCATTAACTCTGATGCTGATAGGGAACAGCACACACAGAGACCTTTACATGGTGTTCATAGAGTAGTGGTTAGCTGTTAAATACGTCATCATATCATTGCTGAAATAGAGTTTCACCAAAACACACTGGCCTATTATGGCATCAAAGAGGTATTGTGGTAAAGAGGATATCATAACAATTCCCACAGCGCTTTCCGAAATTCATTACAGGATCTTTTTTTTTTTTTTTTTTTTTTTTACAAATCACGTGTCACTTATCATCCTTGTCCTTGTAAGCTGCTCACCTGTGATGGAATGGCGCCCCACCCTCCCATTCCTCTAGCTCAGTTGTGTGAGAGTCAGCGTAGCAAAGAAGTTAGAGCTGCATTTGTTTCTCACTAATCCCCCTCATGAGAGACAGAAAGCTCTTATGTCAGGAGCGGGCTTTGATCCCCATCAGATGAAGACAAAAAACACTTAAGCTACTTATACAGCCTACTTTTTCTTCCACTTCCTTCGTCGTCTCTGGGATCATCCCTGGCTTGGCTTGCTGCAGAGATGTGCAATGTTGGAGCACGGGGGTCAGTGAGGTTAGCGGGGGCCGGTGGCCCAGATGGTCAGCATGCTTTAGATGTCAAAATGGTTAAATTTAACAACCCTGGGTGTAGATGCTAGTAGCTAAATGTTTACGTGTGGAACAAAAAGCAAAAAAAAAACATCCTCCAAAAACTGTATATGTTTGTGTGCAAATGGGTCATAAACCAAAACCAAAAAAGAAAAATACAGCTGTGGTAAAGATAGGACATGATCTTCCATGCATGGGATCAAGCAGGTGTTTTCATTCATGTTTGCAGAGATAAGCATCACACAACTGCTCTGTTTATGGCTATAAATGTGTGGCCAGACTGCGCAGAGTCCATGTCATCATTCACCTTGTTTGTATCTGCAACAGAGCACGGTAATTATAATTAACACAATCATGTGACCACAGCCAGACCCCTCCCTGACAAGGAAAGGATTGTGAGTCTGTTGATGTGTTTGTTTTCAAACTGAGATGACAAGAAGGACCTTTGCAGTGACCCTGTGACGAAAAAGTATTCGACACAGGCAGCCGTGAACACTTTATTCAGACTCCAGGTGTCTAACACACACACACACACACACACACACACACACACACACACACACACACACACACACACACACACACACACTACACAAAAAGACAAAATGAGGAAATGAGTTCTATTCATGGTCAGGCAACAATACACACCCACACTTTTATTTGTTAAAATCACTTCAAAATTACAGAAAAGTGTGACTCTGGTTCCAAAAGTCTTTTGCAATCTTACTTTGTCACAGAGATGCATGCACACTGACTTGCACTGGAAGGTTAAGGAGTACAGCTGCAGCCAGATCCCCCTCTTCTGTCACTCTTGGTAATTAGTCTGTCAGGACGGTAATTAACCTACAGAGTAAAGTAAGCAAGACTACTGAACTGCCTCACTCCATCTAACATTCCTCCCGTTCACTCTTTGATTCCTCCCACTCCCCCTCATTCAGTGGCTCGTCCAGATTGCTCATTTGTTGATTGTGAGAGACTCTGGTGTTCAGAGGGAGAGGTTCTAAGAACCTCCACACCTGGAAGAAAAGAGCGTAACCCAAGCTCCTGGCTCAGGTGGCTCTGGTTACAGCTGGCTTCAAAAAGTCTCATTCTCTGGCTATTAGTGCTTCTGCTGAGATAGCATCAAAGTAATGTCGTTACTGACATCTGAGAGCACAACTACACAAAAAAAAAAAAAAAAAAATCCTGTAAGAGGTAATGAGAGAAAGTTATTCAAACCAACATCCATGATGGACAACTTATTTACAGTTTTTTTTCCAAAAGTATTCAAACCGCTTGAACTTTTTCTTGTTTTACCATGTTACAATCAAAAAGTTTTGAAAGTGCTGATAAGTGTGCCATGCCCTTGTATTCAGTAACTCTGATACCCCCAAATGAAATCCAGACTTGCAGCTGCCTTCATTCGAAATCCCAGATATGTAGGAAAACTTACTTCGCTCATCACCCTGACCATACTATTCCAACAGAAAGACATGGTAGAGGTTGCAGCATCATGATACGGGATGTGTTTTTTTAATGGGATAGTGAAGCTGGTCAGAATTGATGGAAAAATTAATGGGTTTAAATTATTTTAAAAACCTATCAGAGGCTGTTTAGAGATTTGAGGCTGGGCCAGAGGTTCACACTGCAAAAAGAGAACTAAAAATAAGTAGAATTATCTTGAAATGAATGTATTTGCCCTTGATTTGAGCAGGTAAATAAGATGATCTGCCAATGGAATGAGTATTTTTACCCCTAAAATAAGATAATTAGATATACACCACTTGAAATAAGATGATGGAGATGAATTGTCCCTATTTTAAGTGCAATAATCTTATTCCATTGGCAAATAATCTTATTTACATGCTCAAATCAATGAAAAATACTCTCATTTCAAGAAGATTTGTCTTATTTTTAGTTCTATTTTTGCAGTGCAGGTTCACCTCTATGGAAACCTTCCTCTGTTGTCCGCTGCAGCTCCAGCATCCTCAGCAGCATGCCCACTGTCCAACAGCTCCACGGCAGTGTTTTTTAGATGTCAGAGATCAATTTGTTTACTTCCTACAAGAACCCACTCAAGAACCTTAACTGGCACAAGAGCCAACCTCGTTCTCACACCTCCATAAAGACTTAGATTTTCCTCCAAAACATTCTTCAACAACAGTGCCGTAAGATATTCACCCACTGAACTCATAAATCCAACCCTGTCCTGCTACTTCCCTGATTTTTACTTGAAGCTTCCTCAAATTATAAAAAGTGTTGTCAATGAACTATAATGAGTACACTACCCTGATAAAACATTGTGGACTTTCCTCATCGTACACATTGGGAACTGGCAACCCAGATAAGTGTTTTATGGAATTACTTGTTACACTGAGTCCTAACACTGATCATAAAACCCCTCACAGCACACAGTTTCCATCACATCCACACATGCAAGGTAATATCACCCATACAGTAAAAAAAAAAAAAAAAAGACCAAAAAGCAGTGCCACATTTCCTGTACATGTGGGTATTCTACGCAGACTTGGGCGATGTTTAAAAACTGTCCAGCCGTTTTATTAATCAAAATGTGGGACTTTGCCTGTGAAAGCAGCGTTCTCTGGGATTAAAAGTTGCCCTCCTGCAGAGTTCAAAAGGCAAGTAACTGGTATGGTTTAGGGTCTTAGAGAAACCTTGGAGGTGATGTCTTGTTCAGTAAGGGCCATTTATTATTGCAACAAGACAGTATCAAACCAGATTCCACAATTTTTAGAAAAGCAAGACTCTAAAGTAAATATGCCTGGAAGCAACATTTAACTGTATTTATATTCAGACCAGGCAGTAATTAAAAAGTTGGTAAAAATTTATTTTTTTTAAATTGCTACTGTAATCGCAAGTTTTATTTTCATATTTTATCAGCTGTTTATGTGCAGGAGACAGCCATTATGGTCCTTTGTAAGATTCTGAAAACAAATCGACCATTCAACCTTGCCACATGCTGTAATGAAGTTTTCTTGGACAATGAAACAAACATTGTGGAACAAGCTAGAGCTAGCAGCTCCCATTTCTATAGTGCAGATCTCTTGGTGTTTCTTTACTTCAGACATACTGTTCAACTTGGCATTGTGACTCCAATTTATCTAAGAAGTCTCCAACCTTCCTTGAAGAGGAGGTAAAACTGCCTGAAAGTATTTCATGAAAGGTGCTTTCCCAATCAGCACTGCTGATTTTCTGCTTCTGGTTCTGTTTTCTGATTTATATTTGTCAAAGATTTTTTCTCGGACCAAATTACAGATGATTTTAGCAGCTGGCTGATTGAAACTGTGAAGCACTTAGCTGGTTAAAGAGCCAAACATTTCCCACAAGAACAAAGTGACATCAGATCAGAGCTAAAAATACAGGGGGTATTGGTCTTACATTCATTTGGTGGACACATACATAACTTCAAATGAATATGACTCTGTGTGCTGGAGATTTTAACAGAAGGCTGTGTAAAAACAGATTAATCACTGACAAGGCAATGCTAAAATCTAAGGTTTCTCCTCATGTCTTGTTATGATGTTCCAAAGTGCTGAATTTCTACTTTTAAGTATTTGTTTGCAAAGACATCAATGCATGAGCTGAAACACACACACACACACACACACACACACACACACACACACACACACACACACACACACAAAATCCAATTCCAGATGTACTTCTTTCTCAGATACTTTGTCAGATACTGTTTCAGCCAGTCTCCAAACTCTCACAAAGAATGTTGAGAATGATACATTTTATACATAAAAAGCAAACATTTCATTCCAACATCAATGATTAGGAGTTTTGTAATATAGTTTGGAATTTGATAAGAATAGAATGATTTCTCAACTTTTCTGCAGCACTTTAATCAATTGAAATATTAAAATTAAAATATTCTATATCGAAATACCCACAGATGTTAAATGTGATGATTATGATTATGTATAGAATTCTGTCAAATTTTCAACAAAATTATCTTGCAACATGCATTCTTTTACAAAGATATATTTTAAATTGTTAGAAAATCTTAAGAACTTAAGCTGTAATGTTTGAGTTACTAAATGCTGTATATATTTCTGCTCATAGCCAATGAGCAGTTCAACATAATCACTGTATTAAAGGTATACTATGCAACCGGGGCTGATTTTCCAGCGAGGCTCCCCCCAGAGGGCGAAAGTAAAAGTGCAGTGTCGTAAAGATGCTCAGCTGTTCTGGTTTCTCCGTCAACCCAGGCGCGGTTGTTTTGAGCTTAGCAGACAGGCGAACGCAACGAAAAGTGGAAAAAACGGCAGTACAAACAATGACTAACACAGTGAAGGTATGAACATCAGGGTTTCCCGCAGCGCTATCTTGGCGAGACGATACCGCCACCGCCTCGCAAAGCCGCGGCCACCTCGCAAAGCCGCGGCCGCCTCGCCGCGGCCGCCGTGGTGGCGTCTCGCCAACATAAAAAAAAATAAAAATAAAATAATAATAATAATAATAATAATAATAATAAAACTCGATATGCTTGCATGATTATTTGACGTTAACACGCGGTTCTTTGTTGTTGCTTTCGCGCGTGCATATAGTGAATGGCAGGGCAAAAACACATGGAGTTCTCGCCGTAAAGCAAGACTTCTGTGGGTGCGAGCCATGAGCTCTTGCAATTGCAAGTGCGGTATTTCCCCCACAGACCCCCAGGGCGGCCGAGAAAACCTTTGTTCGACCTGAAATGACTCATATAATCATCCAAAACGGTATGGAACACATTAATTAACTGAAAAATGTTGCATAGTATGCCTTTAAAGGAGTTGTTTCTTCTGAACCAGGTTTAAACTGCATGTAGCAGCTAGTGGTTTAGAATAATTAGATCTCAGCAGTCTAAAAAGGTCATGTAGATGAAATTAACCTTTGCATTTCACTATGTAAAGATGCTGATTGAGTGCCCCACTTGTGTTGCAGAAACACCCTTGACTATGTTAGGTGGTGAACAATGCTGAAATGGGAAACAGCTATTCAGACATTGTAAAAACAGATTAAAAAAAGTTGCCAGTTTTGTTTATGGTAACTTTTTTTTTTTTTTTTTTAAATCAAGATAATTAAACCAAATAAATAATTGGAATTTCCAAAGGTGGCACGAGTCCATGATTAGAAATGAAACATTTCTAATCATGGGAGAAACAAGTCCAAGAGAAAAACCTAGACATCCCTTTTCCCAGTGACATCATCCAGCTCATTCTGGGGCACTCCAAGGTGTTCCCATGCCAGACGTAGGGCTGGACGATTATTCAATAACAATATATATCGATCGATAAATGTATATTGATGATAGAAAAAAGGGCCAATAAAAAGTTCAATAGAGTAACAGTTTTCATTCCTTTTGCATTCTAGCCATGTAGGTTAAATGGTAGATGGCTTGTACTTGTGTAGCGCTTTAATTAGTCCGACAACCCCAAAGCGTGAACCCTTTACTCTACAGTCAGTCATTCACACATTCACAACCTGATGTTGGTGAGCTTGAAGATAGATTCTCTTCTTTTTGTGAATGCACAAATAACGCGAGAATTTATCTTGCAGGCAAGGTTAGAACAACAAAAAATAACATGACATAAAGTAAGAAATCCATTCTAAACTAAATTACGGTTAGATTGAGATAGGTTTGTTTTGGAAACAATAATATCCTCTTTTTAGTTTTAATCTTGAGGATTGTTTTTTAGAGAGACATTCTAGTCTTGGCATCAAATTATAGGAGACGTGCGATGGGTGGCCCAAAACTGGACAACCAAATTCAAACCAGGGATCCTGAGGTTGGATGGTCAATCCAAACACCACATTCATCCCAGTCATGTTTTTCTGCTGTGCACATAAACAGAACTCTGTATATTTCAATTTGACCAAAGGAATTTTCCCACCAGCTTAAAAATGGACACTGGCACGGAAATCTCACATTCCTGGGTTCATAAGAATGAATTTTTTTTTCTGTTTAGTTGCTTTCCAGGTTCTTAAGCAAAGGAAGTGATCCTGCTTCAGATAGATTTGTTTTTATAAATAACCTTTTTCTCAAAGGCCCAGAGACAAAGTGTTTTGTCTTCGGAGGTTTTGGCTGTTTTCTCTTCCAAGAAGCCGAGGAGGTGGCTTACACATGTCACATGCGTACTTGAGAAAATCCTCAACATGACTTACTGCAAAATGCCTTCTGCTGCTGTTTCCTGAGGTCCTTCCAGTAACTGCATCCAGTCAAGTGCCTCCTTCTCTTTGTTAGGAGTCGCCATGGAAACTGATTAAACAGCTCAAACCTGACATCTCCTCTTTGTCTGATTTGTCTGACTCTTTGAAATCGGAGAGCGGGAATGTGGAGCCATGCAGGAAGTTCAAATGAAGGTTTGAGGAGAAGAGCAACAAGGAAGATTCCTCGATAAACAATCCCATTCACTCAGTTCTGAGCATGTGTGTGTTTATGCATGCAATATTGGGCTGTGTTTAGGTTCACTGGCTGTTCAGGATCTCCCCCCGTACTCCCCCGTCTCTGTTTATAAACTGTTTTCTGGATTGCCTCGTGCAGAATATTGGGCGTCTGGAAGTGTCTGCGCTGATTCCTGCTGACCGGGGTTTTAAGGCTTACACTCCTCACATTGCCAGCGAGGTCAGCAGAGACAAACGGCTTATTCTCAATCTTGTCTGACCGTCCAGTGTAGAGAATTTCTAAATGATTTACAATACCTGTCATCGACAGAGGATGTAATTAAGAATCACTTAACAAGAAACAATTCTAAGTGAAAATAAAAATGTTGGCTATACCTTGCGTAAACATTAGTCAAATGAGAAATTAACACTTTAGGTTCGGAACACCATGCTGCAGAACTAAAGGCTTATTAGGCAGATACAGTGCCTTACAAAATGTTTCATACCCTTTAAACCTCTTTTCTTATGTAATCACTTTAAAATTGAAAACCTCTGTGTTTATTTGCTACTTATGACAATGATCGACATAAAGTAGTGCCTAGTTGTGAAGTGGGAATGAAGAACAACCGTCTTTCAAAACATTTTGAATTAAAATACATAAAGGGTGGCATGCATTTGTACTCATCCCTTTTTACTCGTATGCCACTAAATAAATTATTGTGCAAACATTGCCTTCAGAATCTGGTATTATCCTTTTTAGCAAACAGTGTCTACATGTGTTTGTAGTTTGAGCAAATTGACAGCTCTTGTATCAGTCATTTGATCCACAAATCCAGTCTTCAAGGAACAGCATCCATAAGCATACATATGTTTTTAGTCTCATCTGGTTGGATGAACTTTTTATCCTGATGCATCGCAATAATGCAGGTAGAAACATAGAGTAGAGTTTTAGGTAAAATCCACCTTATAAGCAATGCCTTTGCAAAGTGGATCAACCTGAAACCAGCTCCCAGAGTGAATAGGGAATAGGTTGGAAGCCGCACATGTGCTGCCTCTGTCGTGACACCCCTGCACATATAACTGGATAGACACTGGCACAATTGCACATGCGAGCCTATGTAGACGAAGCCTCTCCTTTAACACACATGTGCTGCCTTGCCAAGAACAACAATAGATGCAGTTGTGCTGCACCAGCTTTGCACCCTACTGTTTTGTTCTTCCCTGGTCTTGTAGTCAAGTGTAGCTCGGAGGAGAATTTCCACCTTGTCTTCCGTTCGAAGAAAAGCTTCTTTTCTCACTCCATACTTCACCACACTTCTCCTTCTGGTTCTTTCTACATCAGTGCCCCGTAGTACAGCGCCACCCACTGGTGTGGCATGCATATTACAACGCCTAGTACGGCTTGTTCGGCTTCTGGCGGTTTCATCATTACACTCAAACATTTCTGCACGGATATCTTAATACGGCTTTGTTCGGCATCACGTGGATGTAGCCTAAGTGTGACAATCAAAACTGGTTGTTCACACGCAAAAGGCTACCAACCAATCTGATGGCCACTTGGTGCTCTTAGCCACCTGGGAACAATAAGAAGCCCTGACGGTCCTCTTTTGAATGTTAATAACCAGTTCCAAATGCCACACTTAAAGTTGTTGATCCACTATGCAAAAGCACTGATTATAAGGCTGTATTTACCTTCATCTCTACAGACTGTAGAGGTATCAGAGAAAAAAATGGGACATTTCAACAAAGAAAAACTTTTTAGCTTACATACCAAAAAACTGTGTGGCAAAAATCTGGTTATGTACATGACCCTGAACATAATATTTCCACAGTGAAACCTGGGGGTGGCAGTATCATGCTGTGGGGATGTTTTTCCTCAGCAGGGGCAAAACAGCGGAGTTGATGGGAAGATGGATGGAGTCAAAAACAGAACAATCCTAGATCATGACTGCAACTCTCGAAATATCGGCAGAGCTACAATGGATGGCACTTTGCAGTAAAAAAGTATATAGAGGTGCAAAAGACAGCAAAGTCAAGCAGACCTAAATCCACCTGAGAATTAGTGGCAATATTCAGAATTTGCTGTTCATAAAGGGTCACAAACAAATCTGACTAACAAGGCTTGAGGTATTTCATGAAGAAAAACTTGCAAATGTCAAGATTCAGTCGCAAGATGTGCAAAGCTCCTAGGAACGCACATCAAACGACATTAAATGCAGCCCAAAGGTTCTTCTATAAAGCATTAACTCAAGGGGATAAACACAAATACATGCCACCCAATTCAGCTTTTGTTTTTGTCAGACTCTATGTATCATTTTCCTCCAGATTCCCAATTATGCTCCACTTTGAATTGTTGTATACCATAAAATGATTACACATTAAATTGCAATTTATTGTTTGTAGCTTAACAAAATACAAAAAGGTTCAAAAGGTATGAATACTTCTGCAAGGTACTGCAAAAAGAACCTTTCCATGACTTGCTTTGATGCAAACAAGTCAAGAAAAAAACTGTCCTTAAGAACTCCAAATGCCCAACTTTGCCACTGTCCATTAAAGACTTGTTACACTTCCTGTCTATCTTTATGTAGTCAGATATTTTTGTGCAGCAACAAGTGTCAGGAAAAATGCAAAATCCTATTCAGGTTGAGACAAATCAGTTCCTCTGGCAGCAGCATTCTCAAACCGGGTTTGCACACTCCCTTTTGTGTGCAATAAATCAAGTTTTTTTTTTTTTTTTTTTTTTTTTTTTTTTTTTTTTAAGAATGCTCATCCCTGAGGTGGTCTGCATAGTGTAAACTTCCTGATCTGTCGAGCTCTCAAAGTCTTTGTACAGAGCCGACGCATGAAACATATTACTGTTTCTTTGGCACTTGTGAACCAAACCTAATTTTTTGCAGTTTCATGACGGTGTTGAACAGCTTGTAAACCTTTATTAAAGTATGCAGAATGTAACTATTTTCAGCAATGATAATACCTCTGCTCCAATGAAGGTAAAGTTGAGCATTAGCTTTGCTCAGGTAATTAGTTGGAAAGTGTGAAACCACCCTTCCCTTTAAGGCAGGACCAGCCCCACTAATCACAGTGGAGTGACATTTTGGCACTCAAACGAGACCGCTTCTTCTTCAGCACGCTAACAAAGTAATGCGGCTCCAACCTCAACCCCCCCTCCTCTTGCGCAGTTTAAAGTATTCACATGCATGTTTGTTTAGACTGTGGCATTCAGATGGATACATTTTCGTATTCCTCTCCCATATAAACTAGACCCCACGTGTTGAACCTGGTAATGGAAAACCTGAGGGTGACGCTACTGTGCAACAACACCGTGGTGTGTTTACATACAGGCCGCTTACGTAACTCGACGGTCAAAGTTTTGTATAATAATAGCAGTGTTATCGCTAAACATGTTTTATTATCCTCTATTTTGCTCGTGACGTGACCAGGATGTCACTTTACCCACTTGTTGAAAAGCAATAATGAATTGGCTGCAGTGCCATTAAAAACCTTTTTATATATATTTTGCAGACTGACTGAAGGATAATGAGAAAAATGAGATAGAGAGGCACAAAGTTTTTAACATTTTAATAATCAGGAATCATTTTGGAGCATCCAATTGCAAAGAATGAAATATTCAGTAATTCCACAAAATAATTCAGCAAGAACTTCTGAGCAGCCAAATCATCTTGTACAATGATGAATTTTGTTATTCCATCATTATGTAAACAACGGTATTGTTGATGCTAAGACTTTAGGGTGTAAGCTGGTTCTACTTGTACCCTAAAGTCTAAATTTCAAGGTTAAAGGTTAAAAAAATCAACTGGAATGCAATGAAAATCCAGGAATCTGACTTGGACAATGGCATTTTCCCCAAAATGCCAATCTACCACCTGTCTCATAGTAATAGTAACATAAATGTGCAAGTTATTTGCACTTCTTTCATTTTGTATCTGTCCCACTCACAGGACAGCTCAAGTACCTACACTTTTGAAGATATCATTACAGTTTATAGATGCGTGAAACACAGGACAACACATTGTCCAATGCTAATATGGTCTCTGAGCTGGCATAGAAATGGAACATTGTTGAGTGTGGGTGAGATCTCATATTCAGGTCCAATTCCTGACTGGAAGCTGAAAGGAACATATCATAAGATTTACATGGTAAAAAATGTGAAAACAGCACATTAAACTGATTAATTCAAAATATTTGTTCATCAAATTATTCAGCTCATGTAACTACATTATTGGTTCCATACAATTATATAAAATAGGCAATAAGTATGGCTTGGGTCACAGTGTGATTCATGTTACAGAACTTTAATTGCCTATTTAGTTCCTTTAAAGTAAAAACAGGTATTAAAGATCAGACATATTTTTCAGGCTCTCTCCTTTCCTTATTTTGAAGTTCTAGTTTAACTGGAAGCCAGTCAAAAAAAAATATAATAATAACTTGCTTGGTGTTAGCCAGCCAAGAAGCTTGGTTGGCTAAGAGTTTAAACAAAATTGTATTTTAATTATTATCAAATAAATGTGGAAAAGTCTCTGAGACATTTATTATTTTTAAAAACATATTGAATGAATAATAGGATGAGACGTGAAGTCTGTTTTCTGCTTGGTCTGTGCTAATGCTAGCGTATCGTTAACATAGGGTCAGCACGGTTGCATCTTTTGTGCGTTTCAGAACTTTAGTGGCAAACATAAAGACAATCAAGTAAAAAAGAACAATACAGAGCAGCCAGAGGTCACTTACATCAAATAAAAAGCTTGAATTTGAAGTACAAATTATAGCCTTATGATTAAAATAAAATTATTTATCAAAAAAGATAGAAAAATGACCTCAACTGAACTGAGAAGTGAATGAATCAGTTAATGAAGTGATTCGGTTCAGTTCATTCACCTGAACGTTCACTTATGAACAACGCAACACTAACTTGTAGAGCTCAGGTGAAGAGAACTCGCTAAGGTCTGTATCCCTGCTGGTACACAGTCTTCACAAGATCCAATACCTTAATCATCCAGAGCAGAGCACAAGAGTCTCAGAATCAGAATCAACTTTATTTTTGTTAAGTCTGGGGGTACAAACAAAGAATGTGACTTTGGATTCCAACTCTCACATCATGTTGTCAAGCACACAGCAACTACAATCTTTGACAGGAAACATATTTTCAGGGGACAAAAGTAAGAATTTGCTCCAAACCTGCTAATGTATGCTAATATTTTGAAAGTTCTTTAATTGTTCAACTTATTTGATATCCTGATTAGTGAAAAATACGCAGTTTGGTTTAAATATTAAGACATGGTCTAGCCTAGTGACACTGGGCTAAGAGTGCATTTTTTTTAACTTTAATGACATTTTCAGGTTTGACATTTCTGCAGATATTGCGATTTTTTTTTTAAGTATCTGTTTTGTTTAAAGTAGAAGGACAGGGGAATAGCAAAGTCTATAGAGATTACATGACGTAGCCTAAGCAAAAAACCTAAGCCTCTGATGTATTTTAAAATGTTTAAAGAATTGTTTCTGTCCTAACAGATGTGTTTATACTGAAACCATATAAAGATGTAAATGTTTACCACCGATTCATCTCTCCAGGAATTCCTTTTTCAATTGTAGACGCAATGCCTCCTCAGATACAGTGTGGTATGCTTAATGTTCCTCATGCCTTATGAAAGATTAGGCCAATTCATGTTTTCTCCTTCTTCACTCACCAACAATACTGTAATTTAAATATTTCCTTGTACACTTCACATGTGTGAGGTGTCAATGTCTTGTCAAAAGTCAGACATTAATTTATTTTCAGTATTAAAAATAACAGCCGATAGACAGAGGGAACAAAAAGGGTAGCTTAATTTATAGAAACTGAGCAGAAAAGCAGATTAAAGCAAGAGTGATTACAGGTTTGAGCTACATTTTTGACAAGATGGATGACAGTTATTCCTCACAAATGTTATTAATCACAGAATAAATATATTTGACTAATTTTCTTCCGTGTTTATTAGGCAAGACAGGCAGCTGGTTATCAGTAATGTACTTTATCAAATTTGTCCAAAGGAAGCAGGGATTACAGATGACGTGTGTAGAAAAATAACAAGCCTGCCTTTAAAATAGCTACCAAAACATCATCTGGAATAATAATTGTACATCTTTTTTGCTTTTCCACTAAAAATAATTTGCTTTAACACAACTTATAAAAGCAAAGCTGACGGATGATGGACGTCCCTTGTTAGTTGTGAAAACACAAGCTAAAGTTACCTGTCATGTCAAATTTAGTTCAGGTTTTGTGATAGTTCTAATATTTTTTTATGTAACTTTAGAGAGTTTTCTTTCCCTCGAAAGAAAACTCTCTGCAAGCTTTCTTCCCATGCAGCGAGAACAAGGAAGGGGCAATCCAAGACAAGCAGCAGAGCAGACTTGTGTTTGTTGTCCTTACCTTTGTCTCTGTTTTGGGAAATTATGCTTTATTGCTGCATTGAAAAGTTTCACAGACAGAAAGTTAGATGTTCTCTGTCCGCAAAATTGCTATGTATTAGTCAGGTAGTGGATATGAGACCCTATAATGCTTTATCTTTTTTTTTTCTTTTTTTTACATTGTGAATAAAATCAAACAGGTGAGGATGATTAACCTCCCTAAAATATGTATTTCCCTTTTTTTATTTCTCTTTAGACTGTGAACCTCACAGCAAACTATCTCATTGCTTTATTTGGACTAAAAATCGTTAACTAGTCTAAGTCTTGTTTTATTCAAAATACAATTATATTAAGCGCAGTATTATTTTTGAAAACGATCTGAATGCTTCTTTTATGACACAGTTTACAATAAGATCATAGGCATATTTTTTTTTTTTTTTACATTTTTGCAACATACAACATAATTTATGCTACAACAGACAATATGACACATCATACAATATATGATACAATACATGTATGATGCATGGTATGATAGTTGGTATTATACACAATATAAAATATAATACAGTATATGATATCATGTAAACTAGGATAAGCAGCACACTATGATGTACATGCTATGCTGTTTGAAAGGATGTGCAAGAACTTATATTTAATGTAATACAGTGTGGCATACAGAATAATAAACAATAATTGTTATGATATATTATTGTTATAATACATGATGTGATATAATATACAATATAATATGCATATGTTTTAGGATAATATTTGCTTTACAATATTAAATGGTACAATGATATGCAATGACATAAGACAGGGTATGTGATATAATATACCCTGCAATTTATGATATGATTTCTGATATGGTACAAATTATGGTACAGAATATGTGTATATTATAGCAGGTATACATCCAATAGAAAATGGAATATGCTTTGTCCCTTTTGGGACTTCCTCTTTTCCTGAATATTAAAAACAGATCATTAGACACGCAAAACGGGAAGGAAAACTTACATACGTGAATCACGGAGACCAACATAGAAAGAGAGAAAGCGCTAGCTCCATCTATTTGCTTTGATCTCTTTAATGGGTAGCCGGCGACGCTCCAGGTGGGATGTGTCTCTATGGGCAACAGGACAAGAGGAGGCTGATAAGGCTGCCAGCTCAGACAAAACACAATCCACTCTGGCCTCCCTACTGTACAGCACTTTCTGTGCTTAAGAGAGGTGAAAGTAAAAAGGTAAGAAAAGTTTAACTGCGGGAGTAAAAATGATTCCATGTGGCTTATTTGGCACAGCTGGAAACATCCTTTTTCCAACAGCGTACTTTATTTGGAAAATAGGTTGTGTCTCTGGCGATAAAATTGCCTTAATAGCTTTGAATGGCTCTGTGTACATTTCAAAGAAACGAACAGACATATACAAGAGATCCAGAAAGCAACGAGGAAATCAGGGGTTTCCGCAATAAGGAAGTCACACATTACAAAGGCCTTTTATTCTGTTAATTTTTCACTTGAATTCCCCGCCTGGACCCTCCTTTTCTTTTTCTCTGCCTTTGAACTCTCCGCCTATTTCCTGACCTCTCTGCTGCTATGTGTCATGTGTGTCATGATCATTCCCTTCATGTCTTGGGAGTCTGGGCTTTCTTTGATATTCTGCAGGATTAGTTCAGAGCTGTCGGTCTGCCTTTGTCTCTGTGTGTGTCTGATATGATGCCTTTTCTGTTCATTCTAATCACCACCTTTGACTGAAAACACATATTATAATTAAACAGGCAAATACTCAGCTTACTATGCTGATATGATGGTGGATTTAGAGTTTGAAACATGGTCGCATATAAAGTTGGAGAGTTTCAATATTTATTTTATTTATTTATTTATTTATTTATTTATTTATTTATTCGAACATGATACAAATATAAAAATAAAATAGTGCACAGTAACAAGAAGTGCATAAGAAAGAAGAGAAAATACAGATTTTTGTTTCAGTTGACATATCATGCTCAAAACGGGGTAGGAAGAAGTGAGAACTTATAAACTCCTACCCCTAAACACTTGAGATTTTAGAGTCCTACTGTCATTAAAAAAAAAAAAAAAAAAAAAAAATCAAAATCAAAGTGGCAGTTTGAAGTAACAGTTACTAATATTTACCTATACATTTTCCCATTTTATGCTGGTTTATCTTTCTAAACCCTTACACCAAGTTATTATCTTCAATACACACCTTATTGCTATCAAATATGCTATCAAATATTAATATCAAATGTTTATTTTAATTATGATGCCAATTAACTACTCACCTGACTGGATTGGCAGTCAAATTAATTTCAAACTTTCTCCTGATGAGCAACAGAAGCTAAATTGGACTGGATCCATAGTTCTTTAGGCTTTTCTGAAGGTCTAAGAATTGTTTTATTTGGCCTTTGGCTACATTTTCACTTTTTCTGTCCAGTCTTAGCTATGACTGCCAATGTGCTTAAAAATGTGAAAAGCGGTCAAGTAAAGGGAAAAAGAATCAACCTTAAGCGTTAACAGTATTTTCAGCAGCTGAAAAGCATCTGAATATAATATTTTTGAGGAACTGAAGAAAATCTGGTGTTTTTCATGGTGTAACTGAAGAAGTTGAAACAAATTGTGTCTTTGTGACCAGTTTCTGGCAACAAACAATCTAAAAATATAAATTAGAATTGGTTGTGTGTAGTTATGTTTAGACAAAATAAGGCTTACTAATTGGAGCTTGGATGCTGGAGTAAAACAATATACGGCAAGCTTTCATCCAGATAGTGTTTACTTTGTCCTTTTCAAACCTGAAAAGAAATTTGCATCGGCCCCGATCAGCATACAAAAACATTGTTGTGCCATCTGCTGCAGGGCTGGAAAATATTTTAAAAAGCATACTGATAAAATAGAAATCATATTGATCGATATCGGTGATTATCACAAAATTCAAAGCATAAAAGTGCAGCCCTCGCCATTTTATGCCTTTCCTTGATGAACCATTTTTAGACAAAGAACACATAAGCACTGAATTCAAACTCAACCCTTTATTCAACTAACTTTTTTACCAAAGCTGCATGTTTTTAAGAAGAAAGTAGAACAGGTGCTCTCTAAACTTTTTGAAGGGGTGGAGTTTGGTGATGGAGCTGGGTCTGCGTTCGTGATTGGTTGGGAAGATGTGATGACTATAGTATTCACCTACATGATAGGCTAGAATACAAAAGGAAGGAAAACTGTTCCTCTATTAAAGTCTTTACTGACTTTTCTATCGCACCACACATCTATCGATCGATATATACTGTTATTGAATTATCATCTGGCCCTAATCGGCCGACAGTACTGTGGGACTAATAGAAAGCAAGATTGCGACGATTGACGCAGTTACTGTAAGAGCCAGAGGACCATCATTACTGCACAGTAAAGTGACAGCTCAGGGTGGTCGAAGACCGACCCAGAGCTGCCAGGCATTGCTGACTTGCTGGGCTCATTTGCTTCTCCTTCTTTACTCATTGTATGCATGCGCAATATTGCACCTTACGTCACAAGTAACTATACACAAATTGTTTTGTTTACTAAAAAAATAAAGCAAAAACAAAGTGTAAAACACAGAAATAAAATACAATAAGCCAACAGGGCGCAATAAAGGAGTCCGAAAACCTTTGTACATAATTAGAATGAGCTACTGGAGTAGAAATTTGTAAAGTCATATTACCCTTTCAATGCATGTTTCATAGGGGTGTAAGTTGTAGCCAGTGCTACGAGATCTGGTGATCGCAACAGTATGTCTTATCGAAGTAAAGTCTGTCTTGTGCAGCACTAACTAGGTGCTGATACAGCTTTAATGTATGAAGTTTACACCATCAGGTACTCTGATATGAAGGTGAGTGCTTTAAGCTAGACACTTTTTTGCCCTTGTTTTGAGACTCGTGAAGATAGAAAGAAAGCACTGCTTGAGTTGCCCTTTTATGGCCTATTATAGACTGCTCTTTAGGCTGTCTGGCAACACTCAGTGGCAAAGGCAATGAAGAAAGTACCACTTTTGAGCTTCTAAACTGTTTGATAGCATTCAAGGTGTTTGATAGAAGAAAAAGAAATGGTGGCAGACAAGATACAAGCCATTTTTTAACCACTGCAACTGGCTGGCCTTCAGCTTCTAATGTCACTGAAGTTAGCATCAGTTTGGCTTTTTCTGTCAGTGCTGAACTAAATGGCAATTTCCCAGAGTATACTCATGAGTCCGGCTTGCATCATGTCATTTCCAGTTCAACATCAAAATTACTTTGGCTGATCAAGCCTACACTTGGTAATTTTATCCTTAGAGCAGATTCTTGTGATGGGGGGGATTTAGCTCTGGTATCCAATCCCTGCTGCAACAAGTATTGAATTAAGCTGATACTGTACGCCTGAACTGCTCCTGTGCGTCCACCTCCTAGCAAACGAACTTTAGAAGCATAACGGCCAGGGCTGGGGTGTGTGTATCAGTGTTACCAGTAAGCGAGTTACAAGGGAACTGAGAAAGCTGTAATTAAATGGCCAAACCTTTTAATCCTTTATTTTTTTCTGTGATCAATTTATTGGATTTAATTACGTTAACTTCCCAGCTCTCAAACAAGCGATCAAATTATCGTCCTTCTAGAGGTAGGGGTTGATTTTTGGTCTTTCCTGAAGTCTGTGCTTAGATTTAACATACAGACCCATTCAATAAATGAAAATATTCTTGAAAAACAAATTCATTTCTGTGACTTAATTCATTAAGTGAAACACGTTATGTACAGTAGATTCATTAGACACAGACTGATGTTTTCAAGTCTTTATTTCTGTTGATTATGATGATTTTCCACTCAAAGCTTATAAAAACACAATAAACAATCTAACAAATAAGTCTCATTCGAACGCATGTTCTAATAGAAATAGGTTTGCTCAAGCTGTCTTTGCAGATCTGAAGACTGAGGGCCATTAAAGTCTGTTTTATTGTTTATCAAACATTCTGACCCAACTGAATCAAGCTATTGACACGCCAGCCTGCGCTCGTCGTTATCGTCACACTGACCATCATCCTCCTTCCCAATGCCGTTTGATCCTCAGGAGTTTTTATGTCTCTAAAATGTTATTCTGTGCTCTGCAAAATATTATTTTGTTTTCCATAAAAATTCCCCCCCCCAGAAAAAGGGAATAACAGCAGTGCGGGAACATTACAAAGAACCGGCTAATGGGCCACATGTTAAAGCTCATGGGAAACATATTGCCAGCGCGACAGGAGGCTTTCCTCACATTGATGGAGAGGGGCACGAGAGGAGGAGGGGTGGGAGGGTAGAGCATGGTTCACTGGTTCCCAAACTCCTGTGGAGCTTCAGTAGCCTTCACTGCCACCCTGAGCCTCTTCTCGCCCCTCCTGTCCTGCCTCTTTCTTCCCCTTCACTGCCCTCCACCACCACTCTCCCTTGTCTTTTGTCCGCTCCCTTGCTAAACCCCCTTACCTACTGGCCTTTAACACCTCCTTCAAGCTTCTCTGTGTTGTTTTATTGTCTTCGTCTATCCTCTCTCTTCTCCTCGTATATCTTTTCCCATGACATTATATAACTAAGTGCGGTCTTCCTATATACCCTCACATAACCCTCGTTGGTCTTTGTTTACATCTCTGATTTTTACTGTCCACAGTAAATTACATTAGTTCTGAGACCCAAGACTAAAGGTCAATATTGACTTTGCGCAAACCCCGGCAAGTCCGTGGTCAGACACGGAGAGAGAAGAAGAGAGAGGGAGACTTTGTCAGCGTGCTACCCGAAGCTTTCTGCTTGCTTTTTTCTTTCGGGTGCCTCTCACTTTTTACATTATTGAGTCTGGCGTGTTCTCAAAGTCAACATAGTTAGAGATTTCTCCCCTTTAGAAAAAAACTCTTTGCTGCCATTTGTGCAAAAACGGGGGAAAATAGAAGAGGATCCAGAAATTTGTGAGACCACCAGCAATTCAGGAAAAATATTTTTAGGATGGCCGAGTGCACGGCTCATCAATCTCCATGCATTGTTATAAACATTTATAAAAAATTATCTCAGTGGTATTTGTTTCATTTGGAGTTGTTTTCAGACTGAGACCAAGCAAGACACAAGCCAGAAACAAAACAGTGTACTTTTGATCCCCAGTATGTTCCCGTAAGCTGATGAAGGAGAGACATTAGGGCCCCTGAGAGGGAACTAATCAAGAAATCAGTCTCACGAGGCCCAGCACACCTTGTGCAAGTGAAAATCTTACACAAACACTGGCCGTGCAGTCGTTGTACCTGCTGTCTCCCCACATCACGTGCGTGTTTTAACATGCAGCCCTCCGCCAGGTGACAAAAAGGGAAAACTTGTGTCAACAACTTTTCCAACCTTACCTGGCCCCAGCAAGCCTCCATTAGAGGTACAAGCAAGCACAGCTGTGCAGCCACATACCCATTGCAAGGCTGTGTTTCTTTATGCTTTTTCCTTTATTCTTGTCCCTCCTTGTCCACTTGCACTTCTTGTTCTGACAGAAAAATGAAAGATTTGGTTGATAAAATAATGATTTATAAAAGTCTCCACCACAGCAAATGTTAGGCTTTGTGTAGAGCGCTTATGAGTTATTACTTTACTTTATTTCTTTAATGATAAATATTTAAAAAAAATACTCAACTCTCCATCATAATATCTCAGCTTCTAAGCATAAGAAAACAAAGTGCAACTAAGTGCAACAAATGCCTTTGGGGAATTTTGCCTCTCGTTCCCAAAACTAAATTTAAAGAAAGTTTACCAGTCTGAGAGGCGGCTGGCAGCTCACTCTCAGTCCCACGGTGTAGGTCTGATTCTCATGATTCATTTAAAAATAATAAACTTTTTTAGGACGTTGTGCTTATCAGACATTGCGGCCTGTGACAGTGTTGTATCATGTAACGTAATGCCTTCGCTTCCTGTTGTAGATGCTCATATGGTTGTCCCGTGGGAGGAAATAAACGTTGCAAGATGCAACTCATTTCTCTCAGCTCACAGGATACATTGATAAATACTGGCAATGGGAAAGGATGCAATCACTGCACAACAATAATAGCACGAGCACTTGTAGTGCATCACTAATCCCTACTTGAATTTGCAACTGATTGCGAGCGGGCTAACAGAATTTCTTTAGCTAGTTTAACTATTACTTTTGATTTACATAATATACATACAAAGAAGTATAAAAAAAATGAAATACATATTTTATGGCATATAGTCTTACAGAAAAATAAATTTAAATGTCAAACCTTTAAGATGAGTACATTTAAAAAAAATGATGTAAAAACATATTGGTTTGTTTTTTTATTTGTTTGTTTTTTTCGCAAAGGTAACCTTTATTGACAATCCCAACAATTTCTACAAAATAAATGAAACTGAATAATATTTTGATTTCTGTTTCACGTTTTTAGGTGTGAGGTGAGGATGTTTTAGGTGTGAGTGTGAGGATTTAGAAATCTAAGACTTAATATTCCTTCACGGTATTAATTTTGCTTCTCTTTTTCCATCTTCAAAATGGTTAAAACAAGACAATCTGCCATTTGTTGCTCACCATCAGTCAGGAAGTAGCAATAAAAAATAGCTGTTCACCTATACCTGCTCAAATCTACCGTTTGAGACAGTAGGAGGAAGACATGTGAAACAAACTTGAACAAGAGGCTTGACAAGGACATGCATTCTCCGTTCCTTCATGCAGATGTGGAGCATTGTCAGGCAGTGGAAAACATGTCAACATATCCTTGAGGTCATCAAGCTGACAAAGCAATTCAATCTAGCGACTCTGATTTGTATGCCTTTTCTGTCCAGTCATCACAATTGTAAACATCAATGGAGTTCTCTGCACACTTGGGCTTAAACTGATAGTCCAGGGGAAATTTTCACACCTTCGTTTTTGTTTGGTTAATTTTTAAAAATGCTGATTGGAACATTCTAGACACTGTCATGCAGTCACAACATCTGTTCATTTGGGGCAATCACGAAAAGTTGATCACCCAGCTCACAGTGCCGCCCTCCACCTGTCAGGTGCAGCAGGTGATGCTGGGGAGCACCTTCTTCCGCCCTAGAGCAATCAACATTGGCGCCCCCCAGGGGTGTGTCCTCTTCCCTCTCCTCTTCTCCTGGTACACTAATGACTGCACATCTGCAGATCCGTCTGTGAAACTCCTGAAGTTTGCAGATGACGCCACTGTCATTGGGCTAACTCAGGATGGTGATGAATGTGGACTAGCCAATCCACAGATAGGAGATGGATCAGCTGGTCCACTGGTGCACCCAGAACTGAACTGTGGAGATGACAGTGAACTTCAGGAGATCCCCCATCACTATGTCCACTACAGAGCGCCGATGGCTAAAATGAGCCAACACAGAGCCAGTTTCCATCCCCTTGCAGTATATCTGATGAAGACATTACAGTCAGAGTAGTCAGCTGTTGTGCTATGGGGGGGGGGGGGACTCTCCTGTACATACTGCTCTGTCTTTATCTTTTTTATCTGAATGCTTTTTCTGTTATAGATTGTAGTAGCTCTTCTGCTTGCTGTTACTTGTCTGCCTGTTTTTTTTTTTTTACATGATGCGAGTGTTGGAATCCTAAGTCAAATTCCTTGTTTGTACCGACAAACTTGGCGAATGAAGTTGATTCTGCTACAGTATGAGCAGAAGGTGTGGCAGTGACTTATCAGCCTGTAGCAGCACATAAAATGAATGCAGCACTACACAAAGACATAAGCACTGCTGAGGTTACACAGATAAGTGTTGCAATTTTTAAGATTACATATACAGTCAATCAATAAAACAGAATACAATTAGAAAATTCATTTAAGTAACTCTGTTAAAAAAGGCATATACATTTTATAGAATAATTACACGGACTGATGCTTTCAAGCATTTATTACAGTTAATTATAGTTTTCCATATATAGCTAAGTAAATCTGACAATTAAGATTAGAATATTACATCATACCAATAAAAAACATTTGAAATCAAAAAACGAGGACCTCATGGAGTGTATGCTTAATATATGCATAAAGGTTGCTATTTTCAAAAGACACTTTTAATTTAACAAATGAGTCTAATCAGAACACATTATTTACTGCATATGAATGTATATACTGTATATGTCAAGTCAGAAATAAAGTGATGTCCCTTCCTCTTGTTGGGTAGTTTGTTTGCATTCCCACTGTAAGGGAATCAAGTTGAGATCCAAATTGATTTCACATTAGCTTTCACTCTCTGTCAAATAAAGAGGACTGTCTGAGGAAACAAACTCTGGCTCATTAAAAGGGGACACAACATCCAAAATCCACTTTATTAGCTCTTCAACACATTTTTTGTGTATTTGAAATCTCTAGGAGTACAGTAAATTTGAATGTAGTCTTTCCAGGAGCTGCGTAGACATCTTTATATTCTTTTGGGTCATATTTTTCAAGCAGTTCAGCTTTCTCTGCTTTCTATTATGTTGTTGAATTATTACGTTACAATATTGGCTGATGAGCTGCCAAACAAGGTCAAGGACCTCCAGTTAACCAGTCTTGTGAATCCACCATTTTTAGCCCAAGCTGAAGGATGCCGAAGCTAGAAGTGGATAAGTCATCGGTTGTTCACCACACCATCCCCCAGCATACTTGAAAAGTGGAACACTGCGACCTGGAGGCGGATGGGGTGTGAAGTGCCTCCTTTAGATTTAAAGAGACGGCACCAAAATGAGTTGCTGTCAGACGCATCTCAGGGCATGGGTAGAATGGGGGAACGTTGGGGTAAATTAACAAGGACTTCAGACCAAAGCATTGCAGTTACACTTTATATAGACTACAGCTGAATGATTTTAATATGAAAAGGAAGAACTGAAAGCATGATATGTCCCCTTTAAAGAAGACCAAACAACTCTGGTGAGAAATTCCCTAATAAGCGTCTCTGCAACGAACACTCCAATTGGGTCTTGAAGAAAAATGGTAAATAGATTAATTTCAGTCTATGTGGTGCCTTCCTAGTTATACTAACTAATATTTTTATTTTTTTTTACTCTAGCGCCACATACACCCAATTGCATATATAGGCACATATGTTTACACAGATATGCATGTTGTAAGGTAACTTGGGGTTAAGTGTCTTGCCCATGGGCAGATCGACCTATACCAGAAGGAGACTTGAATCAAACCCATAACCTTTGGATTGTTTGATTACCCACTGAGCTGCAGTCACTCAAAAAATAACAGATGGAAGACATGGGAAAGCACATCATGCCCATTATGGAGGTGGATCTGTTAGGGTTATCGGACTGTTTCTCTTCAAGAACACTGAGAACCTTGTTAGATTACTTGCCATCATAGACATCATTGATACCAATCTGGTGCATTGTGTTAGAAAACTGGTCAGGGGGTCATCAGCGGGTCTTTCAACAGAGTAATGATCCAAAATACATGGCCAAATAAGCGCAGAGATGCACCAGACACAAAATCAATGGTTTTCCATTACCTTCTCACTCCCCAGACCCGCACTCTATTGAAAAACTGTAGGTGAACAAAAGATAAGAGAGTATGCACAGCAACTCTTTCCCTATACGCTCTAGGCCTTTGAAAAGTTATAGGCTGTAGTACAAAGAATTAACAGCTGGGGTGCCAGTAGGTGTTGATGTTTTTCTTTCATACCTCTTTACCAATGTGCCAATAAATGTGGAGGGCACCATAGATGGTTGAAAGGTCACCCATCCCTTTTCTATGCCTGCTAACCTTGCTATGGTTGCAAGAGCGCGTTGGGGGCTGTTCTAGAGGTTAACAGGAAAGAGCCTATAGGGAACAAGCTTGCTGTTAATTGGGGGGCCAGCAAAGACATGGACAACTATGCACCAAAGGAACTAAAAATCCATTAATACAGTCTGGCTGCCAGAGGCCTTGAGCATTGTCAGTTGTCATATGCAATGCCTTTGGTTTCTTTTTTGCAGGTATTGTGTTTATCTCTCTATGGTTAGCTGTCTGTTATTTTGGTAAGACCACAAGCTCCTATTGGATGTTACTGGTTTACTGCGTACTTTAAAGGAAACTGAGGCTTAAAAACCCCAGCCTGGCATTTCACACACACTCGTGTGGTTACCCTTACAAAGGTCAAGAGGAGAAACTTCTGTTGCCTACCCTTGATGTTTACCATAGCGGCACAAAACCACGTGCCTTTCTAAGTGCATGTGTGCAGTAGGTGGTAGAGTTAACATCCTTGTGTGCTAAGCTAGAGGAAAGAGGAAAGAGAGGAAATAAGCATCCATCAAGCTGATCGGGCTGCCAGTTGGTTAGGGTTTTTAATTTGATTGCTTCCCAAAGGAGGATTTGCAGGAATAATTGAGGTCTATGATAAATGTTTGTTTGGCTTCTCATCTGCAGTGCTTACTGTAAGAATTAGTTTTTTTTTACAACATGAAGATCTACAAATATCAGTATATTGGAAATGTCCCTTTACACATAACATTTTTGAAAACTGGAATGGCTTAGCTATAAGGAAAATGTTTACCAAATCTTTGGACAAATCAGTGGACAGAAATGTTGTTAGAATCAGTTAACAATGACAAACAGGTTGCTGGTTATTGTCTTGGGTGATCATGTTCGCTGAAGAGGGTCCCCTCCTAACCTTAGTAGAGGTCATCCTCTGGTCACATTGGTGCAGGGTCAGAAAGTAGTCCTTCCTCCTGCTGTGTCCTCAGCCATGTGTAGAATGTGGGCCATCTTCAAAGAAGTTGAAGTATGGCCTTCAACAGGAATGATCAGCAACTTAAATCGTCGAGCGAACCAACTTTACTCGGAACAGTAAATTAGAAAGATCGGGCTCTGTAATTTTATCATAATGCGGGAATAAAGAAACAACAACCATTGGTTGGTTGAATCCAGACAGCTTGTTTTTTGTGTGCCATACTTGGCAGAAATGTATTGTTGAATTCACTGTCATTATTTAATGCCTGGGATTTTTCTATAAAATACTAGATACTTGATGGAAAAGTTTCTCAAATGCATGACTGATTAGAAAACAAGAATTTCTATTGCACTGAATGACCATGTCTGAGACCATGTGTAGCGGTATTTAGTCCCATACCTGTAGACTGGATGTATTGTTACCTCAACAATGGACTACAGACATGAATGTTTTGAACTAATACATATTGTGGCTTCCTTGCCAAGCTCATATTTTCCATAGCTTTGTTAACTTGGGGAAACTGCCTACAACCATTCAAGTCAATTCTTGACCCCAAACATGATGACGCAGGAAAGTCAAATGATGGTGTATCAATACAAGTAGTCCACAAAAATAAGAAACTGAGAAAGGACAAACCCAGATAGCAAAAAAGTTATGAAACTTCCTGACAGAGTTATAAAAAACTTTGTGAGATGGTTTACAAGTTGTTCACTATATATTTATGTCAAAAGAGGAAATTAATTTTTTTAAAGTGTGGAATCTTTTTGAGAAAAAGCAAGAAGCAAGTAGAAGCTATCACCTTTTGCCCGTGTTTCACACAGGTCCATTTTGTCCCTACCTGCTTCCATTTTGCGACAACAGACAAACCATTTTTTGAGCTTAACAAGGTGCCTACTATACTATTTATTTGAGCTTCATATCATATTCTTTCGAAAGATCATTAGCTGTCATGGTTGGTGTTTTAGGTAGTACTCAAATGAAGAGTGACCAGAAGCAATACGGAACAAAAAAGGGTTCATGAAGAACACAGACTTACAAAAAAGGGCATGAAGAGGACAGACGGGGAAGACATCAAACCTGGGTGATTCTAATGAAAGAATCCAACAAGGAACAATGAAAACCAGGAAGCTTAAATACAGAAGAGGAGTACTTAGTGACATACCAGGTGGGTCTAATTAGAGGAGAGTAGAAAACACAAATGACGTACTAATAAAGAAAGACCTTGATGATAATAATAAAAAAATTAATATAGCAAGACTTACAGTCAAAGAACAAAGAATAATGAGACAATAAATACAAAAGAAAACCAAAACAGGAAAATCCTGGATCATAACGGTTCCACACTATTTTGCCACCACTAATTTTAGTTTTTCCTCACCACTTGGGTTGTATAAAGGGGGGAATCTTTGTTTTGTTGCTAAATGGGATTAAAGAAAATTTGTTCAAATGTTTGGCTGTGAAAGCGGATATGAATTCACATGCATTTAGTATGAAATGTCCACTTGTATTTAGCGACCTGTTATACCGACATAAATATCTGGTACAAATAGACCAAAATTCATACAAAATGGTGAATGTGATGAGTTAGGGCTTAAACACAAGCAGAATGCAGTGAGAATCATCTGGTATTAGATTAAATAAACAAACTGGAAGTTACAAGAAACCAGAATTGATGGGCATACACCTAGACCAATAGCCATTCAGAAAATGGGTAAAACTTGCAAGAAGATGCTGATAACTTGTTGATAAAACACTGAATAGCATAATAGGTGGAAGTAAGACAAAGTGAGTCTTAATTAACAGAATGACAAACAACTGTGTGAGAAACTTGTGGAACTGAAGGGAAAATAGATGATTTGCGCAGAATGAACACAGCGGAAATATGAAGAATAGGGAAACTAACTAAACAAGGAAAACACAGTTGACCTTACCAAAAACCTAGATAATTAACATTTTAAAGCTTGAAAAGAACATAAAAATAGGTTATAGTGTAACGCAAAAGTGAATAACCAAATTTGACGAAACACAAACAGGCCTAAATCGGAAGCTTCTGGATTTTTGCCCAGTTTTCCCAAATTAAGATGTTTTGACACGTGTCCAGGAGTCTTTGTCAATACTGGCAGCTCACACTTGAGCAGCTTGAGCAATACTGAGTGAAAGTCTGGCTGCCTCTGATTTAAGCCTTTTTGTGGTTGCCATGACCCGATTGACTGAGAATTTGCACAGGCTAAATGACAAATTTAGCTTAAAGCCTAAAGGATTGTTCCAGCAAAGGCACAAACTTATCATCACCCTCCTCAAAGCTCACACTGTGTTTGGAAACTATTATTTAAAGTATCCACACAATGTGTTTGACTAGGTTGCAATAAAATAAGCAAGGTTTTTGAAAAAAAAAAGTCTGAAATGGCAACATATACAAGATAAAAAAGATTCTTAGCTATTATCCCTTTTAAAAACTTAAAAAAATGGTTTAACTTCCCAAATGAGGTCAAAAACGCTAGATTATCTAGGTTAATCATTGAAATATTCATGATGAATCAGACATTTGACTTCTTCCTTGACCTGGATCATATTGTTCCTAGTGTTAGCTGCTGCCTAGTACAGAAGAAAAATTAGGAAACTCATGGAAAGACAGCAGATTCACTGGAAACGTGTCAGACTCAGATGATTTGGTTGAAGTGATTCATTTACTCAAGTAACACTCACCAAAAGATGACTTAGATGATTTGGTTCACTGGCTTTACTCACACTGACTGTTCATGCCAAACACTACAATACAACCATCAGTCAAATGGTGGCGTCACACAGAAAACATTTAAAGAAAACTAAGAGTCAGCTCCAGAGCAGAAAAAGAAGAAGAAAAATACAGACGAGAATGTTTTTTTATAAACAAAGTGTGATGTGATGTGATCTTCTATAAACCAAACTGGACAATTTATTTCTTGGGCACCACGAGAAAACAAAAACTGTATTAATTTTCAAGAAAGAAATAGTTGATAGTTTACTTCCTCCTTAAGTTATCCAAACTGAATTAACATAGAGATTGCTGACTAATGCATTGTTTAAATACAGCTTGACTAAGACAGTCCACACATAAAAAAAATATTTTGCAAAACTCACTTTTTTCCTTTACACTTCTTATTTACATGCAAATGTAATTTATTTGGTAAAAACAGCAGAAATATATACAGAACATACGATTATTAATAATCCAGCTTTTGGTATACGAAGTGAGTTTTTCATTAACTTTTTCAAAAAGGATGTTTTCTAGTGCAGGCACCTACTTGTGCTTTCTTGCTAGAAATCAAGGGAGCACTTTACCTATTTTTCCATCTGTTTGTTTGTTCTAACACAGTTGGCATTAACTGGGAGAATACTGATTTTAAAGAAATGATCAATAATTACAAAAAGATTGATACGATTAATTTGGGAAAGTCATTGTTCAAGATAAAACTGTTTATTGGACATTTTAATGTGTTGATGATGGTGATATAACATCTTTGTTGAAATCTCTTCTTGTCTGAGGAGAGATGTTTTTATATTTATATTATATTTTATATTTTAGGTCACCAACAATCAAAGCCTATACCCAAAATAATGTATAGTTGTTTATATTCCCTTTTACCATCAATTATATTTACCATGTACTATTTACTCAAATTCTGCTTATATATAAATCAATCAACCAGTTAAAAAGTTTTTACATCATCTAGCCTTTACTTGTAGGGAGTGTAATATAATTCTATCGGGATATCAAGATGTCAACAACTTAGGAAATTGTTCAATCCAGACGATTTGCTCAATAAGGGTGCTCCAATTCAGTAATAAGACCAAATTGGGTCTGGTTAGCAGGGCAAGAGAGTGGAAATTGCATTACAGCAGATGGGAATAATTTCCAATTTTAGTCACTTCCTCTCTGTGGCAAAGGATGGGCAAAAAGTTTCCAAGTTTCTTCAGCTGTTGATGCATTTTGTAATGATAAGTTTCAATAAAACCATAGCTTGAATCAGACATTTTTCACATCTTCCGCATGAATGTGTAGAAAGCCCACACGTCTCACTCTGCAACCTATTCCTTTCTCAATGGTTAGTGGTGGAAAAAGGTCTTGATACTAGTTGATGGACTGAAAAACCACTAAATTCATTTCTTCTTACACAATATTGGACTCTGCAACCCTGCCACACAGGTCTGACATACAGGAAATTGCTTTTCCCTCGATCAAGCTCAGTTACAATTGTGGCGTCACTTTAGTGATTTTTTCTGACTCAGGTTTGCAGACGTCAATTACCATCGACTTCACTGTCCATGGAGCAAAATGACCACAGGGTCTTCTGGGGTTTATTGAGCACAGTATTAAATCTTTAGGTCTGCAGGCCGACCCCACGGAGCAGGCGAAGAGTGTCTGTGTCCTCATTAAAACTCTGCCTGGGCCAAACCAGAGGCAAGCAGTACACACAGAAGATAAGACAGTTAGTAGCTTGCTGAGATTTATGGCTGTGGCCTCAGGGAACAAGCTGATGAAGGGTGAGAGGGAACGTGAGTTCATACATCGTTTCATGTCTGGCAGCCAGATGAGACTGAGGATAAATAGCTATTTTATAGGATATGGAGGGAAAACATTTAGGGTGTAGATGGGGTGTTTTACTTGATAGCAACAATGCTTTTTATGTGAGTGAGATTCAAAGGCCAGCTGTGACATAGATGATGCCAAGATGTGAAATGTGAAAATAGTCTATCTATCTATCTATCTATCTATCTATCTATCTATCTATCTATCTATCTATCTATCTATCTATCTATCTATCTATCTATCTATCTATCTATCTATCTATCTATCTATCTATCTATCTATCTATCTATCTATCTATCTATCTATCTATCTATCTAAAATCAAATATTTAGGTTTAATTTCAAGTAGTCCTCAGTGGAGAACTCTATCTCTCATAAAACCTAAAATATTTCTGACTAAATAATGGCAGAAAATATCTAGACGCCCCAGACTCCAAGCTGTGTCATTGTATAAGTTTGGGTCAGCAAATCATGATACTGGAAGACATGCAACATTCCCAACTCAAGACACGTGAATATATCCCACTGATCCTACTCATTTCTTCTGGTCAAATTTCAGCAGTTTTCAAAGAAAGTATTTGGCCTCCATTAACATGTAGTTTGAAGGGGGTTTGTTTCAGAGTTTCAAAACCACAGCACTGGGAGGGGGTTGTCTCTTATGAGACAACCCCCATGTGAAGAATGTATCAGTTGTGACACATCATGCAAAATGGACAAGGAAATTGTGTGTATTACAGTCCAGTGTGCCACCACTTCAGAACGAACAGTATGTATTATCAGGAGTTGGAACATTTCACCAAGAGCTGTTGAAAGCAGATGTTATGGCAATTATGCCGGATTACTTTTGGATTTGCAAAATTTCCATCCAAAGGGACTGCTTGTTGAATAAAATGAATAAAGGATGACTTCAGGTCCACTTATAAGAAAGTTTAAATGGGAACAGTGCCCTCAAACCAGCCCTGAAACATTCAAATTACAAAGATGTTCAAATAGCAGGCCTTTATGGCCTGGTTGTCTTCCGTGATGCGTAAAACAGCAAAAAGCAACCAATTAGCCAGATGGACTTCTGATGTCGCAAAAGCAGAGCAGCTGAGGAATTTGGAGAACAACTTTTGCTTGTTCTCAATATGTTCTGGCAAATCCTTTAATAATTAAAAAAAAAAAATAGAAACAGGACTTTTAACTGTTGCACTGAGGACCGAGACAACTTTTGTGGAGCGGCAGACTCGGGTGATATTCCAATTTTTAGGAAAAAATGTGATACAACCTTCTTGGGATCACTTTTCAGCTTTCCAGGGAATGTTTGCTTTAGGGAATTGAAAATGAGGCTTTAACTGATTGTCAAACCTTGGATGAAGGAGCAGTGTGGCTTTTGTCCTAGCTTTAGAGCAATGGACCAGATCTCTTGTGGAGCTGCTGTGCGACTCATCAGAGTTTGACTGGCCACTCCATACATGTTTTGAGACAACACTCTTTGAGGCATGTTGGGGTGCTGTGGGAGTATGTGGTGTGGGTTTACCTTACTGGGCTATCTAGTCCTTGAATAACCAGGGTAGGAGGAGTTGAAACATTACCAGCACAAATTTGATCATGTTAGCCGTAATGTTTGGACACGGTTGAGGCTCCCACTTCTCATTTATTCTGTTCGTAGACAGGATCGGCAGGTGTATTTGTCAAATGCAGGGTGTCTGGCTTTTGAATGTTCTGGTCTGGATCTATTATTTTCTCTATGGCATCTGGTGTGGGTCTTCTTGCACTGTCAAGCCAGGACCGTTAGCATTCATCAGAGCAGTTTACAGCCAAGTGTAAACCAAACAAACAGAAAAAGGTTAGCTCTTCCAGGTCTGCCACTAAGGTTTTCAGCCTGAGAAAGTTGGACATGCTCTTTTTTCATCGTGTAGTAGACTTCAAGTATTTTTTAAGTATTTATTTATTTTTTCACATTAGTGATGGTAATATAGAAGATGGATATATTACAAGAAATGCTTTCTCCACTGCAATTCTGTGGAAGCTTGAGCAACGCTGTGGCTCCTGTTCAAAACCATCAAAGGAGTCAGCTAAGGTTGTACGGGAATCTAAACAGACATACCGGTGAGAAAAGACCAACTGGATTTCCTTTACACACATTGAACAGGATATCACACATCCATTAAACACCTACGTCACCCCACTACCCTCAAGATGGAAATATAGACCACTCAGGTGCAGAAGGGCTTGGTTTGGCCACAGCCTGCTCCCCGCTGCCAAAGTGGCCCTGAAGCAAAATCCTTGCCTAACAGGCCAAAGCGCAGAGTTTGCTAAGTATGGACGCCCTTCTGTTTGTATGAATTGGAATGTTTCAGTTGTTTTCTCTTCTCTTCTGTGGTTAAAACTTTCTGTGTTATAGGTATGATGACATGAAAATTAATTTTCCCAAGGAAAGAAATAAAGTATTTTGCTCCTGGATTTATTATCTTTTCAAACCGTTCTTTGAAAAGTGAAAGGCTTAGACTTTTCAGTCATCAAATTAAGTCAAACAGCAAAAAACTGTAGATAAAACAGTGCAAGAATATAATCAAGAAAAAAACAAAAACGAGAATATATCATAAGAGCTTCCTTTGTGATCAAAGTGTAAAAACTGAGATCTGGTCAATTCCCAAAATGATAGGTTAAAAGTTTTCAGGAGGCAGGCATTTTACAAAAAATAAATAACAAAAAACATCCAAAGAAGACATAGTAAAGGCTAGGAAGAAATTTTTACAAGTCAAATATGTATTCGGGGTTTAGCTGGTCACAGGAAATGCAAGGTCCTAATCATGTGCCATTAAGGTTTTACTCCTGCCACAACAATGGAAATCTGTTTCCCACATCAACACTAAGTTCAGCACCTCATCAGAACAGCTCAGAAATTCTCCTGGGAAGTCTCAGCGTGGAAATATATCTCTTGGTCATTAGCAAAGTCAAGTTTTAAGCAAAATGTCAAAGTTTCTTGTCAACACCAGAAATCAGCCTCTCATAACCTCAGCCTGATCCCTCACCTAGCTCACATAAATAACCCTCCCCCGTGAACAGAGGTCATCTTGTCTCGTCCACTCCTCTCTCCCTCCTCGCCCCACCTCCTCAGCCTTTGATTTACATCCGCTGTATTACAACCCAGGGCATCCCGTGCTGAGAAAACACAGCGTCTTCATTTCTTTGAGTAAATTTAAGTGCAGTGAGTTCGTCTCGGCGTGTTCAGTGTCAGGTTTTGCAGACTCCCCAGCGTGCCGGCCCACCTAGTGTGACACTGCACCTCGTAAAGAAATCAAGCCCGAGTTTTGGGAAAGCCTTTTCTCCCCCAAGTGAGTGTTGGGTTTCACTACCAGTCAGTGGATTCAGTCAGGGCGAAACAAGCCCTCCTGACAAAGCCAAAGGCAATTTAGCCTAACGAAAGAGGATACAGAGACACATTTTCAATCTACGAAAGGTCTTCTGCTTTCAATCTCACGTTTCTCTGTACAAACTGTACACAGATTGTCCCCGTTCGCCATTATTTTCTGTAGATTAACATCTGCCACAACTTTAATAAGATTTACCAGTGACAGAGATGAAACAAGATTTGCCGGGAGCTTGTGTCAATTTTAAACATAATTTTCAAGGATTGCCAGAGAAACAAAGCAGGCCTTCGCTTAAAGTCCAAGAGAGTCGATGCTGGTGAGGAAACACAAACACTTACCATATGACTTTCTTGCAATGCCTTGTCTGCATTCATGAGATTTCTGTAGTTTTTGGCTCAATTCATGCACCAGTAATATATTTGATTTTGGTTCTTTGTCTTATGGTGTTTATTGCAAAAAATGTCCCACTGCAAAAAATGTTTATTGCAAAAAATGTCCCACTCCATGAATTTGGTCATGCTACAAACGCAAGGCTTTATGTATTTTCTAAGGTTGTCTTTGTGCAAAATGGAGATAGTTTTCAAATTTTTTTTGAACAAAGCTAAAAAATTTGTGGCTTGCTTTTGTATTCAGTTCTCCCATAGTAAATACTTTGTAGAGCCACAAATACGAGATGCAAGTCTTTTAGTGGTATACTTTTTAAACCTAGAGATTGAAACCTTTGTCTATTTGCTTTGCAAAACAGCTAAAGCTCAATCACATTGGATGGAGAGCATTTGCAAACATCAATTTTGTTGTGCTAAAAACTTTGACTAGGCCATGCCTGAAGTCTTCTGCGGGCTCTGACAGGTTTTCTTCCTCTTTATTTTTGCTCCATCCATCTTCCCATCAACTCTTACCAGCATTCCTGTGGCTCCTTAAGAAAGTGTGCCTCCAGCAAAATCCTACCACCAACATTTTTCAAGGGTGTAGTGCATACAGAACATTTTGCTATTAGGCCAAAAAGTTCAAATTTGGTTTCATTTGACTAGAACACTTTTCTGCAACATGTGTGGTGTGACTGCCATATTTGGCTATTTGTGGCATACTTTATAAAGAACATCTTGTGTCTTTCTTTCAACAATTGCTTTCCTCCCTTCCAATAAAAGAAAAGACGTAGGGAGGGGAGAGCTAAGCTAATAGTTGTCTCATTAACAGATTCTCTTGCATTATCTATGATTTGCAGCTCTTCCAGACCAGCCTGCTGGTTGTTTCTCTGCCTAATGGTCATAACTTTAGATGGACAGCTATGTCTTAGTAGATTGCAGTTGTGCTATGCTCTTTCTGTCTTCAGATGATGGTTTTAACAGTGGTTATATGTTCATACTGAGATATCGTTTAATACAAATCCCTAAACCTGCTTTAAACTTGTCAAGAACCTTATCCCTGACCTGTCAGCTGTGTCCCTTGGTTTTTATCTTGATATTTGTTCACCAATGTCCTCCAACAAACCTCAGAGGCCTTCACAAAACGACTGTTCTAGGAAAAAAAATACTAATTATGGGGCTTGTTAAGGGAATCGATTGAATTAGATTTTATTTAGAGGGATCAGGTTAAATGAGGCTGAATACATAAGCTTGCTGCTTTGCACAGTTTTAATTTCTAAAGACTGATTTGTTAAGATTTTGTCAATCACTGTCTTCCACATACAATTCTACTAAAAGATGCTGTCAACATTGTAATATGACTGAAAAAGGTTAAATGGGATATGAACATTTGTGCAAGGCAGTGTACCTTATAAATCCAGGATGCATGAATTAATACACAAAACTTGAAGTGGGATTGTTTTTTTTTCAGTGAAGACAAAGGAAGGTATAAGACACGTAGAAAACGTGTGAGTGCTGATCATGTTTTTGTAGTGTCCTCTCTCAGCAGGTATGTGCTTCATTGAAGTTGTCTTGAGCAACACTCTGCATGCCCAGAACAACCACAGGCACTTTTCTTTAAATGATCCTCCACTCACAGTCAGATCATGCTTCTCATTTCATTTCCAGGCATATGACTGAAAATCGTGTTATAAGTAAATGTACTTATCTTTAACAATAGGGCTACCTTTCCCTGCCATTCGGATGTAAAATAATCAAAACTGACTCGTTAAAGAAAAAATATTTCGTCCTTGTTAGCAAGGCCATGAGATACGTGTTTGTTTGTGTGTGTGTGTGTGTGTGTGTGTGTGTGTGTGTGTGTGTGTGTGTGTGTGTGTGTGTGTGTGTGTGTGTGCAGTTATCAATGCTATGGCTAGAAATCTCTGCAACAAATGTGCACAGAAACCATCTCAGATTGTCCAAATGTTCCACATAGAAGAAACCTTTTCTGAAATCTCATAAGTTAAAATTCTGAAAAACATGAAAAAGAGCCAAAAAAAGAAAGCATTACAATTAACAAAACAAGAAGTACAAGTTTCAAGGAGGGGAGATCTTATTGGTTAAATAGCAGAGCAGCCGGGGAGATTGCTCAAAATCTGATTCTCTGAGCCTTTTCCTCATGCCCAAACATGGTAAATTTCCAACAGAAGTGGATTTAGTTTATTTAGACTCAGCAGCGTACCATCAAAATACCAGAGCTGTAGGTCAGTATCTCGTAGTCATTTTGAACACCTGCATAACAAGTTGATCCCTGAAATAGTTTAGCTCTGAGCTGAACAAGATAAGAAATAATCTGACGCTGGTCTAGTAGGATGTTTATGCGCAACCGCTGCACTAAAGCGAATGAGTCATTCAGTCTATGGGTCTTTAGCACCCATGGTGCATCCCAACTAACCAAGTCACCCTGCATCCATTACTCTCTACTCACTGAAACTGTAATGAAGTAAATGCAAATCCCACTTATGGAAATAGCAGAAGTTATCAGTCCTACATCCATTTAACTCTCAAAGGTAGAAAATCTTTTTGCAACGTTTAAAACATCATGTCATCAGCTGAGCACATTGTCAAAGCAAAACATTGTTATTAATTTCCTCCAATAGGACCTCAACAATGGAATGGAGACAGAAGGGACTCCCTCTGCATTTCTAGGATTAAAGGACTGATGTCTCAGCAGGATCTGGAAAAACTAATCCATGCGTTTATATTTAGTAGAATTGATTACTGCAACGGTGTTTTCACAGGACTTCCTAAAAAGTGGGTCAGACAGCTGCAGCTGATCCAGAACGCTGCTGTCCGCGTCCTCACTAAGACTAAGAAAGTAGAGCACATAACCCCAGTTCTAAAGTCCTTACACTGGCTCCCTGTATCTCAGAGAATAGACTTTAAAATACTTCTGTTAGTCTATAAATCCTTAAATGGCTTAGCACCTAAATACATCACAGACTTGTTATCAGCGTATAAACCCTCCAGATCACTCAGGTCTTCTAGGCTCCAGCCTACTCCACATACCTAGAACCAGAACTAAACATGGAGAAGCAGCATTTAGTTCCTATGCTCCGTTTATCTGGAACAAACTTCCAGAAAACTGTAAAAGTGCGGAAAGCCTGAGTTCTTTTAAATCAAGATTAAAAACACATCTGTTTAAAATTGCCTTTGACTGTTCTAGTTAAACAGTTTTACTGTTTTTAATGTTCTTTTTTGTTACTACATTCTATCCCTACTTGCTTTTATTCTATTTTCTATCTACATTTTATTATTTTGGTATATCTTAATCATGTAAAGCACTTTGTATTGTCTTGTACTGAATTGTGCTATATAAATAAATTTGCCTTGCCTTGCCTTGCCTTGCATCACATGTGCTTTGGTTTAGGTGCGTCTTGCTGAAAGGTCCACTGATAGCTGCTATGCAGCATTCAAAGAATTACCAATCCCCTGTTCCTAACATAGTTCAATTTATCCTGAAGGTGCTACCTGTTTGCTAGCTTACCAGTGCAGACTTCATGGGCCATAGCATTGCAGGTTCATGGACATATAATAAACCATTCCCTCTATTCTGTCCCTTGTTTAGATCCTTTCACTTTCTAAGACTTCCCAATGCCAACCCAAACCCATCTATAAATAATGGTTTGGTTCCTCGTCATCTAAGATTATATCAACATTAGGAGATTTTTGTTGCTCTGGAAAGGTTTAAAAAACATTAATTGGCCATGGAGTTGTGCCATAAGTCGACAAATAAATACTTGCTGCCTCCACCTCTGTCTCCACTGTAAATCCAACCACCTTGTTGGATTTACTGGATACTGGCAGCTACATGACATGGTTTGGTTTTCAATTTGCTAAAACGTTGGATTTTGTTTGGAAGTTGTCTTAAAGCTATTTATTTTCACCACTGAATACATTCAAACAGAAATAATCAATAAATGATCAATAAACAAACATCACACATTTGCATATGGTTGGACAAATATAAGGATGTCAAAAATAACATTTCAATCACAATTTTAGACCAAAGTTGAAACTGCTAATTTGGGGGGTAAACATTCTTTGATTATGCTGTGCAATTTCTGAAAGGGTTGGGATATTTTCATGAGCAGTCACAAAAAAATGTATTAATAAATAAAAATACTGCAAATGACACAACCAGTCCGACGGCTCACTCAGCTAAATCCTCCCAGTTTTGGAGAAACTACAGTCATTTCTTCAGCCACTCGAGTGTCCAGACAAAAGAATGAACACTTTCTTGATTGCTCCCTGTATGTCTTTGAATAAAATATATGCAGTGTTGTTGTAACAGTTCTCCTCAATGCTATGTTCTTATCAGAAAGCCATCAAGCTGCATTGTGTACAGGTGGCTTTTATTCCTCCTGGCACCCTGCAACCTCAGGTTTGTGTTTGGCTACTTCATATCAAAAACCAATAAACTAATCAACTAATGTCCAGATCGTATGGTCAGAAATACACAAAACATTAAAAAGAGATGCACAGAGGTGAGATAAGACCTTTACATCCAAGCTAATGTTGTCAATTGATATGAACAGATCCAAGAATAACAGTGTTCTTCTGGCACTAAATAGAATACATTTTTCAGATTTCTTTAATACTTTTAGACTTTATGTCTTGTCATGTTGATTCCAAACTCCCTCTGCACACAGGTGCTGCTACATCATATTGAAAATGGCTTATAACTTTGAAATAAAAAAAGCTAACCTCAACCATTGCTTTCGATGTTATCAGCTTTCTGTTGCACAACCATCATTAACTCCTCCCTGTTATTAAAGATTTAAGCTGTTTCATCTGCCTTACAGCAAGACATGTCTTGCAGTTGAAAATATGAGATTTCTCCTGACATGTTTTTGATGAATTAACAGAACAACCAGTTCTGTAAAGACATTGTTTATTTTTTACACCTGGGCATGTTTACAGCTGTAAGTTCGATAAGCACCTCCCCTCCTGTGACTGGCTTCGCTCCAAGGAAGCAAATGTGAACAAATGATTTTCTTTGCAACTTTTATGTCCTTGTATTTTACGTGGTTTTCATGAGTTACTCAGCAAATTGACTTTATTACTTTACCAGCTCAGGGGAAATTAGGGGATTTTAGAGAATGAAATGGGTTCGTAATGAAATTATCCAACAATTCATTACTAATTTGTCTTAAGGGATCTTTCTTTCTGCGCAAATATGATACTTACAAGCTGAAAGGCGTCACTGTATGAACCCAAAGATTATTATTCTTTCATAACATGTTATTGCTCTAAATTTTTACTGGAAAGGATAAACTACCAGATACCTATGTATTTTTATAGAATTTATCCCCACTATTAGTGACTCAGTACCAGGCCCATGATCATAACTCGGACATGTCATCCATGCTTGGACCAATCTTCATAGGAATACACGTAGATGTTCATGTAAAAGTGTGATTTACAGAGAAGATAAATATATCAACTTAATAATAAGATTGCTTAAATCAATGTCCGATAAAGCATACGTCATGAGTAATGGTCTGTTTCCTTGATTAGTTTCATTACATGGAACTTGCATCAGCCAGAGATTTCTTGGCAATGTTTCGCTTGCCATTGCACTCCCACTGGAGGATATTTCAATAACTGTTCAGTCAAACCCACCTGCTGTGGACAATGTCCTCGCCCCTTGAAGGAAAAGGGAAAGTTGCGAGGAAAAATATGGCTGAGGAATTAAGAGCGCTGCTCAGAACTTTTTAAAGGCGACTCAGTGGGGAAGGCCCTCTTTAAAAACAGATTATTTCTTTAGAAAATGTGCACGGGCTTACTAAGCTGCAACAGCAGTCAGTAAGTGCTTGTACTTTTCCCCGTCAATTACGCTGAATGTGACAACACAACAACAGCAAGCTCACGCCAGGTGATTCCCAAACACGCAACTGGGGAGGGGGGGAAATTATTCTGTTATTTCATGATATGTTCGTTGGTAATTGTATGGTGCTACCTTCAAACACACGGTCCAAACAGCAGGATGTGTTCAAGCTGTGATAATGACTGAGCTCTGAACCTCTCGCTGGGAGGGGAGAGGGGGAAATGATTGCGGACTAATACAGCACAAGGAAAGTGCTGCACTTAAATATATTATTAAAGGTGTTTTTTTTAAAAGGGTTCTTTGCCCTTTGGACCGTTTAAGTGATGATTTATCGCTCCGCATTCCTGTGATCGCACGTGAATATTTGTGTGCAAATTCCTTGTGTGTTTCAAACTTACTGTTGTGCTCTGTAATGTAGTTTAAAGCCTTCCTCTATGGGGAGGAGTGGAAGAGCTGAGTTTTGGACCTGCCTCCAGCCTTTTGCTAGTTAATTTCCATTGGAATTCCACCTAACCTCACCTATTGAATGCAGTGTAAACATGTTTCAGCAGCATCCAAAGCCCCAGATTATAAATTAGTCTCCACGCTGAGTCACTGGCGACAAAGTGTTTCAAAGTGCATTTAGGTGGGGTATCATAACAAGCCGTGAGCTTCACACAGACACTTTATGAATCAAGAGGGCCTCTGATGCAACATTGCCGCCTTTTGCGTTTAATGCACAAGGTCCTTTTGAAGTTGAGGGTGTAAATACTTGCAGAGTGAGTTAACTGAGCATGTGCCTGACAGTTTTCCTCATGTGGTTAGAGCGTCACATCAAATACGCATTACAATTCTGAATAAGAGAAGCAAAATAAAAGCAAATGGCAACTAAAATATTATTGATAAAGTAAACTTAATTAAATAAATGAAATGTCTGCAATACAGTTTGTTTTGATAACGTAACAATTTGTACCGACTTAGTGGATTGCTTTGTACTTATTTTTATTAATTAAAAACAATTGTATAATTATTTCTGTGATAGACTGGCAACCTGTCAAGGATGTACTCCGCCTCTCGCCCATTGACACCTGGAGATAGGTAACAGCATCCCTCGCAACCCCACAACAGATAGACTTGTTAGAAAATGGATGGATGGACGGATTGATGTGTGATTATTTTTATTTTTTTTATTCTGCACTTGACTCATGGGCTACTCTGAGGAAATCTGACGGGTCGTGGGCTCCGTCCGAATACGTCTATTGGGTGAGGACTCTTTAGCCAAAGTGGAAGTGTGTCAGCTGTCACCACGATAAGTGCTGTCTGAATAGTGCAGCAGTAAGGAAGGAGGGAGGAAAAGCCTGCATGCTTTCTCTCGCATAAGGAATCCCACAATCCTTTGCATGACATGACGTATAAGCAGAGCTCACATCAGAAGGATGTAGAACCGGATTTGACTCTCATCGTCCATGTGCGTTTCCGAGCAGGATCTAGGAGCTATAGTTAGAGGTATTTGGATGGAAATTGAGATATTTTGGTTGATTGGGGGTCCTAATATCTCATATTTTATGAAAATCAATTGGTCCACACGAAGATTGGAACTGCGGTTAAGGGGGTATGTTTAGAACGAAAACTTTAGAATTAAATTGGCAAATATATAAACTTATACATAAAATCTGAAGATTTTATAATTAATAATCTACTCATCCGACAGAACAACCAAAGCAAACTGATATGTGGTGCTTAATGTCATGTTTATGAGGCAAAAGCTGGACCAACTTGAAGGTACTCGGGAGCTGCATTGGGATGGAAATATTTCAATAAAAAGTAAAAATACAAAAACTTACAAAAGTTGAGAAAAGCGTTTGGAGTGGAAGAAAAGACTGGATAGAACGGCAAAGAAAACAGGCATAGTAACAGAGGGATCCATTGGAGAGGTACAGAAACCGGTAAGAATATATACTGAGGCAGAGGTGGAGAAAATGGCACTGAAACAGAAGAACTAATCAGAGGAAATGGACTTCAGTTGAGAAAGAGAAAGAAGAGCAATCAGAGGGAGGAGGGGATCAGATGGGAACAAGGCAGAGAAGGAGAGAGAAAAGACAAATAAACATGAAATTAAGTTAAACAACAAACCCTAGGCAATCTAACAGGGAACAATCCTGAGACAGAGAGTCTAAGGAACAGAACTAATATAGAAATACCGTACCAACAATAATGACAGAGAAGAGAACTCTAGCGTGGCAAGACCAAACAAGAGTGTGATCAAAGTGAAGACACGGATGGAAAATCAAAACATAAACACCAATGGATTACGACACTTAAGTGCATACAGTAGGTGAGAAATTATTTGCTTACAGCCATGGAAGAGAAGTTAGTCGGGAAAATAAATGGAAGTATGAATTGGACAAATTCATCATGAGCCATTTATTTATTTATTTGTAATGTGAAAACAGATTTGAATCTTTACAGATTTTTGTTACACTTAATTGTTTTAAGGTTATCAAACTACTTTTTTATCAGACAAAGACAACCTGATTATGTAAAAAATTCTGTTTTCAAATTATTGTTTCAGTTATGAAGGCAAAAAAAGCTACCCAAACCAACTTGGTTCTGTGTAAAATTATAACTATGCCCTAAACCTAATAATTACTTAGTCCTTGGTAGCAAAAACTACCATGAAGCATTTGTGATAACTAGCAATGAGCTTTTTACATAATGGTGTACACCACTAGCCATGTCTCCGTCAATGCTTTTTAATGCCCATTTTGTAGTATTGCTTCTGAAAATTCAAAATAAAATACTAATTTTTGCAACAACAACAAAAAAAGTTTTTACGTTTGCTTGAGGTAGTTTTTGGCTTTTTTCAAAAAAGAGTTAATGCACAAATGAGATGGAAACACATTTGCCGAACAGGTTCTGACGTAGAGAACATTTACCTCACATGATCAGCTGTTTCTGCTGTCGCCGTCTTCCTGGGTATTCCCATAATACGCATAGGAATGCATTTCTTTCTCTATGTCTCTGGACTGCATGTAACATTGCCAATACTAGTTGACATGACAGAATAATTACAACTTGCCTGATAGGAACACGTTCCTGAACACCACTCGTTACAACCTAGTTTACGACCTCTACTTCCTGTTAATTACAGCCATGTGTAACATCAACTTCTGGTAATGTTTTTGCTTTGTGTAGCCTGGTTAATTCGCTTCAAACCAGTGGATGGAAACATGCCTAATTCACATTTTCTTTTGTTTTTCTTTTTTGCAACATTTAAAACGTTTGCTCAAAATTGGCGTGACAATTGGATGGAAACATTTTGGCCCTCTTATCTTTGCAGCATTATTTTAATCCACCCACATTAAAGGGCTGTTTAAGGTCATGCAATATCATCTCTATTGGATTTGAGTCTGGACTTTTACTGGAATTACTTACATTTTTTTAGCGAGACGTAGACTTGCAGATGTAGTTCAGATGATTTTCTTGCTAAATAATACACGTGTTGTCATGATCTGTGCCAGCCTCCTGAGTGCAGCCTCTGCCGTTCTGCCGTACTGTCCCAGCATTTAAAGCCAGCTCTCTTCATTAAAGCCGCAGCCTGTCGTGACATCATCATTAACGCAGAAGCTGCTTGCTGGCTTCCCCAAGGAACCAATGAGCTACTTAACAGCTCATTGGTTCCTTGGTTCAAATTGCTTCAAATACCCTACCTGGATTCTGAGAAGGTTAGCGGCTTTATTTCTGAGTCTCTCAACATTCTTAGACTCTTCTGCAACCACTAACCTGTCCTCTTCTTTCCCAATGGTTCCTACATGTGCCTCCAGAGGTTTCCAGTCTCCCACAGTTTACTCTTTAAAATAAAGCTCTCCTTCTCTGGCCAAATTTGCAGGTCTCCTGTCTGGCACATTACATATGTGCTTGAATTTAAGCTGACAGACTGATGGCCGGACATTTTCTTTTAGGGCCTTGTGGTTGAGAGCAGAATTTGCGGTACCATCAATTACAAGTCATCAATATCCTGAACAAGTCAGACAGTCCAACACCATCAGACTACCCCCACCATGTTTGATTGTTGGTATGATTTCTCTTATCCAGCAATATGTGTTAGTATTAATTTGTTATGAAATATTTGTTGCTTTCTGGGGCTATTTTTCGAACCTAGAATAAATACGCTTACCTTCACTGCGGTGCTTCCTCTACCCATGTTTGGTCGCCTATCAACCGCTGCAGCAAAAGAGCAGCTGTTGTTGCTGCGCAGATCAGGTGTTAAAAGAGCACCTTCATATCAACTTTGAGAAGAAATGATCACGCTCTGCCCCACATCAGTCTCGTTGGTGTTATTTACTGGACAGGGGTGGTACAGTCAAGGTAAATAGCTACTTTCTGGAAGGGGGCGGAAAATTACCATTCTATGTATACCGGTCATGGCTGCTTGTTTTCTATGACATTGAGTGGTTGTTGCTCAGGGAGCAGAACTCACAAAGATTACTCAGACATGCACGAACCCAGTTAAAAAGCTCAAAAAGTTGATTTTGCATGATACAGGCCCTTTAATACCAGATGTAACTCAAAGCACCCTTTTCAAAAAGTTCCACTTTTGTCTCACGATGTTTGTTTTTGGACTATTTGGACTTAACATTCTCACTTGCTGCTCCCCTCATCTCAGTCCCCTCACGGCCACGACTCACCTTGATTAGTTCCACTTGCTGCTGCCACTAAGCAGACGCATCCGGCTCACCAGCCACTCTCCCTGTGTATACCTGCCTCATTCAAGGTCCCAGTGCCAGAACGTCTTGTCTTGTTCTCTTGCCTGTATGTGATTTATTCCCCCAGTGTCTCGTCACTCTGCCTGCTAACCCTTTGGACCCATTCTCACACTGCCCTCGCTAGTTGGGTTTCTAGCGCTTTTGCGCACCACCTGTTTCAAGTGGTTGTTGTGGTTCTCTGTGTCTCGATCTACTTCACTAGGGACTCATCAGCAGCTCCTGGTCAAGTTTGTTGTTACATGCAGTCAGTCTCTGCCTGCATCGTCTGGCCAGTTCTGTCCCTCTCTGCATTGTATGGTCAAATCTACTTCTGCCTTAATCCTCTGAGCAAGTCTGTATCTGCCTACTTCACCTGGTCATCTGCACGTTCTTGTCACTTCCACCTAGTCAGCCTGCCTCTGATGTTTCCTGTCATTACCAGCCATTCATGCTTACCCCTTTCATCTGCATCACCTTAATCTCTTAAGAATTATCACAACTTCCGTGTCCGGCTTGAATATCGGGTTCCCGGAGCTTCCAGTCATTACACACAAATTCACAGAATATTTTCCAAAAGGTCCTAAGGAATCATCTAAAGGGGTTTTGACAAATGTGAAGCAAGCCTTTATATTGTTTTTGGTCATCGATGATTTTGACTTGGTAACTTCTATGGATGGATTTTTTTTTTACCATTGTCTTTTTTTACTTAGAAAGAGAAACATTAACACTAACCTTAACTGGGGTAAGTGAAGCCTGCAGTTTTTAAGGTGTTGTCTTTGGTTCTTTTATGAACTCCTGGATGAGTTGCTGCTGTGGTGTAATTCTGTTGGGATGGTGAATCCTGGGAGGGGTTGCCATTGTTCTGTGTTTAATGCGTTTCTCCCTGGTCTGCCAGAGTCCCAAAGCCTTACAAATAGCTATACAATTATTTCCAGACTAATGTCAGAGATGGCGACTTGAGTTTGAGACTCTGACTGGAGTCACACTTAAGTCACAAAAAATAATACTTCAAGCTCAACTTAGACTTGTGCCACAAGGACCTGAGAGTGTTATTTAATTATGTAATGAATAGTAAAAGAAAGCCAATATGTGAGCTAGAGATAACGCCTCTGACAGGTGATGCACTGCTGTGCGTGTTTTACTGTAAAAGGATGAGCTTAGTAATTAACCAGTCATGTAGGTGGATTATGGGCTGATAATGTTAATGTCATGTTCTCCCTAAATGTTTAATTAAACTCATTAGAGACTCAAGACTTGACTTAAGGCGAAAAACTTGAGGCTTGACTTGGACTTAGAAAACAGACTTGGATGTCAATAGCATTGTCATTTGTTCAATTTCTTTAAATTGGGGCCTGGTGTGATTTTTTATTTTTATTTTTTTGATATTTTTGTCTACTTCCTGTTGTCAGACATACTCTATATTAGTGATTTCTTTTTTCTGCAGGTCTCGCAGTATTTAGGCCTGGGTATTTAGGCCTGGTTGTGGCAAACTGAAAACAAAATTTGTGGTTAAGCACAGTTAGTTCATGATCTAACAAGGGGCACAATTGTGTTTTTCTAGTAGACCAGATTTGTTTAGATAGTTTATTTTTTTCCTAAATGAACTGATCACTGATTTATTTATTTATTTATTTATGGAGGAAACAAGAAAAAAAACTGTGCAAGCAGTAAGTTTGATTTGAACTACTTCTGTTTGTTAGTATTCTTCCCAAGCCAGGTCCTGGCCTTCCACTTGACAAGTCGCTATCAAAACTTTCCCTTAAACATTGTAAGTCCACTTTGTGAGATTCTCACCCTTGATTTGATGATATGTGTTCATTGTTTTACATGTTTAGGTATGTCATTTTCACAGTTTTATATGGTGCAGGTCATTAATAAGAAGTAAGTTGTTATTAAACTTGAATATGCCCTAGTTTACACATTTAATGTTGTAAAAGATTCAGGAGACAAAATGTAGAATTCCCCACTAATGTGAGAGGGGTGGTATTATTAAACTCATGTGCAAGATTCATATACAGTGAACTTCTATATCAAATATGAAGGCAATCTAATCAACATTGAGTGTGTGAAGTCTAAGGGGAGAATGAACACCAACCAAAAACTACCTCCATTCCAAAATATGAGCCATTATAAAAGAACTACGAAGAACTGTAGTCTCGTTGCCAACATAATGCCATTATGAAATATTGTATTAGAAAAGATTGATGTTGCAAATTTGCAAACAAGTTTTTACGCTCACTTAAAGTGTTTTTTTTTACTTTTTCAAAAAATTTAAATGCGCTAAAGATGAGATCGATACACATTTGTCGAGTCAGTTCTGATGTAATGAACGCTTACCTCACATGACTGATCAGCTGTTTCTGATGCGGGCATCTTCCCAGATATTCCAATAATGCAATCCAATAAAAGTAACAACCGGTACGTTTGGACTGATGAAGAGATGAGAGTATTTCTCATCCATGCAAAATAAAAAGTCAGCACATTCATTAAAGCCATTACTAATCTGTGGTGCGTGCTAGTTAGCAACTGCTACTTCCTGTTTATTACAGCCAATGTCATTATCTGACAACATTACACTGCGCGTCGCCTGGGTAATTAGCTGTAAACCAGTAGATAGAAACATGTCTGATGTGCATTTTCTATTTTGAGATTATTTAATAGTTGGCTCAAAATTTACATGAGAATTGGATGGAAACACTGTTTATGTTGTAATCTCCATTATTGAAGGTATCCTTTAGGTGTTAAATCCGTTTGCATTTATTTAACCTTCACAGGACACTAATTAACCTGAGGTCAGAGCCTGAGGTCACAGGTCAGCGTTCGTGAGGAACTGGGCACCCTGATAAGTGCTTGGCTTCGTGTTTGTGTTTGTGCTTATGGGAATGCGTGTGTGGCCATCAGCCGGGCGGATGGGATAGTTGTGACAAGCCCACAATGAAAGGTACACACAGATAAGACAGTGTGTGCGTAAGTGGAGCGTCTTTAGCCAAGAGTTTTCAAACACACCTGGGAGAGGGTCCTGCTAGAGATAAAAGTTCTAAAAACTTCTGCCGTAAATACCATTAGTCAAAGCTTGACATTTGGGACTGAACAACCTTTCAGTTTGTACTCTCAGTGAGGAATCTGTGTAGCAGAGGGGACAAAGTCATGAATGCAGGCTGTAGTGCTGGTTGTATTTGGCTCTCTCTGGCTTTTTGCATTTCCTAATATTACAGTACATTATTATTTGCACGTTAAATTATCCAGTGTCTTAAGAGCAACTATATGTTAAGTGTACTCTGTTGCACATTCATCGCATCACAACTATCATGTTGCAAGGAAGATTTTGGGGTTGATTTTGAACAAAGCCATGGATTAGTTGTGTCTCAACTCAAACTCAGCTTTATTTATATAATACTTTAATATACAGCTCAGATGACCAAAGTGCTTTACACACCCTAAAAAACAAGTAATTCAAAACATAACGGAATTGAAACAGTACAAGCAACACAATAAAAAGTAAAATAAAGAGCAACAAATATTAAAAGACAACAATAGAACCTTTAAAGCCAAAACCTCAAACTTGGTTAGCCCCATAACTCCAAATGTATCATTTTTAATACAAATATTTCTGAGGCCTCGACCTCTTCAACAAAGTCAGTATTTTTCTGAACATACAATTCACAACTTACAGATGAATATATTTTACACACCCTACATATAAATGCAGAAAACATGAGGAAAATGTATCTTGTGGTCTGACATATCAATTACGACACAAAGAAAATTTGAAAGCCTGATGTTTTATTTTTTTTTTAAGCCAACCAAAAATATTTCCTTTCTTTTAAATGTGAGGTTTCCTCACAATTACCTGTATCAGGCTTTAATGGGTTAAAATCCAAAGAGAAAAACGTGTTTTAAGAGAAGATGTAAAAACAGACAATGAGTCTCCCTGCCTGGTATCTAAAGGTAATTCGCTCCAGAGTTTGACTGTGTCTGGCTTCATCATGCTGAGTATTCATGAATTAGGTCCCTAATGGAAAAGCACCGTTCCCTAACCATGGCCTGATAACAGTTACCAGGGCACTATCACAAGATCGTAATTGTCTTAAGGGTACAGTACATGTCAATGCATCTGTGTTGTATCTAGAGGAGTGATCATTAAAGCTTCAAAGGTGAGAACTAAGATATCGTACATCAATACAATCTGGCAAGAAGCATCTCCAAGCGGCCAAGAACTAGGAAATTCTCTTTATGCTTTATAATATGAATAATGGTGGCTGCTGCACATTAAGCCAACTGGGGGAATGGAGGGATCAAAGTAGACTAAAGAATATGTGAATGTGAATATGTGAACTAGTCTGGAAAAAAAAAACTGTTGATATGCCAAGATGGTAATTAAGCAAGAATGCTGATATAAGGAGGGTTTAGCTGTGAGTATATGTATCATCTGCAAAAAACAATTATGTAAACTCTGGTGAAGGTGTTGGGATGTGTTGGGATGCTGCAAATGAGTCAGAACTGAGTGTAGTGCTAATGAGAGAGCATCCTCTGTGGAGCGATTCTCCCTGTAGGCAAACTGCAGACCGTCCAGGTCAGCAGGGATGGCATCCTTGAGCTACTTTAGGAGAATCCTCTCAAAGCACTTCATGATGACGAGGGTCAGAGCAACAGGACAATAATCATTGAGGCAGGTGATGGTTGGTTTCTTGGGGACAGGCAAAATAACGGATAATTTCAGAAGGGTCTCGTCTGGGCTAAAGACAGAAAGGACTGGACTGCTGCTGAGTGGTTCAAAGTTATGTTCTCTGATGAAAGTAAATTCTGTATTTCCTTTGGACATCAAGGTCCCAGAGTCTGGAGCAAGACAGGAGAGGCACAGAATCCACGTTGCTTGTGGCCCAGAGTAAAGTTTCCACAGTCAGTGATGGTTTAGGTGCCATGTCATCTGCTGGTGTTGGTCCACTGTGTTTTCTGAGGTCAAAGGTCAACGCAGCCATCTATCAGGAACTTTTAGAGCACTTCATGCTCCCTGCTGCTGATCAACTTTATGGAGATGCAGATTTCATTTTCCAACAGGACGTGGCACCTGTACACTGTGCCAAAGCTACCAGTACCTGGTTTAAGGACCCTGTTCTTAATTGGCCAACAGACTCACCTGACCTTAACCCCATAGAAATCTGTGCGGTATTGTGAAGAGGAAGATGTGATACACCAGACCTAACAATGCAGAAGAGCTGAAGGCCTCAATCAGAGCAACCTGGGCTCTCCTAACACCTGAGCAGTGCCACACACTGATGGACTCCATGCCATGCCGCATTGCTGCAATACAAGTTTAGAAACATTATTCTGTAACAGTGGTGGATTGCAATGTTTCTTTTGAACAGATCTTTAATTTCAGGCTGATAAGTGGCCGATAGAGAAAACATCTGACGTCCACTTGGACTTCGTGCAGCCCAGATGCATTCAGTCACCCCTAATAGTGACCGTATAAATCATGAGTCGATCAGTGTCACAGCTGTTAACCCTGGCCAGCTGTGTGGAGCGTGCCTCACAGAGGCCACGCACGTCCACAGGGCCTTTGTTGCTCCTTCCCGCTCCTCCTAAGTTCTGCTTTCTCATTATTATGTGGACATAAGCAGAAAGTTTTAGACAAAGAAGGAGCTAAAGTTCAAGTGCTTCTACAAGCAGGAACACAACTTTCTCTTTTTTTTGCTGCACATAGTCCCGTTATCTTTCACTCTTTACTTTATCTGCGTTGGTCTGTTCCAGTAAGACAGTTTTTTGTTGCGTATTCTGTAGTTCAAAGAGTTCACAATCCCATGTGGTCAGCAAAGAAGAAAAATTAAGGGAAGGAGCAAGAGAGAGAGAGGGAAATTGTGTCTCGTTTAACCTGACCAAAGGCTAGGCCTGTCAACATTGATCATATTCAGAAATGCTGGAAGAAGCTCTGAAGGAATAACAGTAAATGCTGTGTGAGTAAGTCACACAGAGTGAATCAGATTAATTAAACTGAACTTTGGTTTGCAGAACAAGCGATCCATTCTGTATGTTCAGTGAAAGAATCTTTCAACGTTCGTTGCTCTTGCTTAGCCACCCAGTTGTCTATGGTGAAGATTTTAACATGCAATATGTGCAAGCAGTGTGGTGCATACATTCGGCAGAAGGGACCTATTTGATCATGTTAATTGGATACTCAAACGCCTAAATCCAATTATATATCTTTTGACCAAAATATTTGGGGAAATGCAATACTATCTAGGGATTAAGTCTGCACATCTGTATTATATCTGTAAACTAATATAATAATTTAACATTGTTTGTTAATGATTGATACGACATATATGTGGTATCCATCCATCCACCATCTTCCACTTATCCAAGCTCTGGTCATTGAGGAAACAGGTCCAGGAGAGAAACCCAGACATCCCTCTCTCCAGCAACATCCTCCAGCTCATTCTGGGGGACCTTCAGGCATTTGCAGGCCAGACTGTATTCAGGTGCTGTTCATATAATTAGAATATGATGAAAACGTGGATTTTTTTTTTCCATTCATAAAGTGAAACTGGGATATTCATTCATTACACACAGAATGATATATTCCAAGTGTTTATTTCTTTTAATTTTGATAATATTGGCTGACAACCAATGAAAACCCAAGATACGGTATGACAGAAAATTAGAATATTACTTAAGACCTATAAAAAAAAAGTATTTCCAGAAATGTTGGCCAACTGAGAAGTATGAGCATGTAGCACTCAGTACTTAGTTGGGGCTCCTTTTCCCTGGAGAAGGGGCAGGCGGAGAAGGTTTCTGTTCAAAGAGATGGCCCCAGGTCTTCAGCTTGAACACAAAGGAGACTTTGGGTTTAGCAAGACTATGCTCTCACTCCAAAGGGAGGCTCTCTTTCAATGTGATCATTTTTTGACCATTTGCGCTGAATAAAAAAGAAAGAGAGAACGTTGTGTCCTAAGACATGAATAACATTTTTGACAGTTTAATGAACTATTTGGAGACTGTTCTTAAATCAGTTACATGAATAGCAGAGAACAGTAACGGTTGATGGCTGACTACTATGACGGCCATAGTAATTCCACTGGAAAAAATTATTTTATGTTCTACCAAAACAAAAGTTTACATTATACTTTATACCTATAGAGCTATACTTGATTTATATCAAGTATGTGATTTCAGGGGTGAATTGCTCATAAAACCCTTAGGGCTTAAGGCTTTACAAAGATTGCCTCATAATGTTCCTACAGTTTAAAGTCTTAAACTGTAGGAAAAAACACAAGATAATGTGCAAGAGTGACCAGAGTTTTTTACGGCTGCATAAACCAAAGATCATTGCATTGCTGCCCCTGCCCCTTCTATTAATGCTGTGCATTAATAGAAAGAAGGCAAATGTGTTTTTCCCTTGAAAATTTGTTCCATTTAGAAATATTTACGGTCACAAGAAAACAATCTTGTGGAAACTATATGAGCATTCTGTTTCAAAACTACGAATTATAAGCTAAGAGCAGCTCACTGCAAACACTGTGGGAACAGACAGCTCGACTAACAGCTTGTTAGACATGTGTTTCTATATAAAGAGCAGAACTACAAAAAGGTTACACCATTCTGCCCAATAAACGCGAGAAAACTACTACTGAGCTTAGCGTATTTTCAATCTATAGTTTCCCTTAGGTTTGTACATCAATATAACAACATAAATATCATAGATAGCATTACTATAACCCTGATATACAGCAGGATATATTATTTAATTGGCTTTCTGATTCAAATAAAAGCTACTAGATCACAGTCTACAATTATTATTATTTCAATTTGTTTGTGTTATAATATTGGACAATGGTGTTTTTGTTCTTAATTCTTAAATAGTATGAGATTTAAGAAATCTCATACTATTCCAGTCTTACTCGGCACACATGCAACACATAAGTGAACACCACTGGGAATAAATTACTCATGCATGACTCATTTTGTCTAGACTCAGATCACGTAGTAATATGTTGGCTGCTGAGGAAAAAGTTTACCACTTTTATATGACTATAGATCTGTCACCCTGGTGTCTGTGATCATGGAATAATTTGAGCATCTGTTGGGTATCACAGGCCCCCTGCTGGACCCGCTGCAGTTTGCCTACTTTGATAACACTGATGTAAACCAAGATCTTAGTTGTGGATATGAGCTCAGCCTTCAACATCATCTACCCCAGCCACACTCCACCAGAGGCTCACCCAGCTCACAGTGCTGACCTACACCTGTTAGCTGATAACCAGCTTCCTGACTGACTGTCTCACCCCACTCCTCCTCTCCCTGTACACAAATAACTGTAGATCATCTGACCTATATGTAAAACTCCTGAGGTTTGTAGAAAACACCATTGTCAGTGGTCTGATCCAGGATAGTGACAAGTTCACACATTGAGAAGAAGTGGATCGGGTGATGCACTGATGTGGTCATAACCACCTGGACCTTAAACCACTCAAGATTGTGCAAACGACGGTGGACTTCCACAGCACTCCCCACACATACCCTTTCCTCACCACCCTCAACAACACTGTGTCTGCTGTGGATTCCCTCCTCAAATAGACACTGTTGAGAAGAAAGTCCAGCAGAGGCGTTATTTCCTGTGGCAACTTCAGAACTACAACCCACCACAGGAGCTGCTGATCATCTTCCATACCATCGTTGTCCGGTGTTCCTTCATCACCATGTGGTTTGCCTCATCCACCCAAAGAGGACAGGACCAACCTTCAACAATTATGTCCACAGAGAAGATCATGAGGTCATAAGATTATAACCCTCCCTCCTTCCAGGGCTGATGTCTCTAGGGTGAGAAAAGGGCAGCTAACATCTTTGCAGAGCCCACACTTCCTGGACACTAAATGTTAAGACTTTAACTTTCAGGTCAGTGCCACATCGCGCTATTTGCAAAAACCAGCTGCCACAGAGACAGCTTCATTCCCCAGGCTGTCAATCTGAGGAAAACAATGAACATCTTATATCTGCGCTGGTGTGACAACCCAGTCTAACTGAACAATGTGTAATATCCACGTTGGTCCACACGGGGAAACGTAGTATTGTCACAATTTGGCTCTTTGGTCAGGCTTATGTTTTATTTGGCCTATTCATTTATATTGGCTTGTAACCAGGTCACGTGACTATCAAGTTTTCCCCAGCCAAAAAAAGAACATGGCTGCCGTTGCCCATGGAAAAGTAAACATTTAAGCAAAACAACTGCGTTTTTATGCATTTTGATTACATTTCTCGCTAGAAGTATGGATATTATTTTCATAATCTTCATTCAGAGAAGGTTGATAACCTTTCCTCTATTAGTTTTGGCAAGGATTTCAGTGTGTCTCAGAAAGACGTGAAGTATTCATGTTTGTAGGCGGTTGCCAGAACGCAATCAGTTATGTCACCGATGTGTGCGGACTTGTGTGTTCATAAAAATCAGTATTTAAGAAGAAAATCACAGTTCTATACATTTCGCTGACATCTCTAGCGAAACATAAGCATTATATATTTATATTTGTTCAAGGGAGGTAGACAATCTTTCAGTGTCACGGTTTCTACCGCGTATAGGCCAGACCAAAAGTGGGGTGCATTCTATTTACTCTATATCCATCCGCCATACCTATAGAGGGAAATGCAACATTTAACGACAGCATCTGCAATTCTTTACATTTTTATGACATTTGTAGCAAAAGTATGCATAATCTATGACGTGGTTGAAAGCCAATGTAAATGAATAGGCCAAATAAAATGTAAGCCTGACAAATATTGTAGAGTCAAATTGTGACAATACTATGTTTCCCCCTGTGGACCAACGGGGATATTACACATTTTTCAGGGAGACTGGGTTGGCTGTAAAGCTAAATAAATATATCTCACTTTCAAAACTTCCCTTTTTCTTTTTGTTGCATATAAAAACATCCATTCATCCATCCATCCATTTTTCATCCCTATTGGGGTCGCGAGCTGTGCTAGTGCCTATCTCCAGCGTTCACTGGGCGAGAGGCGGGGTACACACAGGTCGCCAGTCTATCACAGGGCAACACAGAGACAAACAGGACAAACAACCATTCTTATAGAAAACATACATACTTTTTATATATGTATATACTGTATGTAATTATACCGAACTAGCCAATGTCAAATTCCTTGATCGCATACAATCATGGCAGAATAAAGATGATTCTAATTCTAAAAATGAAATACAGCCTTGGCCTGTCCAGCACAAAAAATATGTTTGAGCCAGTGATACACTGCGGAATCACGGTCACTAAATCCTGTTTTATTCCCCGGTTTCTCAAGTTTGAAATATACTGAGGTCATATCCGCTTTAGTTCTGTTTCGCACAATCCCTCGACCCTTTATTGTCCTCATCTTATCCAACATGAGGTTGCAGAGGTAAGACATCCCTCCACTCACTGACACTCTCAAGCTCCTTATGGGGTATCTGAACGTCTTTATAGAGTACCTCTAATAGGTTCTGGGTCTGCCCCAGGGTACCTTGAAAATAACAAAAAGGAAGTGTCCAGGGGGCACCAAAATCAGATGCCTTAAACCACATTGCCTTACCCCTTCAATACAGTGCAGCAGTGGCTCTACTCTGAACCCAACCCCAGATATGGGAGTTCCAGGGTGGAATTTTTTTTTTTTTATTATCAAAGTTGTGACTCATAACAAATTACACTCTGCCAGACTTTCTCTCCAAAACATACTCATCGAAGGTATAATCACACTGCCAAATTGACCTGGAATCTGAGAACCTGCGTAAACTGCAATTATGCACTGCACTATTCATAAGCCTTTCTACTGTTGTAGCAATAATCATAAATCCACATCATGTACGCACAGCAATACTTATCCCTGATTGGAAGGAGTGCTTCAATTTAACTATGACAGCGTTGTACGATAAGTGTGTAAGAGGTTCAGTTACATACCATCAATCTGTAAATGATAAAAAGCTCATTTTCAGGAGCTCGTTTTAGGATAATTTACAAGATATAACACAATTTAAGATGTTAACCCATACAGAAGTACCCTGCAGTGCCACCCCCCACCCTCTTTCAGACTTTCAGACAGCTTTTACTCTCTTGAACGTAAAAGGCAAAGAGTGGATTCTGACAGAAGGGAGTGTAAGAGGCTGAAAGGAGGAGAGGGAACATACGAGAAGAATGTGCTTATTTGCACCAGGTGATAAAAGACCGTGGCAGTGAGCCATCAGGCTTTTGGTAACAGAAGGCTTCTGGTAAATTGTACATAATTTAAGCAATGTGACTTTCATTTGCTGACAGTCAAAGACACAAATAGAAGAGTATACAATCACGGTTTAAATACAGGTTAAAGGAAAAATAAAAAAATAAAGCAATTATGGAAAAATACTTCAGTAGCTTTGCGATAACATTTAACATTATACGTTCCAGAAAACTGTTGCTTTCCTCAGTTTTGTTTTGAATATGAAAAAAAGGAAAGGATATATTTTCACATTTGTATATAAATACAAATCTGACTAGTGTGGTATGCATTTATATCCCTCCTCCATGAATCGTTTTTTTTGTGGAACTACCTTTTTGTACAATTACAGCTGCAAGCTATTTAGGGTATGTCTCCACCAGCTGTGTACATCTAGAGACTGAATTTGCTGCCCAGCCTTTGCAACATATCTCAAGGTTTGTCCAACTGGATGGAAAGTGTCAATGGATATCAGTTTTCAGGTTTCGCCTTGCACTTTCTATTTAATTTACACTACATGTTAAATGTTTAGACACATTTAATCTAATTCAGTGGTGTTTTTTTTACTACCACTTCTGGGAACTCCATCAAGACTGTACAAAATCCATTTCCAGGGACTACCTCCAGAAGTTAACTGACAGATTGCCAAGAGTGTGCAAAGCAGTAATCAAAACAAATGAGAGACACCCTCCTACAGTTGCAGGTCACCGCCTTTTTTTTTTTTTTTTTACAAACGCAGCAAGTTTTGGACATTTCTTTTTCTTCTTTGCATAATATGCAGAGACCGAGAGAAAGTTAAAGAAAACTAAACTTAAGGTCAGTGGATTTAAAACCTAAACTTAATTTAATACCTGTGGTTTATTCCCTCCTATGAGGAATATCCCAAACCCAAACATTGGTGGATGAGAATCCTGACGTACATTTAGGATCGCCGCCCTGCTGGCTGGATGGTGAGACCAAAACAGTCTTCTGGAGCCTATAATGGTTTTCCACCAGGCAAAAAAAAAACAAAAAAACATTTTTGGTCTCATTTGACCAAAGCACCTTCTTTGGCATGTGTGTTACATCTTCTGCATGACTTTTGGGAAACTGCAAATAGGTCTTCCTTTCTTTCTTGCCAGTCTTCCACAAAGCCCAGATTTGTTTGCTTGATGAACTGTTGTCCTTTTGACAGATTCTCATACCTGAGCCGTGGGTCTCTGTACCTGCTCCAGAGTTACCATGGACGTCTTGGCTGTTTCTCTGATTTATGCTATTGTTGCCCGGCCAGTTTAGATGGAGGGCCATATCTTGGTAGGTTTGCAGTCATGCCATACTTTTTTTCATTTTTGGATGACGGATAGAACAATAGCTTTGAGATTTTAAAAGATTAAGAAATTGTTTGACAAAAACCTGCCTAAAACATGTCTACGACTTTATCCCTGATCTGTCTTCTGTGTTCCACGATCTTTATGATGATAATGGTATTTGTTCACTTAAATTCTCTACCCAGAGGAGGCTGGTATTGAGCTTAACTTATTGAAAGGTGGACCCTAAAAAAGTTCATTTGTTTTCAGAAGGGTTGGAGTAAAAGGGTTGCATACATGCCACACTCAGGTATAGGAAGAAACCTGTTGTAAAGTGAAAAGATAGGGATGACCTTGTCTTCCACTTTACAATTGTGTGCTGCTTTATGTGGCTATGTCACATAAAATCCCAACAAAACAAAGATAGCGGTTGTAACAAAACCTGAAAAGTGGTGTGAATACTTTTCCAAAGCACCGTAGCTCCCAGACACAAAGGTCTGCAGGGAGTGAGCTGCACGCCTCCAGCCTCTTAGCAACGTCATCAACCCTTGTGACTGCGTCCTGCCTTTATGTGGAAAACTACTCGTGCAGTTGCATAAAATCAGAGTGCGGGCATTCGTGGCATGATTGCTCGTGACAGGAAAAGGCCAAACATTGACTAAATTAAACACTGAAGCTACAATATAAACAGCTGCGCAAATTGCTCCTCCTGTCTTATTCCTCACAAAGTGGTTGCTCAGGGGAGTATTTGCCAGAGGATTAGAGCATCCTCGCTGTCACCCCACTGCCTCGCTACATATGGGAATCACCCTGGTTTCCTGCAAACATAATAGTGTTGACAGAGCTGTGTCAATGTGCAGATCGTTGCAGGGGAGGCTGCTTATTGTACGCACCGTGTGGAGCCTTCATTAAGGCGCCTGTGTTTAGACACCAGCGGGTATGGAGTCAGCGCAAACTGTGATGTGTTCACATGCACTGCATCCTCTTTAACCTTGCCCACTTGAGCATACTTTGGCAAACACACAACCTCTGAGTCAGCAGAAACAGGAGCTTGGTGACACCGCTAATGAACCCAGGTGTTATTTTTCAATTCACCTCTTGCCCAGGCAGAGGAACTCCTCTCAGCCTCCGCTTTGGTTACAGGAATCCTTTCCCTCCTTTAAAAGCAGCCTTTCTTATTATCTGTCTTTCTCTCTACGTCTCTGCTTTCCTGCTTGGTCATGCCGCAGTTTGCCCCTCCACCCCCCTCAAAAATGCACAAAAAGGTATGAGTAACAGTAGGCAAGCCCTATATTAACAGACACATAGTTGCAAACTTATGTCAGTAGTTATCAGCTCCTTCCGTAGTGTCTATCAATCTGTCAGTGAGCCTGATGTAGATAAACCATTGCTACTCCTGCAGCCGTCTGTCCAGAAGAGGGCATCATTACTGTATGAAGACAGCCAGTAGAGAAGATAATACCTAACTAGACAGCGCAACTATTAAGCTATTAAGATTTTTGGCTATACCTTTGAAATAGCGAAAGAGAATTCCATTTTTTTTGTTTTTGTTCTGCTGAATGAGACTGATTTAAAAATGTTAGTCTTTCATGAAACAGCAAATAGGAATATTATAATATATCCTAACTGGGGAAAGTATGTGCATTGGCTTAATAAAAATACCCCTTTTCAGAATGCAACAGCTAGCATTTGAGATGTTAACATCCAAATTACGTAAGTCATCGCCACCTTACAGAAACGTATACCAATAATAGCAAGTCATCTTCCCATGAGGCTGAAATAAGCAGAGAGAGAGAGAGAGACAGAGAGAGAGAGAGAGATTGGTGGATCCAGTCTATATATTGCTACACTACACTCTCAAGTTGAGGTTGTGCTAATTTCAAAAAGAAATTAGTTATCAATCAATGGCAAAATCCAGTGTATCAGGGCAAAGTGAATAGGAATCTTGTTGTACAGTCATATTTTGTTCACTACAATACTCACTCAGTGAGCATTGTAGTGAACAAAACAGTGCTCCAGCTGACACATTGGTGCCCTGTGCAGTGAGCAATATCAAAAAAGTAACCTTTAATATGCTGTCATGTGGAAGTATTAGTATCAACTTCTTTGAGTACTAATATAGAGTACTAATAATAATACATTTATTATAAAAGCACATTTCAGGTCATTTAATGACACTTCAATAAAACACTATAAATAAATATTAAATATCAATGCTCTACAGTTTTCCTCCAGAGTTGAGCTGGACGAGTAGGAAATGCCTATTTGGGGTGTAGGCCATATAGTCCGTTATTATCGGTCACCGAGAGAGGACACTATTTTCCATATTTCTGTGACATTCAGGTGATAATTGTAACCAAGGTGCGTTTCCGGGCGCATCCGCGCCAGCCTCCTTTCTCCCTCCAGCTCTCCGCGTCCACTCCGGGATGTCTCAGCTCAGACGCGGAGGACAAAGAGGCTGCGGTCCGGTCGGTCACCAGACCGGCCAGGTGGCTCTTCTCTCCTCTTCTTTCTCCCTCTCTCTCTTTTTCTCTCTCGAGCACGGACACCGGAAGACACAGAAAATCCATTCTGCGTCGAACCGACAGGCAGGAAGTCACGACGCACTTTCCGACCGCCGCGTGCGTTGGGTAAGAGGAATAAACTCCTGACTTGCGACGCGCGGTGGATCGAGTCAACGTTTTTCGGCGCACGCAGCCTCTCGCAGGCGAAAGCTACGTGTCCTGTCACACACGCTCCCCTGCTACTGCCTGTTGAAAGCCCTGTCTGTCATGGAAAAGGGAGGGCGAGGCAACTGAAGGCGCGCAACGAGGGGTAAAGCCACAAGACTGGAAAATATTTGCCCCTCTCATCTGTGGAAATCAGGAAGGTGTGGCGCTCGTTACTGCTGCATGCGCGTCTGGGCTCCCCTAAAATTAGATCCTGCGCGAATCAAGCAGGAATAAAAAAAGAAAAATAAAGCATTAAAAAAAATCAAACCTACTTCTATTATTTTGAACAAATTACTTTACATATCATTACATCCAAATCCAGCAACACAAAAGGCAATCCGTTCCATTCTAATTCATATTATATAGCCTAATATGGAAGATAGGGCTGATGCTTATGAATGTATCTTAAAGGGATAGTTCAGAATTTTTGAAGTGAAATTCTGGTGATAGGTTACAAACAGGTTATATCCTGTCTGCAGTAGATAGTTGTGGAAGCTTCCTTTTGTATGCAATCAAATGTTTTGGTCCCATATGTTAAAATTAGAGTTATACTGGCTCCTCTTTTACAAACCTTTAAATTGTCTGACCTTTTAAAAAGTTGGTTCCATGTAAACACCGGAAGCATTTAAATGGAACCTGATGATTATTTTGACAGGAATTAGAGATAGTAGGCGGTAAGCCACTGATGAAGAACAAAACCTGTAAACCGTTTCCAGTCAGAGAACTTCCTGAAAGATGAGTATCTGTGGTGGGAAAATCAATATAAAAAGCATTTCCTTTAACTTTCAACACAATTCCCACAAGAAGATCCTTGGTGAAGTATCTGGTCCTGCTTTTATTTCCCTAATAATTAATGTTCAGCTGTCTGTATAAATAGCAGCCCAATGCAAAACATGGGATGGTTTAGAAGCATTGTAAAATAGCCTTAACATAAATTGTTTGACATTTTGTGTGTGTGCGTGTGTGTGTGTGTGTGTTTTCCATTGCTTGAAGATGGCAGAAGTCTACTGTAATTCTGGCAGGTCTTGGACTTGCCATGGCCTTCCATGTTCAGGACTGGCCAATTTGGGTCAGAGCTGCTTGTACTTGAAAGTCAGATTTTGTGAGTTTTCGGTCAGGAGAGAACTGGATTTCTGATTGGGGAAAGTCATGGCTCTCTGAGCAGCCCGAGTTCAGTGTCCAATATGGCTGCTATGCATGTGAAGCGTTATGACGATGATTGCCACTGAACCACTGGGAAACAATTGGAGTTGTTTTAAGATGGTGGGAGTCTGTCCAGGTCTTGGCCGCACTTGGATCACCAGTAAGCTTTTACTCCTGGGACCAATCTAGGCAAATCGTCTGTTTGTACTGACAAGTCAGACCGTCTCCTACTTTTATTTCCCGTGCAAATATTCAGCAGCTTCAAAGGTGCACTTTTAATTAACAACAATAACGCAAGGAAATAGATCTAATTCATTCATATTCATTGAAAAAAATGACAGAGTGTTGCAGGCAACCGACTGGTTAGGTCTAATCTGAGCATTGATCTATGATACGGCATTAAAAATCCAAGTTTAAGACTCATTAAAGGTGGGGAAACATCTATGGAAGACGCCTTATTTCAAGCACAAAATCCGGGCGCACTGATTTTTTTCACTCTCTAACTCCCTCCTCTCTCTCTCTCTCGTCGCTTACAGATTTTTTAAAAAAAAAAAAAGAAGAAGAAGAAAAGAAAAATAGAGCGGCACATCTGAAGACTCTAGTTTTTAAATAGCTTTTTGCAATCACGTCAGAAAAACCTGAGCAAAACTCAGGAGCCCAGCCGTGCTATGTCACCACAGGACGCCACCCACCCTGGAGCCTCCTCCAATCACCCGGATGCCCATATGCGCAAAGCGCTGCTCAGTCACAGAACCGTGAAAACGAGAGAGGGGAGAACACGATCAGTTCTCCCGGCTGACCCGCTTTAACGCGTAATGACACAGGGATAAAACACCCGAAGCAATTAGACTTAAACTTTCTTTGGGTTTTTTTTTGCTTGTTTGTTTGTTTTGTTCTGGGACGATTTTCAGTCAACGATTTATTCTCTTCTTTTTTTTTTCTTTTTGTCTGTCTATCTCGCCTTGTTTCTCTGAACGTCAAAAGGCTCCGCGGCTTCAAGTTACACGTTCAGGAGCGAAGCTGCAAGTTTCAATTGGGCAGACCTTTGGAGGCGGCTGGCCCACAAGCATGGGATTATTCGTCAAATGTGGCGAGAAAATAAGGATCTGCTCCGGAACGATGTGAGACGTTGCGCGTCTTGGATTCTCACGTTTTTGGATATTTTGAAAATCGTTGGCAACAGTTGAGAAGAGAGGGGAAGAAATTGTCTTTTTTTTTTTTTCTAAAAAAGAAAAAAAAGGATTGGCGTGTACGTTCATATTGCTTCAACCTTGGGACCAGCAATGGATTTACACCCCCTGGCCCCTGTTTTCTGAGAAGTTCCCGCAGTTTTATTGTCTTTCTTTTTTTTTATCTAAATAAAGTTTTTTTGTTGTTGTCTTTTTTTTTTTTTTTGCTGAAGAACAAATAGCCGCATCGGCTGCTTAAAAGTTTTGGAACCCGTCGCTCAGCCATTGCTTTATATTGGACTGGATTTCCAACACCATGAACTTTATTGACAGTTTGACACTATTATTTTTGACGCTGTCAGCTGTCAAGGTGAGTGTGTGCTTTCCCCCTGAGTGCAATGCTGGATCTGATACAAGGAGGGGAAAAATACATGTACTAGTCATTGGTCATTAATGTGTAGCGTTGCCCTTGTCTCTCGTCTGTCTAGGTCACGGGTCGTGTTTAAACAAGGCGAAATGTTTAGTGGGAGGTTTAAACAGCCATTACGCAAAGCTGACACTGTATAAACCGAGCCCGATTACTCGTGGGTGGCTCGCTTTTTTTCCAGTTTCTACTACAAATGCTGCATTGGTAATGCTTTCTCTTTTTTAAAAAAAAGGTTATGTTGTGAAGTTTGACGCGGGGGTAGATCGCAGGCCTGCTCTAAAACCACCTTGGAGATATTATTACGCTTTAAAGGCGCAGCGGCTCCATTCTGAAATCAGGAGCAGGTTCACTCCCGGTGGCGCTGAGACCAATTCCGGTTTTCTGAGTGAAGCGTGACAGAAGTGGAAAATAGCTGTGGATATAATCATTAAGCGGGCGAGCGAACGAGGTTTCAAGGTGAAATGGAAACGAACTGGAGAGGGGGGGGGGGGGGGGGGCTGCGCGTTTCCCTGCACCTTGATGTGACTTTAAAAAGATAATTTGCCTTCACTTCCCGCTGACTCCCTTTCTCTGAATCATCTTAATCCGGATTTCACACCAGAGTAAGTCTTGGATAGAGTTGAATCCGCCCAACAAACGCCAGATCTGCGCACATTCATCAACAGGCATGTCATCACTCAGTTAAAGGGTTTCTGTTCGCAGTTTGACACCCTGATATGGGTGGTTTTAGAGGGGGGGCTGCTGGTGTTGGAGTTGTGGGGGACTCTCTCTGTCGCTGTCTCGCTCGCCCCCCCTCTCTCTCTCTCTCTGCCCACAAGGTTGGACCCTCTCACGCCACCAGAATGGGGGTGGAGCCTGAATGCGTTCACACAAGCCGTTTTCTTCTTCTTCTTTTTTTCTAAACTTTCATTAATGAATTGAATCTCATTGAGCGCACGCTGGCTGAACAGGAGCAGAGTCTCGTGCAATGCTGGCGAGGTATTGCGCGAGATGAGCGCGCGTTTTCTTTGTGATGGGTGGGGGGGGGTGAAAAAGGGCGTGGAGGTGACAAGAACTTGCGCGTAACGGACAAATGGAAAGTTGCGAGGAAGAAAAAAAAAATCTACCCCCCCACCCCCCTCCTCTCCATTGACAGCTACTCCCAATGAGAAGGGCGACATCCCCGTGGTTTGTAATGACAGCGGTTATTACCACGTGGTTGGATGCAAGGCCGCACATTAAAAAATGTTTGGAAACTGAAACCAAACCAACGCAGTGGTTCCAAAGTTTGTGCTATTCTGCCACGTAGTTCATGAGATACAAATAATTGTGGCTTCTGCTTAAAGAGCTTACTCAGCCACATAAGACAGCACACTCTCCAGCCAGCTAATAGTTAATCAGGAACCCTCACCCTCTACACAAGTGCAAAATTTAGTTGATAAGACAAAAAAGGATATGGAACATTATTTTTTCCCCACCAAACAGTGTTTGACTCAGGGCTGATCCTAGAATAGTTGGGGCCCTGGGCAGAATTAGATTTCCCCCCCCCCCCCCCCAGTTAAGTCCCTCATTAATCACATAACCACTAGTAACACTTTAAAGATGTTCATGCTTGACTGTGTGAATGTTGCGCATGTAACACGCCTAGCTTCATGGTTTACAAGTAGCTAAAGCAACTAAACCACAGAATGCTTGTAAGTATGGCTGTAAATTCATTGTGAAGACAATCTTCTCTCCGGGTGACTCATTTTGGCCCGGCAGTGGTGTCCAGAGGCTAGAGCTGCAGTATAAACTGTTATTTCTATCCTCAGTATAATAGTAACTATTGTACATTTGGCAGGCATTGTATGTTGTGGCTGAATATAAATTTTGAATTTTCAAAGATTTATGATTTTTTTTTTTTAATTTACCATTTAGGAATGTAAAAGAAAATGTAATCACATGTTTGAAGTCGCGGAGGAATTGCGGGGCTCTCATGGTGGGGTCTCTAAGCAGCAGCCCAGCATGCTTAAGCTTTGGGCTGGCTCTTTTGAGGAGCTTTAAATGGACTAAGTTGGATATTCAATTTGATTTTTAGGGGGTGAATTTGGATGGGATCTATCAGATAAGAAAATCCAAATTTTAATGTATTTTTCTGGACTAGATAAAAAAAAATCAACTGACCCACCTTAAATAGCCATAAAAGATGTTAAAGGGCATGTTCATGTAATTCCTGGTAGATTTTTATTTCCTGTATAAATCATTGGTTTATTAATGTACAGCAACTTGAAGCGAGTACTTGCCCCCAACATTGTGCTTAGTGTGGTTTTTCTATTTCAGCAATGTTCAACAAGTGTCAAAACGCAAATATATTCTTTTGCACAACTGGATAAGTAAAGGGCAACGGCGGGGTCTTTTCCTTTTTGAGTCCTTGCACAATCTATTTTAACTAACGGCAATCTTTTTTTTTTCTGTTTTCCTCCCTGCAGAGTGCCCACATACCGAAGGAAACAGAGAGAGGTCCACATGACGGTAGGTGTCCCACAGGGCACCGTGGGAATACAGTCTGTGCTGGGCTCCCTGCTTGGCTTGCAGCCAGCAGCAGCAGCAGAGGGCTGGTTTGAATTTCACCTTGACATTAAAAAGGAAACCATCGCCCCCTAGTGGAAAACTATGTAGCCTGACCCCTAATGTCCCTGAGATTTATGTCTTCAGATTTAGCTTTTTTCTTTTCTCTGTAAACAAGAACAGTTCCCCCTCATTACATTGATTTTGCAGCATCCAGTCCCACTTGAGGTTAACCTGGGGAAATGTTATGGTCACCAGACTCCATTATAGAAAGGAATGTCGCCCTCTTGGCCCAAAAATTTCATTTTGCACAATCCCAGCGTTGCCCAATCTAATTTGGACAATCATAAGCCAGGCTTCATGATATTGCTCAGGCGCAGCATGGTTGGTTTAGTTTCCCAGAGGACCGGCGGCCTCTGGGTTGTTTCAGGCTCAGTTATGGCCTCCGCGAGGTTTCAGAGGTGTTGTCAGTCCATGTGCTAATATCTTTCACAAGAACAGGACTCCTGCAAAGACAATGGGAGGAGGGGAGTAGATTGAAGGTGAATAAGGCTGACTAAAGGCTGTTATAATAGCCCTGCAGCATGTGAATGATAAAGGAGAGCTTAGAGAAGTGGTGATGCTTAAGTTTGAATTGTAGTCTTATAGATAAAATAACTCGTTGATGGTTATGAGAAATTATGTAAGTTCTTTTAAAGTGGGGCGGTCCGTGTTTTCTTATATAAACCAAATACTTTTGCATGGAAAAACAAGAATCAAAACCTGTCCAGAGCACATTGTAGTCAAATTTCCAATCTGATGTGCGTGCCCCAAGTTTATAACCCTGATCCTTTCCCCTGTGTCTCCCCAGTGATCCCCTTGAGGGAGGTGTACAACAAGAGTTTGTGTCAGCCCCGAGAGGTGCTGGTGGATATCCTGCAGGAGTACCCGGACGAGGTGGAGCACATCTTTATACCGTCCTGCGTGGTGCTGAAGCGCTGCGCCGGCTGCTGCGGCGACGAGATGATGCAGTGCACCCCGACAGCCACCTATAACGTCACAATGGAGGTCAGCGGACTCGTGCACGACTGTAACGCTCCTCTAAGCTTTCAATTCATGAGCAATTTCATTTATTTTTTTCTCACTAGAGGGTCTGAGCAGAGAGTGCCGACAGAGCTTGGCATTGATCACAAACAGATCTCCTAATTTTACACAATCAAAACAAGGCAAAGTGAAAGTGTTCAAATCTGTGGGGTACAAGACTATATTAGTGGGTGAAAGAGCTGCACTTACAGAAGGCGCTGATTTCAAGTTGCTATGTTCAGTTTAAGAGTTACTGTGCTACGGTTATGCTAGTTGAGGCTACCGGCTGTATCGGCCTGTCCTATCAGCTGATTGTGAGTCCACCGGGATAATTTTAAAACAACTTTGAGGCCTGGAAAGCCCCAGCTAAGACGCCATTGCACAATTGACAGCTTGTCGCTTAATCCAAAAGCTAATTCCACTCTGGCGGACTTAGATCGGACCGGTGTGGGGTAATTGATAAGGCGGATTGATACAGCCCGCGGCACGTTGCTGGGTTAAGAAAACACATTTGTTTTTAAAGCGTGGACTGCTAATTTATCCTTTAATATAAGAATGTATCAAACAGATATTAATGTTTTCAGTTTGAGTCATTTTAATAGCTACAGTCAGCTAAAACATGGGGACTTCTAAATGGGTGTTAGCCTCCGACCACGCTAAGGATTCATTTGCTTATAAGACATCCTACTCCTAAGGGTAAAGTCACTATTAATGATAACGACGTAAAACAATTCAAAGTGTTCCTTTTATTTTCCATCCGAGAAAAAAACTTCACACCAACAGTCATAATGCGCAAAGTTAACATTCACTTTAGGCTCAGAACATTGAGATTTACCCTTAAAGTAATTTATAATGGGTGCAAAAATTATGGTAAACCCCTCCCAAAAGAAAAATTCAAATCTCTTGAGGTGTCCCTCTGAGTGAGTATAGTATTGCAAGTATTTTATGTATGACTCTAGCATCTTCCCTGTCTCTCCATAATGAGGCATATTCACACCATGATACTGCTTCCACCTCCACAGAACAGCTGCGTGTATAAATCGCACACAGGTGGACTCTATTTAAGGGTATTGGATATTTCTATAGGGGTCCAAGATTTTATTCAGTGATATCAGAGTAAAAGAAACTGAATATAGAAAATAAAGTACCCCATGTTTGCTTTGGCTGTAACTTTACTTCACATTTGTGCCATTTACTGTTATTTCATTATATTAAGAAGAAAACTAAATAAATACACCAAAGTTTGTTGTTGTAACATGATGAAATGTAAAAGGAAAAGTGCTAGAAGTAGAAACTGCAATGCTGACTAATTAAAATTTCTCTTCTGTTTTTGTTTTTTCTTTTTACAGATTAAAAGAATAAAACTACAAAGGCAACAAAATGACGTTTATATGAGTTTTATAGAACACAGCGCATGTGAGTGTAGGTAAGAAACCTCGAACAGACGCACACACATGCACACATTCTCACGCGCAGCATCACTGAAAAAGCAAATCACTGGACCATTGTGCAGCGGAGCTGAGGTCGGCCCAACACGTCATGTAAAGTTATTGTGTGCGGATTGCCCCTGACACATTCACTAGATGCAAATCATGCAGCCTCATATCTTATCTAGACTTCTTCCACTTGGCTGGGCCCTTTTTTAAAGAAAAGTCCTGAGCAGGTTCGAACACATCAAAACGCGGCAGACATCTGACGCGATTTGAATTTATCATCATTCCAGAGCAGAGCCGCAGTTCTGTGGCGAGTATCAGGTCCTACCTGGAACCGCATGCCGCTGCTGGGATCACTATAGTTGTTGATCTCTGAGGAGTATAGCGCTCAGTCTCTTCCTGAGTTATGATGTCACTTAGAGGACACAGAGATATGTCACTTCTAGAAGAGCAACCAACAATGGGTAACACGTATGATGGCGTAGCACATCAGGAGTTTGGTCATCTTGCAAAAACTGCATTTTATTGGTTGTTGCAATTAGGTATAAAGGTTGTGAGGGTATCATATAACACAAGCATCTTCTCTTCCGTATAATAATTGAACTTTATTGATCTCACAATGGAGAAATTCACTTCTGCAACTTAACCCATCCCCTTGGGGAGCAGTGGGCTGCCACTGTGCGGCGCCTGAGGAGCAATCGGGGGTTAAGGGTCTTGCTCAGGGACCCACAGTGCAGGCTGTGGGGATAGAACCGGGTACTTGCAACCTTCTCAGAGCGCAAGCACACTGCTCTAACCACTAGGCCACCACTCCCCCAAGGATTACTTGTATACACAAGTAATCATTCATTTGAGAAGCTTAACATTTCTTTTTCCATTAGTTGAGGTCAGTAAACTCAAAAAGCCTCTTTAATTTGTTTTGTTTTATGTGTTGTTTTTCATAGAAGTTAGTGTAAAAAAAAAGAGTGATCAAATGCACAGACTGGAATAATGAAATTTAAATGTGACTGAAACGGAAACAAACATCATCATCTTGAACTAATGACAGCTCTGTCCCGGCTAATCGCCAACAGATCTCTCTTCTGTCCTTGAGTTTCTTGTGTTTACTATTTTCCACTTTCTGATTATGGTGCTAGTAGGGATTTGAGTTATGACGCAGCAGCTCAGGGGGGACATGCCCCGTCCTCCCACATTGCAGGAACATCTGAAAAGAAAACAAACAAAGCAGGGACAGTACATCGCTGACCGAGGGTCGAGATGAGTTACCCAATTGTTGCCATAAGTCTCATGCGTACGCAGTTCAAGCTGGAGCCTGACGTTGCCCATTTGTTTGCCAAAGTTCTCACAAATAACCTTCAATTTAAAGCATTGCCACGCAGATCTAGAGGCTGTGATTAGCTTAGACTCTTACCATCCAGTGACACCACCTGGGGGACAAGAGGGACACCAATACTGGGACTGTCTCCCATGCATATTTTCTTATGAATCTAAATTGAGGAAAGGAGGAGATCATTTTTGATAACAGATGCACCAACCAGTCAGCCAAAGATTGGAATTGTCTGATTTCCCTTTGATCCAGTTGGATTTTTTTTAATTGATGTTCAGTAAGTGCATCAAAACTAAGAACTCACACCATTTTTAGTTTGTAAAAGGACAAACATCGTTTAGTTGGATGCACTTTCTGAGTCTTAATATTAAATCCGATAATCAATGAGGCAGATGATCTTGTAAGTCCTTTACTTGCTGTCAGATCCAAAAGATTTTGTCTCTTTTAAAACAACAGCAACAATGGAATCAGTAGCTCATATTTAAAACTGAAGATCGGCATGAGCCACAAAAGATGAGGCATCGCTAGTTGCAGCATTTAAATATTTATGCTTCCTTTGATTTGTGTTCTTGATAGTTGACTATTGACTCCCTCCCCCAGTAGGGGAAGACAGCATATTAAAATGCCTGAAGGTGTTTGTTTTAGTTTGCCATCCCAAGATCATCATTGCTCCCTCATCTGGCCAGCACTATTCGGATATAAAGTAATAGCCTCATTATGCAATCATAGAAAAATTTATTGCAATTATTAAGCGACAATTTAACAGAATTAAATGTTACTTTTAGAAGAAGTTTTTCAAGTAGATTAGAATTTTTCTAATCCTATTAAAACCTATAAGCAGCAACACCAGACTAAACAAGGAAGCTTTTGTCTTTGATTGATCATGCTCATCGCAACGACTTTAATATATAATAGAATATATTATCATAGTGCCACAGATAATCAGCATTTCGTAGCTTTAGGAATTGTGTCGCCAACAATGAACCAACGCCACAGAAAACACTTTGTTTCTTGAAAACATTCAGTAGATAAAGTATTCCTTCTCAACTGTAACATTTCGAGTTTAATTGAGCTTGTTTTGTCTTATCAACATTATAACTCCCTAACTGCTTGGCTGAATATCTTTAAACATGGCGGAGAGACCAGCCAAGGCCAAACGAAGGAACCTGGTAAATTTCAGTGCAGCCACATATATATCAGTGTGTTCCTTCAAAATGAAACACTGGCCTTGGTGAAGCATCCAGACACAATAACCAGATAGTCTGTCTAACCCAGGAGGTGTCAGTTGCCTTTGAATAATGCACACGCTCACATTGTTATTTTATTCATTATTTCATCTCATATACTGGAAATGCGGAGATCTTGCAACAGTTTGTCAAAACAAACTTTGGCAATGAGTCCGAGACCATCTCGGGGGAAGCACTGTTTCCTAACTTTATTGGCAGACTGCTGCCTGGGGAGCTTGCCAACGGAGTTATTGCTAAAACACTCTCTTATCGGCAAGAGCTGTCACATGGATAAAAAGTGAAACAAACCTCTTAGCTCTCAATTGTGAACGTGTTTGTGTGTGTGTGTGTGTGTGTGTGTGTGTGTGTGTATCTGCCGATGAACACACCCCCACGTGTGCCTGCGGCGACAATGATCAGCTTTATTTCCCAATCGCTTTGTTTCATTGACCAAGCAAGGCACTTGAAAGTGAGAGCTAGCTTTAGCACCATTCCGTGTAAATGTCATGGCAGTGATGTAACGTGATTTGAGAAGATTAATGTGTGTCAACCAGTGATGGAAATCCGCCCGTGGCCTCCGATGGCTTTGATGCGTGTCTGTTTTAGCGGCTGAACAAGCGGCTACTTGTGTCCTAACGTTGTGTTTTTGTCGCTCCCTTTTAGGGTAAAGACAGAAGTCAGAGAAAAGAAAGAAAAGTGAGTACCGCAGCTCTTTCTACCTGGAAACTGGGATATTGCTGAAGGGGGGGGGATGGGAAATGGTGGGAAATTCAGATTTCATATTGCATTACAAATGATCTCTCTCTCTTAATCTCCGTAACATCACGCTGCAGTACGCACTCTCAGTTGATCTACCAGTTAATCTTTCCTTCTTTTTGTCTGTGCACGGTAATTGTTTCACAAACAAAAACAAACACGAAACAATCCATAGCAATAATTTTACACTCTCCCTGGATGAGATACATGGGGCCGTCACGGATTAGCATGCTGTGATCTGTTGATAAATGCTGGGAATGCCAACTAAATCAACAGGTGAATGACTGACTTGATGAGGCCATTGCCCTCTCTCAACACCTTTTCCTGGCTTTTCTATCTCATTTTTTTACAATCTTCCCCTCTGGCCTCAACCTGTTTACATCCCACTTAACTTCTGTTACTCCCGCTTCTAATTGCGCTGATATAGATAAGTGTTTCTGAAGTGCTGTTAAGCTGTCTGGTTCATGGTCCTCGCCTTTGTGATCCTCCCTCTCCCATGCCACGCGAGTTGCTGTTCTAAAGGTCATTAAGGCTCTTTAATCCTCCCCCTGTGGGTACTCGTTAATATTTTTCCATTGTGCGGCTGTTGTTGTCGGCCGTATTTTGGTTTTTATGTCAGGCCGTCTGTCATATAGATAAAGCTTGGCTTTTGAGACCTTCTCTTTAACCTTGTCCCAACTGTTTACAAGTCTGGCATTGGTGACGTGCTTCGACAAAATTATGGTCCTGGGGGTCATTCAACTTCTGCTTCTGACGCTTTCAGATCTTCATTCTAGTTTTTATCACTGGCTGCTAAGCTCTTCAGAGGTCCCAGAGGCTGTCAGAGTGAGTCATCCTGCTCAAGTTGTGAAACAAGTTAACTGTCAACGTCCAACTGTGAAATCAGACCTGATTTTTGACAATTTAAAGAGGAAGCCTTTACATTTGCACACATCCTGTTTTGTGGATCGGTGTGTGGCATATTTACCATCCTGCTCCTGGTCTGGTCTGACTCAAGCCTTCCGGACTCTTTATGTTTCTCCCTGACTCGGCTGCAAAGTGTTTCCTTGAAAAATTTAAACAAAGTTAGTGCTTTTGCTAGCAGAAGGGCTTTTGGGACTTCAATTGCTAGTCTTTCTTTGCTTTGCAATGCAGTTCCCTACATTTGCCAAAAGCAAGTTTCTCCACAGATATGTGATGTGATTACGCTAGTCATCCGTGGACCTCGGAGGAATCTCCCTGGCTTTTGTAAACTTTTGCTTTTCCTCTAGTGTCAGAGTGGGTTTTGTGGTCACTGTTCATTGTGAAACATGTGATGAAAGAGATGAAATCTGGGACACATATTCATGGGCTGCAGAAGATGATGAATGTAATGAATCGATCCCCCAACCTCTTATGAAAGGTCCTCGTCAACAAGAATTGCTTTGATTGATGATTAAAAAACATTCCAGCGAGGCCGGAGTAACACCAATTAGCAACTGTTTGAGTGCTAACTACAGGGCTATACTTGTTGAATAGAAAGCTGCCAAACATTAGCATGCTTATGCTGTCACGTAGCAAATTCTCACTGTGTCATGAGCATGGCTTTGCGTCCTTGTGTCAGACATTGAATTTTTCCCCCATTAAATTCTACCTTGCCTGTCTGTGTGGGGTTGGAAAGCAGCAGCAGAATCGAAAACATGGAGAAAAAAAATAAAAAATGAGTTTCTCATTGTTGGAATGAAGTGATGTTTGGTGTTGTTATGATGAACAGTCACATGGAAAATTACAAAGGATAGCAAAAATCTAACTTTCGCCTGTGCATCAACGTTTTGGCAGAGTTGCAATTTTTTTCTTCAGAAAAATGCCCACAAATGAAAGCAAAAGTTGTTACATGAGCCTTTTGTGCAAAGCATCACCAACCTGTGAAAACCAGATTTCTCCAAAGGTTTGGAGAGTATCCAGAAAGTATCCAGACATGGAAATGATCAAGTCAAAACTTGATCATTTCCATGTCTGGATAAGTACAAAAAACAAATCGTACCTGAGTATGGAAAAAGTTATCAGTTTCCAGCTTTTCTATTAGATAAAAATCCAAATTTCAGAAAAATTAAAGGCTTTTTAGATCAATTTATATTTAGACAATCACGTTTATTTTTGTTTGCCACATCACAATTGCAGTTTTTGTCCAAATAGTTAAACATTTTGGTCATAGAAAAATTGCAATTTCACTGCTCTTCTGGCTTTTATATTCTTTTAACTATGGTCTTTAAACTGGACCCAAGGTTTCTGAACTGGAATTGAAATAGATGTCAAATAGATAATTACAATTCAGATTTTTGTGAAATTAAGGTATCATAAGGGGATTTAAAGCATCTGTACATGATCCAGGATAACCCAGTTGAACGTTTTCTAAGCTTTAGAATTTTAGCTGATCCAAGTTCTAAAGGAAAACATTGAAACCATCTTCAGCTCTCTGTTGTCTCATGGTCTTTGAAACAGCTGAAGCAACCAAAAACTGATCTTAAATCCTGGAGCACTGCATCTGGAAAATGGGGAGTTTTGGAATGGAAGATTTGTGGAGACCCTGTAGCAGAACCCCCTCTCTAAGCTGCCTCTGGTCGTTATAAATCACAAATTTAGTTGGCACTATGGACAAACAGAGATGGAAGATGAAAAGAGTGAAATTCAGCAGGGCGTCATGTCGGACATCTCCCATTCTAATGAATTAAACCCATCTGTGGCTTTTGACATCTTATTGGTTTTATTCTACTTTTCATCATAACCACTACCGAAGAAACCTTCCTTGGCTGAAGTCCGGCGATCTGCCATGTTTTGTTTTGCTGTAAAGACCTGTGCATACTCTGTATGAACACAGAATTTGTTTTCAATATTCATTCTGGCCAGGACAGTTCATACTTCACAAGCACTCAAGTGCAAAACGCCTAAGTCTTCATACGTCCTTGCGTCAAAACAGCTATCACGTCCTCTTCATCCAACAAATCCCCCTATCGTTTTCGGACACCAAACAAGAAAAACTTTCCGCCCAGAATGTTTGTCAACAATAGGCTGTAAAAACTCCATAACCTCAGTGCTACGAACATACTTGTATACATTTTATTCTTGCAGCCCTGGGAGTAGAAGCAAAAATCTGCCTGTTCTTGTGGAGCAGTATAGTCCCTAAGGCTGCCAGCCATCCGGCTGCATGGACTCTCTGTGATTGCTACGATCACAGAGAGTCCATCCAGCCAGATGGACCTGAAAGAGTGATGTAATGTCACGAATTAACAAACAGGTTGCGGGTGTTTGAAGTGATCTGCCCATTTACCAGGTTTGTCTCTTTCACATGCGTTTCACATCTTCTTGGAGAACCTTAGTTTTGGCGATGGCAACATCTCCCCCAAAGAAACAGAGTTAACGTTTTCTGTTTGCACTAAACATACAAAGTATATAGTCCCTAATGTGTCTGCTGTGATTTACTATAACACGAGTAATACCCGAGTTGATGACTGAAGTTTTGCCTAACTGCAGCCTGCACTTGTCAAACACAAGGGCCTGGGTGCATAAAGCTGTGTGCAGATTCGTAAAAAGGTTTTTGGCTGCGTATGAAATCCTTTTGTTGTATTTGGAAAGCAATGCATGCACATGCCCTGCTTTACAAACATACTAAACAAGACTGAATTACATTGCCATGTCGACACATGAATGAATGTGTATTCTAGAATGAATCATTTGCATATAAAAAAACTCTCGTTGCTTCACGAGTCTTTAGACATGAATGAACACAACTGCTAAGAAGAACAAAATCACTGAATGTGAAGCTAAGACACTAATAGGTAACGACACCAAAAGTTAAAAGTGGAAATCTTTTGACTTTGTCAAATTCAAATATACATGCCGTAACCAATACGTTGGGAAGATTTTCACCACACATTCTTCCTTTACAAGTTGTAGTGGGTTGGGAAGAAAAGCGTACTCATGATTGTTGTGCCCACACATCGTTTATGCATCCAGCCCCTTGTGTACGCTTGATAAGCACACTTCTGTTTGTTCTCATTGTGCTCCATTCTGAAACAAGTTGAATCAGTTCTAAAGAGTTGACCCAGATATGTTGAAAGATGCCGTTTTGGTGAAGTCCAAGCCTTTTGTCCTCGATTCATCCGGTAAATTTCCGCCCACGGCAAAGCCTCACAACTGTTAATTGGTTTCACTCTTTCAAGAGTCATTGTACTATTTTATAAGACCAATCATCCTGGGAAAAAAAGGCTTTTGAAACTATGTTGGACAATGAAATGAGTCCCTCATAGATTATACATCATATTCAATGACTCCAGGATGTGGATGAATCTGGGTGTGCCTCTTGTTTTGCCATTTTTAAGGAAAGCATAACCCTAACCATACTGGAATATGTCTTTCCTCCTAATAAAAAAGTTGGATTTTTCAAAATCATACATAAGAAGACTGGTCTTATATGATGTTGGCTACAGTAGTCACCAGTTTAAGATGTCAGCATACCAGTTCATCTTTATCGCCAGTCTCTCAGGCATTTCTTTGGGTTGTTGTCCTTTTTCTCTTGCAGAAAACTCCGGAAAGGCAAAGGCAAAGGCCTAAAGAGAAAGCGAAAGAAAGACCTTGACAAAACAATTCACGATGCGTATGTCAGCTCCGCCTTCTCCACCTACCTGCACCTGAGTGTTGCGCTTCTCATAATTAAGCTAATTTGGGAGGAGCTCTTTTGCCCCTTTTAATTTGTCCCATTTACTTTACCAGTCAGCCATACCAATTAGCATGTCGCTTCCGTGTAATGTCCTAACTTTGTCTCGTCAATCATGCTTTCCGCAAATCTAAGAATGTATGTCTGAGCTGGCCTGTTTGCCAGGTATTGCTGCTAATGTGTTCTCTGTAAAAACTTACACATAATACACCCCAGGAAGAGTTTGCCATATCCAACCCTGTTTAAAAAAAGCTATATAACATATCTCAATGTCTCAAACACCAACAACTAATCTGGGCGCAAATGTTTGCAAGTATGTCCACCCCACACCACCCCACCCCACCCCAACCCTTATGTAAAAAAGACTGGACCAATGATTGGGATCAGATTCAGCAGCATAAATCAGAGGAACACACACTATGTCCAGTAGCTGGCTAAGACGATTGATGGTGATGTCTGACGAAGCTGGAATAAACTGATCTGAAATGAGCTGTTAGCTGTAGCGCAGACCTTTTCCTGCAACAGGTCACAAATCCAAAAGCATGGCTTCAGAGACTTGCTCATAATATTCTGTTATCTGTGCTGGGATCAGCAAGATTGTAATCATGGTCCTGTCTTCAGTGTTGAGTCTTTGCTGCTTTGCTGTGTCTCTTTGCCTCTCTCTGTTCTTTTCATCTTAAAAACAGATTTTTTTTTTCTTGTTGACCTGAGCTTAATGCTGGTACTTTTTATGTAATGTGAAGATATGAATGATTGCTATCTATTGCCTTTTTTTCCTTTCTTTTTCCCCCCACTTTGGTTTGTTTGCCGAGTACTGTTTTTGTTTCTTTGTTTTTGTTCTAAAACTAATTTAACGATGACCTCATGTTTCTCCAGGCAGATATTGTGAACTTGTTCTGTCTGTATGTTCATTTGTCATTTGTACACTGATGTCAGTGGGATTTCTGAGCCTATTTCCTAAATGTACTTTAAACCCATTTTCCGCTTCTGTTTTGAAACTCGTGTCTTTCTGTGGGAACCACAGTTTTCAGTTTCACTCAATAAAATGAAAACTTTCTTAATGGTGCACAAAACAGACCCTTGAGTCTTCTTTATCAGAAGAGTGAGAGCAAGAAGTGTGCTGTCATTAACCTGCAGCTCAGTGCTGTTATGTGTCGTTCTGTTCTGCATGAAGTGGTCTAGAGCTTCGCTCACTGCATGTCTAACCCTAACCTTTTTGTGAGTGGCCCGATAAACATGGAAGGGATGGGAGGTCAGGTGTCATTTTTAAAGCTTGACTTTTTGTGTTGCTTGCTCGGTCGGAACCTGTGTGCCATACTACCCAAGTGTCACATGCAGGGATTCCTGGCAGTGGCTTTGAGGAGCAACTGGGGCATATAAAGGGTTAACCGTAGGGTGACCTGTGATAGGTGGAAATAGAACCCTGTTATAATCTGCCTCTCCCTCTTCCTCCCCATCTCTGTCTTTGTCTCTGTCTGTCCAGTGTCTGTGAGCCATGTTGTGATAACTGCACAGAGAGGAGAAAGCGTTTGTTTGTGCAGGATCCTTCGACCTGCGGGTGCTCCTGCAAACACACAGTTCAATACTGTAAAGAACGCCAGCTAGAGCTCAACGAGAAGACCTGCAAGTAAGCGTTGCTGCTGTAGCTGAAGTCAGCCTTTGCAGATTATCTTTGAAACGAACTAGAAGACGTAGATGGCTTTTTAATAACCCAACTAACTAAACATTCAGCTGTGCAACTTGGTAGCAGCTACTGTAGTTGGCTTGTTACCCCTTGTTTCCATTGGGCGCAGTTACATCGTATTCCGGGTAATTTGTGCTATCCATCTTGCGGTTTAATATCATGCCCAGAGATCATTTCAGAAATAGAGCATAGCAGCGACTAGACGGTACACGTTGAACACATTCAAGCTAAATATCACATTTCTGTTTTAGGATTTGAAATAACTTGCCCCCCTTGCTTTCTACTGCTGAAACTCCTGCAGGTAACTTTAACAACCCGTACTCTCTGGTGTTATATTTTATCTTTAAAGACGTCATCGGAAGTGTGTCACATAATATCCAGTTAACATTGAGGTCTAAGGCCTGTACGGATGAAAGATAGGTTAAAAACGAGCTCCCGGACGGGATTGGACGCACTTTACACCATGAACCTGTTGATTGTTTGTATAGGTTTGTTGCAGGGCAGCTCAGGGTGAAAAATGGAACCAATGTGGTTCCTAGATGTGTTATACAATTGAAACAGATTTTCTGAGTAACCATTGGAGACCCAGCTAAGACCTTTTGTAGGATTCCCAACTGGTTTTGCAGATACGTTTGCATTCAGTGGAGCCAAGAGGGTCCCATACGAGAAGCTTGTTGTCGTCTTGTCCCACTTTGCATCATTCCAACCTAAACAAAATCCATCATGGGACCCACATTCACATGATGGCGGGTAGAGGTGGCTCGACTGCCTAATCTCTTTTCATCTATGATAAAAATTCTCAGCTCATTCCACCGATGTAGTTATATTGAAGTCTGCAAGAAGACTATTGTTCAAGTCATTCACCAGCCACTCGTGACGATTTTATTGTTGTTTTTGTTTTTTTTTTCAAATGCAAATGTTAGTAAAAAAAAAAAAAAGCTCTAGACCAGACTGGATGCAACTGACACAGACATGAGAAATTTGTTGCAACTGCGCCCGGTGTTAACAAGGGGTTAGACTTAGCAGTGCAGTGAAGCATTGTACCTGTGTTGCATGCAATCTCCTTCTCCACATCTACATATTTCTTGTATCATCTTTATAACTCCTCTGTCTCAAAGGGGGTAACATGTTCAAATAGTACACGGTAACTACAACCCAGTGGCAAGCTTTGATAATAATTAACTGAGATCGTATTTCGGGACAGAATACTAAAAAGGCTAACAGCATTCAGAATGTCTGCAAAATTGAAATGACATAGTCACAGTCTTTGCCATACCAAATGACAAAATATTGTGTTTTTGGGTATAGGAAACTGTGAATTTCCATATTCTGCTGAATGTCATACTTTTTTTTATTATTGTTGACGGTGTATTAGGGCTGTCTTAAAGGTATTTAATTTGGTACTAAAGTTGTTATAAAGACTTCTTACCTGTTAATGAGCCATGCTAGAAAATCGAGAGAGATAGCTGAAAACACATCTTGCTTGGCTGACTTGCATGGTAAACAAATTGCTTATAATTTATGGGGATTAGCTAATTTGACATAGTTGGTATGGCATTATATTCAGTTGATAAATTATGGCTTCATTTGGATTAAAGGGGAGCTAATTTGTGATTGAAGAGTAGCTAAGCAACTAGCATGTTAGTTAACATTAAGTTCTGGTTGGTAAGATCCAATCTTAGATCATTTCACAAAATCAGATCACCTCTATGCCAGATTATGCCATCATGAAGAAACCTCGTGACATTGTGTAAAATAATTTCATTTTAAATTTTTGTTTGATACCTAATTGGTATTTAACCACCCTCATTTCCAAATATGGTAATGTCAGGTCCTGGGTTTATTTTAAAAGAATTTAAAGCCAATGGGCAATTGCAAAAGGCTATATCCACTGCTTTAAACTAAACAGTAGCTGCTCCAAGTAGCCAAATGATTTGTCACAGCTATGAGATGTTTTTAGCACCAGGTGATGCAAACTTGTGACGCATCACCCACTTTCACTTATGTTTATTTTTGTGCACACACAAGACATTCCACTAAAAGTGCTTGACTTGATGTTATTCTTCAACTACGCTTTGATGCAAATTTTTTTTACTCACAATCTTTATTTTATCTTTTATTGTCTCTTCCTGTTTAGATGTGACAAGCCGAGAAGATGAGAGAGGTGCCAGCACCAGATGTGCAAGATGAAGGAACATTTTAAAGATATTTCACAGCACAGCACTTTGACCTTTATACCCTAAGCTCTTTTCTGTGGAAAGCATTCCCCCTGGACTGACAGAACAAAGAGAAAGACTGAAGTTTCCTCTCTCTGTATATCTGTGTGTATATAGATCATATCAAAAGAAAAAGAAAAAGTACAGATGTGTTATGCTGCTACAGAAACAAATAACTAAATCCATCATTTGACTAAAAGCGAAATAGCCGACATGTGGTTTTGCATTTCTAACAGGCTTTCGACGCAGATGTGGTCTTATTGTCAATTCATTGTATGCGATTACTTCACTGGATACAAGTCTACTGTGGTTGTATGGCAGTCATAACAAGCAAAACCTCCAGACATATTTAACTTCTAAACCAGCGGCTAAGACTGAAGAAGACGTGGGTGTGCTCTGCTTTCTAAAATGATGGATGACCTTTTGCTGGCTGACGCTTTTGGAGAAAAAGGACATGACAAATGGGACAGCGAATGGAAAACTGTCCCTGCTTGAGGTCGCTACCCTCTGAGGACATTGCAGGACTCATGTGGACTTTCGCATGGCCAATGTTGCGCTCGGACGGGACTCTGGAATGATGGTGCCATATACTTTCAAAGGGATACTGGTCGTTGGTATAGCATTTAACGTTTTTCAATGTGCTACAAGAAAACCACTGAAATATCCTATATACTGTAGTTTGATTCCATTTGAAAACTGTGCCTCACACTATGTACTGAGAAATCCTTTGAGTGCTTTTTAAATTATTTTTGTTTCTTTTGTCAAAGTAGTTGTACACACTACAAAAATTAATTGATTATACATCTTCTCTGTGTACATAGGTAATATCTCTTTATCCCGATGTCCATTCTAGATAATTTATAATGTTATAGAGTATTTTTCAGTATTCATTCTTGTACACATATTTAATTGGGTCTATTTATGTATGCTGTGTTATGTACTTGTAGCTCTTGCCCTTTTTTCATGTGTAAGGTCACTGATGGCTACTCTCAGCATGGAGGCTCTGTGCTTTTCTATAAAACAAGTAAAAAAAAAGAAACATTATATGTTAACATTCCCTAAATGGATTATTTGTACTGCCTTACCAATGACGTCTCTATTTCAGCCCTTTCTCATCTAAAGGGGCGGATGTCATGTAGAGTTTTAACTTTTCTGAGTTTGTCTACTGTATGAATGTGTGTTTGAATGAATGTGATCTTAGGAGTTACTAAATTGTATTTAAGAAAGTAGCAGATTTGTTCTGTTCATTGTGAGAAATGGAAATACAAATAAACTACTGCTAGCAGCTAAGCATAAACTATCATAACACAACCACAAATTTAAAATTGAATCTCCATTCTGACCGCCATCAGTCTTAGACCCTCTATTATAAGATATTTTTGTGTCTTCTACACTATTAACATGTTTTTTGTGTCGTGTAAAACAGTAAACATATTTATTTTCAAGTCATATTGTTTTTATATAAAATAAGGAAAAGGTTGCAGTGTGGCGAATGCTGTGTTTTCATCAGTTAACAGTTTGAGGATTTCTTACATGAAGCAAAGTGTTACTTATACAATTACTTGGATTCTCTGTGCAAATGTAATGTAAAGGTGGATGGGACAGTGAAAATAGAGATTCCTGCACACTTCTAGTGACCGATAGACATTCAGCCATATGAATACACATGCACATTGTCAAAGTGTGCAATAATTTAATCAGTTACATCATAGTCTAAGCAACAATACCGTCATGCAAATTAAACAGAAAACAGTTTTCAGACATTTTTTTTATCTTACAAGTACATATGTACCACTTTATTGAGTACACCGTTGTTGTATCTAAACCCAAATAGCCACTCAAGGGGCAACTCCATGCATTTTGATGGCTTGTTGAAGCAGCGCATCAGAGTGGGAAAGAAAAGGTATTTACCTGATTCTGACCATGGCATTGTTGCTATGTCTATACCTACTGATCTACCTGGATTTTCACATACAAGGATCTCACCTTTAAAGAGGATGGTTTGAAAAAGGGAAAACATCCAGCGGATGTAAAATGCCTTGTTGATGTCACATCTTGAAAGGGGAATAGGTTGGAGAGGATAAACGCCAGCAGTAGCCCAAATAATCACTTAGCACAGTCGAATCTTGAAGCGGGCGGGCTACAGCAGTAGAAGAACACAACACGTACCACTCGAGTTTGTTAAGAAGAGAAAACCATCATGACGATTCACTGCATGCTCAACAAAATTGGAAGGTAACAGATTTTGGAAAAACGATGTCTCAGCATGACGCGATTCAAAATGCAACAATCAAGTTTGTTTTTTCTGCTATCGTATAGTTAAACAGTATTGAATTGATTAAATGATCATAATAAGCTTTCAAAACAGCTAGATTTTTAAATTAAGGTAAAATTAAACTAAAAGCAGCCATTTTGGCCCAATGTATTTGTAGATCAAACTCCAGAGGCTTTGGTGCCTTCATGGACCTTACCACCTGCCACTGCATACAAGTCACCGTCTGCCCTTTGTTTGACCTTAGCAACACCTACCTTATCTTTATGGTGGATCTCCATGTACTCTGGCAACTTTCCTCACTCTTCACAGTGTCCAACTTCTTTTTAGCTGATCTCTTTCTCCAAACCCACTCCTGCATCCCCTCCTTCCACCACAAAGTCTCTTTTACCAACTGTCCTTCCAGAATAAACACCATGTACTCTCCTACCTGTCTCTCTGATAGAATTAGCTGTAGTTATCCGGTCATCTGGAAGCACCTCCTGACCACCCAGAGCCTGTCTCAACTCCTCTCTGAAAATCAACACAATTGTCTTCCTTTTCCAGCTTCCACCACTTTGTCCTCTGCTCTGCCTTTGTTCTCTTCATCTTCCTCACTGTCAGACTCATTCTACACACCACCATCCTTTGCTGTCTGGAAACACTCTCACCGACTACAACCTTGCAGTTAGCAAGTTCCTTCAAGTTACATCATCTGCTCAAAGTGTAATCCCCCAGTGTGCTCCTACTTCTGCTCCTGCCTCTTCTGGAAGACGGTATTCACTACAGCTATTTCCATCCTCTTTGCAAAGTCTACCACCATCTGTCCTGCCTTTCTGCTCTGGATAGCAAACCTGCCCATCACTTCCTGTTCTGGTTCCTGTTCCAATGTGTCCATTTAAATCTGCACCAGTCGCTACACTCTCATCACTGGCTAAATTCTGCATCACTTTCTCTAACTCACAACTGCACCTATGGGACACCAGCAGCACTGAACAACACACCTTCAATTTCTAGCTCCAGACTCATCACCTTGTCTGACAAACTCCTCCTTCCAGATAACTCCTTACACCATTTATCTTCCCATCCACGCCATGGTAGGACAGCTTGAACTCTGCTCCTAAGCTTCTAGCCTTGCTACCTTTCCAGTGGGTCTTCTGAACACACAATATGTCCACCTTCCCTCTCTCCATCATGTCAGCCAGAATCTTTCCTGTCATAGTCCTAAGAATCAAAGTCCTTACACTGCCATTCCTCTTCTTTCTCTGCCAATGGGTATATCTACCTTCTCTTCTTCTTTTGTAACCAACTGTTGCCCAATGTCGACCGGTACCCCATTGGTGTGCCGTTGTTAACCCAGGCCTCAACCGATCCAGTATGGAGATCATGTTAATTAACTTACATGGTAGCGCTGCAAGTAACGTTGTGATGTTAGCTAAATGAACTATGTGGTTGCATTGGCAGCGCTGATGTAACCGGTTGTGATTGTTGGATAATCCATAAAGATTTATCTTAACATTAAGATAAAGTATTTTTTCATACTGTTTGTAGTTATTTAAGCCATGCTTCTCATGAAGCCATGACATTAACTAGCTAACAAGATCACATTCCTTTCACTTCACAGCATCTGATGCAACATCATAACTCATTTGCACCACTCGTTGTAGTTATTCAACATCAAACAGAGTTTGAATGACAACCGTAAAATGTTTCAAATGTGTGGTTGATCATCTGCCAATGTTTCTCACAACTGGTGGATTAATGCGGTTGAGCCTTCCCCCTTCGGGCACACTCATATCAACTCCTTCAAGTGTGTTAAATCAGATGATATTTTGGTTTGACTGCCTATTTGCATTAAAATAGATTTCCCAGGAAGAACTTTTTTCCAGAAATGAAACCAAGTGTGTGGAAATAAAACACTGGGCATATGTTGCTAAAACAGCTTTTTCTTTGTTTGGTCTTATAAAACCCATTTCTTTCTCACTTGCCATGTCATCTGCAACCCACCAGATAACTGAAATCTTTTTATTTAAAAAAAGTGGATAAAATGCATTTGTCTGCTTTGATTGCAAGATTAACATGTCTCCTGGCTGCATTTAATCCAACAATTGCTAGACAAAGAGCAGTTATAACAAGCCGTGCATTAACACTTGAGCAGTTGCTGATCTTTTGGCGCCTACACCAAATCTGACCCCTATGACCATAGATTAGGGTCATAGGGGATAATAATACCCCCTCCTCCCTGAGACTCTTTGATTGCCATTTCCTGCTGGATTAGTTTCTGCTTCAGGCAAATGCTCCTGTGCAAAATCTCTGCTCTCTTGTTCTCATGCTCTTTATGTGCATACCTTAATATAAAGAACAACATATAATCCTTGAGGGGCCCACTTCCCCTGGGTAAAACACCCCAAAGAATGTCACAAACCATATAATCTGTGGTTTTCCATGAAACTGTAATATAGCATGACCTGTGTTGTTAGTTTGCTGAACCCTAATAATTTTAAATCAAAGAAAACAATATGCTGTAAATAAATTATATTCAAAGTGGCAAAAAAGTAAAACCAATATGGATATGCCTTTAATCTTAAAAATTCTAAGTTGTGGGTCCCTGAACATGGGTAATGATGATTTTAGATTTCAAACATTTCACATTCATATCTTGAAGTACTATACAAGATAACACGCCTGTGGACATTCTCAGTTATCCGTGTCATAGAAACAGCCAACAGGCTTAAATCGGAGGCAAACAGACTTTGACTCAGAAGGAGGGTAACCACGGAGACAGACAGTTAGGTTTAGAAAGTTTATTGAAAACTGGTGTAGGCTTGGGTGTGGTTCTGGCTGGTCGGTTTGTCCGGGTTCCACTGGGGACAGAACAGGGAGACTGGTGAGCAGAGGAAGGTGCCGATGTGTCAGAGAAAGGAACGAGGGACTCACTGGGTTCTTGGCTGGGTTTTAGTCCAGGGAGGGTGATGTTCTGGGTTCTGCGGTGTTGGAGGGTGGACAGGCAGGTGAGCACAGCAGGAGGACTTAACCGTGAGTGAGGTCTGGGAGTTCTGATCTTGACACGAGGAGATCTGACTTTGAGGTGCGTTAACCCGGGAGTCCAGGATTCTAGATGGGGCAAGGAGCAAAAGCATGGAGTTAAACAAGGCTCGGAAAGATACTCAGAACTAGATACAAGGCTGGTCATATACCACGCTGGAAGCGAGTAAGAACTGATGCCCTCCTGCTGGAAAGCAGCTCCTTAAGAAGTGCCTCAATCAACGATAATGTAGAGCACCTGCCCGTCATGCCCTGCAGAGGAGGAGCGAGAGAGAACCCAGCCTGCACCCAGCCCTCAGCGTGTGACATTTCCACACCTATCCAGTATTCTTTGTCAATTCTGGTGGCTCACACTTGAGCAACCTGTAGTTGAGGTGTTGCCGTTTTTAAGCACATGGACGCCCATCCTCCTAGGCGCATTCTTAGTCAGATGCAAATCAATGACCCACCCGTCACTGTTCTGGGTCGAAGCAATTGCTTGGTGTGAGTGGAGTACCTGGTTACCTGAATCATGACTAGACTGCTGATGTAATCTCTTTGCAATGTGTTGGTGGACCGAGCTGTAAACACTGGGGAGCTGGAATCCTACCCCTCTGTTTAGTGATGGCTTTTGACCAAGATGGCTTCTTTCACCCCTCTTTCAAACCATCTGTTTTGAAATCTTGACATTATTGTCATTAAAAATGTGCCCTTTGTTCTTGAGGTGCAAGTGGACTGATGAATCTTGCCCCCGAGTTGCTGGTGCTCCTGTGCTGCTCCATGTGTTTATGTAGCTGTTGTCTGATTTCTCTGATGTAGGAGTCCTCGCAGTCCTCGCTGCATTGGACCGCATACACAACGGCGCTCAGCTTTGGCTGTTCTGTCTTTGGGATGAACCAGCTTTTGTCTGAGGTTGTTATTAGGTTTGAAATTTACTGGTATGCTGTGTTTGGAGAAAATTGTCCTGAATTTCTCAGAAACTCCCAACACATATGGAATGACCATATTTTTGCGCTTCTGTTTAAATGCAGTTTTGTTGTTTCTGCTAGTTTTGTTGGCCGACTTGACAAACAGCCAGTTCGGATAATCACAAGGTTGCAGTGATTTCCTGACATGTTTGTGTGTTTTGTTTGTTTGTTTCTTCTCTGTGTCAGAGACGATAACTCAGAGTTCTGATAACAGAGAGTTTGTGATCCTTTTTTTTAAGCATCCTGTCTGGCAGTGTAGCATTGAGAATTGTTTTCTTAATGCCAAGAAAAGCCTAACAGTCATGAATAGGAGTTTGAACCCTCATTCAGCCGCACACAGAGCTTTAGGTAAAGAGTGTTATTGAAACCAGGATGAGTTGTGGACAGAACAAACCAGTCTTGACCGTGCAGGTGCAGGAGGATGAAGATGGCAGGAGCTGGAGGACTGGAAAGAGAGAGAGCTGGAGGGCTGCTGGTGCTGTGCTGTGAGTCCAGGGAGACGCTGAGAGCCCAGGAGCATTCAGGGTAGGCGGGAGAGCACTGACTAGCAGACACGAGGAGTTCAGACTGACAGACGTGGGAAGATCTCTGACAGCCGGTGCGAGGAACTTCTGGCAGAACAGACATAGGAAGATCTCTGACTGACAGAAGAGGGTAAGGTGGAGAGTGAAGCACAGAGGTCCAGTAGGCAGCTAAAGCTCAGCTGCAGAGCGAGTACTTGGAGCGCTGAATCACTGAAGTTGCAAGTGAGCCGACAGCACAGCAGCATGATTACTTGGAGCGTAGGAGCGCTTGAAGTTGCAGGTAGCTGGCAGAGAGTCCCTTGGACGCAGGAGCTGCAGTAGGACCAGGAGCGAAGCAGAGAGAGAGAGTCCTTAGAATGCCGGAGGCTGCAGTAGATCCAGCAGCGAAGCAGAGAGGGTTCTTGTAGGTGCAGGGGCGGTAGACGAGGGAAACTCAGGCAGACAGACGTGGGAAAATCTCTGTCGTGCTGAAGAGGAGATACACGAGGCAGGACAAGTTTTGGGTGAAGACAATCCAGCGGGGAAGAGAAGACTAAGGAGGGCTTTTGTAGAGATGTGAGCAGGTGGAGTGAGTTTTGACTGATTGGTGCCTGACAGGTGTGACTGATTGCTGACTATGCAAAGAGGCCCCAGAAACCATCCAGCATCTCACAGCAGGGTGAGATACTAGTAGGGGAGCAATACATGGAACATCATAACCAAGTGGCTGGTATAGTGGACAGAAACATCTGTACAGAATACCAACTGGAGACCCCCGGGTCAAAATGGGAGGCACTTCTCAAGGTGGTGGAGAATAACAGAGCTAAGATCCTGTGGGACTTCCAGATACAAACAGACAAAATGGTAGTGGACAACCAATCAGACATTCTGATCATTGATAAGCAGCAGAGGACAGCCGTTGTGATCATTGTGGCCAGGTCAGGGAAAAAAGAGCACGAGAAACTGGAGAAATATCAAGGACTCAGGGATGAACAGCCTGGAAGGTGAAGACAACAGTAGTGCCTGTGGTCATCGGAGCACTCGGGCAGTAACCCCCACTCTGGAGAAGTGGTTCCAACAGATACCTGGAGAAACATCAGACATCTCAGTCCAGAACAGCGTAATCTTAGGAACAGCTAAGATCATAAGAAGAACCTTCGAGCTTCCAGACCTCTGGTAGAGGACCCGAGCTCAGTCAGTTGACTGCACTGGCCAAACACATTTCCTGAGAAGCTTAAGCGTGTAAAATACACTTTAGGGTCTGCTAGGACTCGTACCGAGTTCCAAAGGTCTGATATCAGTCCCTTTTTGAATTGTGTGAATTACTGTAATATGTTATTGCATGAATTAATCCCTCAAAGCTCCTTTGTTGATACATTCATGTCTGCAGTAAATTCTGTGCTATAATCTTAAATCTACATATACAGAACTACTGTGCGATCAGAAATTCCTGAGAAATAAGAGTGTGCAAATATGCATTAACAGTAGTGTCATTGTAACGTGTAACAGACACTAATCTTCTCAGCAGTGGGCGATAGCCCTCACAGCTTTTGGGAAGAAGCTGTTTTTGAGTCTGTTTGCTTTGTATTTAAACTTTCTGAAATGTTTACCAGATGGAAGTGAGTCTGACAGAGCATTGACCAGATGAGTGGGATCAGTGGCAATGCGTCTGGCCCTTCGCTGTACTGGTGCATCATAAACCATGTCAAGATCTTGCAAACAACATCCCACAATCCCCTGTGCTGTCCTCACCACCGATACTAGGTCCTTCCTCTCCCCTCACTTTTTGCCATTTTTATTGAACCTCTAGCAGCAACAATTAGACAAACAAAGGTTATTAAAGGTATAAAATGCATGAATATAGAGCATAAGATTAGTCTTTATGCTGATGATGTATTACTCTATCTTCAGCACTCAAACTCTTCCCTTTCTCAAGTAATTAGATTACTAGAATCCTTCTCAAAGGTTTCTGATTACTCTATAAACTGGTCTAAATCTACGGTACTGCCAATTAATTGCTCTTTCCAAAACCCCCTAGATTTACATTTGCGCTCAGGAAACATCACATATTTGGGTATCACTGTGTCGTCTAAACTTGCAGATTTAGTAAAATCTAATCACATCCCACTTTTAAAAAAGATAGAAGATGACCTGGATAGATGGAAATCGCTTCCAATTTCACTCATGGGTAGAGTAGCTTCGATTAAAATGATGGTCTTACCTAGAATTAATTACTTATTTTCAATGATCCCCAATAAACCATCATCTGACTGGTTTAAATCTCTAGACTCTTCAATCTCTAAATTTCTTTGGAAAGATAAACCGCCCCGTATCAGCTTAAAGACGCTACAGAAAACTAAAGACAGGGGGGGGACTAGATTTGCCTAACTTCCATAAGTACTACTTGGCAAATAGACTACAATATATCACTAAATGGATAAAGCAAAATCCGTTAGACGAGCCCTGGATAGATATAGAACAGAAAATATGCAATAATATCATGATTTCAGATTTGCCGTTTATTAGCTCAAATATAAAACGGCATACATGCTTTAAAAATATCAATATCAGCTCTACTCTGACAGCATGGTGGGAGTTTCTTAAAATGACAAAGTCGTCACTTATCCCATGCAGTCGTACACCCATCTGGAACAACCCTGACATCCTACAAAATAATAATATGATAAACTTTACATACTGGAAGAATAAAGGTATTGAATATCTGGAACATTTACTTGATGGAACCGAGTTCATCAATTTTTCCAAACTAAATATGCAATATGGCATTAGTAAAAATAAATTTTTGGAATATGAACAACTTAAATCTATAATTAGAAAAAAATTTAAGCATATTAAAGGTGGTTTACAAATTCCAAGTAATATATTAGAGTTCCTAGATTTAAACCCCCCCAAACTACTGTCTAAATCATACAGGACACTGACTAAAATAGATGATTCAATATCTCTTCCTATTACGAAATGGGAAGAGGATCTATCAGTCAACTTTGAACAAGACTTCTGGGCTCAGATATGTCTAAGAACTTTCAAATTGACTAGTAACACCAACTTACAACTAATACAATACAAAATCCTTCACAGAGTACACTACACAGGACAAAGATTATTCAAGATGGGTCTGGCACAATCTAATATCTGTCCTCACTGCATAGGCAATCATCCTGATAATTATATTCATGCGTTATGGTTATGCACACCAGTCCAGAGGTTCTGGACACAGATATGTAAGGACTTATCAAAGTGCTTGAGCTGTAAAATTACACCTTCCCCATCAGTTTGCTTGCTTGGTAATTTTGAGGAAAGCCCACTGGGGAATAAAATAGTTTACATGGTTTTCACTGCACTATGTATCGCAAAGAAAACTATCCTCATGAATTGGAAAAGTAAGGAGAATCTCAGTATCAATCAATATAGAGATCTTTTGTTGGATCATATTAATCTTGAGACAGCATCTGCATCCACATCTGTTCGATCTCTTTGGGCTCCTTTGATTAGCACTATCACTTAGTGGAATGGGGGGCGGTGGGTTGCTTCCTGCAGGGTGCAGTGGCTGGGTGGAGGGGTTCCTGGGGCTCTGGGGGCACTTGGAGTGGGGCGCTTGGTGGGTCTGACTCCAGGGTCTGTTGCCCCCATATGGGAGGAGCTTGGGAGGCCTACGGGTGGCCCACAGCACCGCTTGCGGCGCTCTTGGGGAGCTATGTGGGGACGGACGTGGGTTACTGACCTGGTAGCTGTGCTGTCGCTGGGTGGGTCCTGGGTGGGTCTGGGGGCCTGGGGTCCCTGGGGCGCGCCGCCCTCGGGCGGGGGCCCCGGCGGGGCCTCGGGGGTTCCGGTTCCGGGGGGTGTGCCGCTTGGGGTCTGGGCCGGCGGGCGCCCGGGTGTCCGCCCCTGCACGGGGCCTCTGGTGCGCTGGGGGTCCTCAGGGCCTGTTGAGCTGGTAGGGGGGGCATGGTCATTAACATCTCAGGGCAGATGCTCTTCCCCTTCTTTGGGTTGGCATTCTGCTAGTGGGGGGAGGGGAGGGAGGGGGAGTAGTGACTTACCCAGCCTGGATGTCTAGTGTCGAATGTATGGTGAGATGTTTGAATGTTAGTGTTGGGGAGGGTTTAAATCTACGGGTGGTGTGGGGGGGGGGGGGTTTGGTGGACGTTCTGGTGGGCTTGTGTCCGGCCCCCTGTCCCGGTCCTGGTCCGTGTAGTCTCCCGGTGCGGGTCTCACCTGGGGGGTGGGGTTTGGGATGACTCTTGCGGGCTGGCTGGCCAGGGCCCCCCATCTTATTAATTAATTTATTTAATTATATATTATTATTATTATTATTATTATTATTATTATTATTAATATTTTTTTTTTTTGTTTTTTTTTTTTTGTTTTTTTTTTTGGGGGGGGGGGGGTTAGCATGGGGGGGGGGCTGGGGGAGGTAGAGGTGTTGGTCCTGGTGGGTGGTTGGCTGGCGAGCCCTGCGGCCTATCCCCGGCCCCCGGGCTATGGTGGTGCCGCTGGAGGGGCCCCTTTCTCCGGGTGGGGCTTTCGGGGAGCGGGGGTGCCTATTGGAGTCAGTAGGGGAGCTGGCTCCCTGGGTTGGCTCCCCAGTCCTTTGCTCCCCATCCCCGGACTCCTCCCTCTGCCTGCTCCATCACGCCGCCACACATGTAGGTCCTTGGGGAGAGGGCGTTACTGGAGGTTGCCACCTTTTGGTGACGTCCCTCTCCCCAATTTTATCATGCATTTTAGACACTTTCACTCCAAACATTTTTACAACGCACATCCATGTAGGCCACGATATGGGGGGGGTGGGGGGAAGACGTCTGGGGGGGGGCTTATGTTGTGTGAGCCTCGCCCCGGGCGGCTCCCTTCACCCCCTCTCGCATTTAGACATTGAGGGTTCTTCTGGGTAGTTGCTTGGAGGGGGGGCACTGGCACCAGCTCCCTTCCGGAGGGGGGGTGGGCTGTGCCGTGCACCCCCTTCGGTGCTCCCAGTTTTAAACACACCTGAGAACAACATGCAACAACACAACATCTGAGCGGGCGTAGGGAGGATCGGGGGTCTTTTGCACACCCCCGATCTCCGATCGCGGCACGGAGTCTGGGGCCTGGAGGAGGTGCGGGCCACTGGGTACGGGGTCTTGGCGGGGGGGGCTGTTGCGGCTGGCCGGCGGCTTACCGGATCTGGGGCTGACGCCTCTGCTCTCCCCAGGAAGGGATGGGGGGCAGGGGTGGCTAGGGTAAGGTCGGGGTGGGAGGGGGTTTATTAGGTATATAGTGGGTGATGGGGGGCTCTGGTCGGATGGCCCGTACGGGTCGTGTCGGCCCCCCCTCTTTGGGGGGCCTGGTCCGGGGGGAGCCTGGTCCGGGGCCGGGGCCGGGGGTCGGGCACAGGCAGTCGTATTGTTGAATTGTGGTGACCCCCCCCCCACTTGGGATTTTTGGATGTGAATGCTATGTGGGAATGTGTGTAAAGCGTCCTTTTTTTATTTATTTTTTATTTTTTTTATTTTATTTATTTATTTATTTTTTTGGTGTCTGTGTGTGGCGAGTGGGGCACAAGGGAGGGATGGTGTGAATGAGTGTGTTTTTTTTTTTTTTTTTTTTTTTTTTTGTTTTTTTTTTTTTTTTTTTCCCCAGGTTTGGGTTCGGTCCGCTCCCTCTCCCAAGATCATCTCAAGTCTCCGCTAGGTGCGGAGCCCATCCCCCCACGTCCTGCCCTCCTCTGCTGCGTTGGCGGGCGCCTTGACCCTCTGGCGCGTTGACGGTCCTCGGGTTTGGGGCGGGTTCCCGGGTGGGCGCCGGCCCATTCCCGGCGGTGGCTTCGCGGGGCCTGGCCCCCCGGGGGGCGGCCGGGGCCCCCGCCGCGGGGGCGGGGCGCCCCTGGGGCCTCTGGCCCCCAGGGCCCATGGCCAGGACCACTTCAGCGCGGCCGGCTGCCGGCGGAGCCCACGGGCTCGTCCCCGCGGCTCTTGAGGGCGTCGGCATTGCGGTGGCTGGGGGATTTCCTCGGGGTCGTCTCTCCTCTTTCCTCAGGGGGGGGTTGCAGATTTCCTGTGAAGGCCCCTCTCGGGCGCACTGCTTTGGGGGCCCCTTTGGGAGTCCGGGGTTATGGGTTCCCTGACCCCTGCCTCTGTGCTCGGGGAAGGTGGGTCTTCGGTTCTCCACAATCACTATCAAGCCATTTCCTTCTGGATAATTTTCACCTAAATTAGTGCACTCTCACAATCTCCCACAGGTGCTGGGTCCCAGGTATTAAATGTTCACTTATATATAGAAAGGCTATAATTTATTTACTTTCTTTTACTTTTTTTTTAGGTATCACATTACACATGTCAGCTTAAATAATAATACATATGATTTAGCAATGGTATCAAGGTGTTACACGATTGTATCTGTTGCTTTATGTCTGTTGGTTGTGCTGTTCTTTTTGTGTCTCTTTCCAGGTGATGGAGCAGACAGAGGAAGTTTTATCATTCTCTTCCTTTTATCTCTTCTTTCTTTCGCCTCTTCTTTCTCTTTTTTTTCTCTTCTTGTTTTTCTTTTACTCTCCTACTTTCCCATTGTAGTGTCCATATAATTTGAAATTCTCCCTGCAGGAATCACAATAAAGCTATTTACACGCACAAATCAAGCGGAGCATTATGGCGAAAGCTGTTTGCTCCACTTGTGAAAGTAAAATCTGTCGAGCTCTATTTGGCATTAAGATATCAATTTTTATTGCCACTTTGCTAGACAGGACACTGGGAAAGAAAAAAAAAAAAAAAAAAAAAAAAAAAAGGAAGGTGAAGACAACAGTAGTGCCTGTGGTCATCGGAGCACTCGGGCAGTAACCCCCACTCTGGAGAAGTGGCTCCAACAGATACCTGGAGAAACATCAGACATCTCAGTCCAGAACAGCGTAATCTTAGGAACAGCTAAGATCATAAGAAGAACCTTCGAGCTTCCAGACCTCTGGTAGAGGACCCGAGCTCAGTCAGTTGACTGCACTGGCCAAACACATTTCCTGAGAAGCTTAAGCGTGTAAAATACACTTTAGGGTCTGCTAGGACTCGTACCGAGTTCCAAAGGTCTGATATCAGTCCCTTTTTGAATTGTGTGAATTACTGTAATATGTTATTGCATGAATTAATCCCTCAAAGCTCCTTTGTTGATACATTCATGTCTGCAGTAAATTCTGTGCTATAATCTTAAATCTACATATACAGAACTACTGTGCGATCAGAAATTCCTGAGAAATAAGAGTGTGCAAATATGCATTAACAGTAGTGTCATTGTAACGTGTAACAGACACTAATCTTCTCAGCAGTGGGCGATAGCCCTCACAGCTTTTGGGAAGAAGCTGTTTTTGAGTCTGTTTGGTTTGTATTTAAACTTTCTGAAATGTTTACCAGATGGAAGTGAGTCTGACAGAGCATTGCCCAGATGGGTGGGATCAGTGGCAATGCGTCTGGCCCTTCGCTGTACTGGTGCATCATAAACCATGTCAAGATCTTGCAAACAACATCCCACAATCCCCTGTGCTGTCCTCACCACCGATACTAGGTCCTTCCTCTCCTGAACTGTGCACCTCCCATACCACACTGTTATGTTGAAACATAAAATATTCCCCAATGTTTACAACTGGGTCCTCAAACACATTCTAAAGAGATTACATCAGCAGTCTAATCAGGATTCAGGAGACCAATTACTCCACTCACACCAAGCAATAGCCTCTGATGACCCAGGACAGTGGCAGGTGGGTGCTCTGATGACCCAGGACAGTGGCAGGTGGGTGCTCTGATGACCCAGGAGAGTCTCAGGGGGGTCATTGATTACAAATAGTAATCGCAATGCAAGACTTGACCTGGACTGCGTTGTGGTGCAGCTTGTTTAACAGTGGCCTTGAGGCAACTGAGTTTGAGCCCGAATCTTGAGTCTTTCCCAATAGTTGTCATGGTAGTGAATGATGTGTTTCTCGTTTAGTTGTTTTGCACTCAAGCTTTAAAACTGATTTATTTAGTTAATTTCATGGCTTGTATTATGTTTGTTTTGTCTTGAAGCTGTTTATTTGCTTATTGTTCTTTCTACAAAATTGTGCTTCACATTTGTATTTCACAAAATCTCCTGCCTAAGAAACAGAATTTGGTCCCTGTAAACTGCATGAAGGTAACAGACATAGCTACTTTTCCTGCACTATTTCTGAAACAATACTTTGAATCTCAATGTTCTACTCCTGCTGGAATTGTGGGTGGAAAAGTGGAGAACAGACACAGAAAACCAAAACTGGGTTCACCTCTACCAAACGTGCAGTAGAGTTGAACTGGAAACATTTGGCAGAAGGAGAGAAGTGCTTCAACTCATACCTTTGGAAGAGCTTCCCATATTTCCCAAGGTGGTTGGGGAAATCATATCTGGATGTCTATGATCAGGACCTCTATTTTAGATGTAGCCTTCAGTGGCCCTGAAAGGCGAGCAGTGCCCATCGCAAACACAACGACAGAATCAATTGGTAGTTGTAATTGAAGCTTACAAGATCCAAAAGAACTTCTTAGGAATTTGGTTGGCTCTGGGGACTCCTAAAACCGCTGACAGAATCTGGTGACCTGAAGGACAGCAGTTTCTTTGCTAGCGGAAAAATATATAATTCAATTCAATTCAATTCAATTTTATTTAAATAGCGCCAAATCATGAAACATGTCATCTCAAGGCACTTTACAAAATCAAGTTCAATCATATTATACAGATTGGGTCAGATTATACAGATTGGTCAAAAATGTCCTATATAAGGAAACCAGTTGATTGCATCAAAGTCCCGACAAGCAGCATTCACTCCTGGGGAAGCGTAGAGCCACAGGGAGAGTCGTCTGCATTGTACATGGCTTTGCTGCAATCCCTCATACTGAGCAAGCATGAAGCGACATTGGGAAGAAAAACTCCCCTTTAACGGGAAGGAAAACCTCCGGCAGAACCGGGCTCAGTATGAACGGCCATCTGCCTCGACCAACTGGGGTTACAGAAGACAGAGCAGAGACACAACAAGAGAGACAAAAAAGCACAAAAGCACACATTGATCTAGTAATCTGTTCTACATTAGATGGTAGTAGCGGGTGAGCCGTCTTCTCTGGATGATGTCACAGTTAACAGAGCGCCAGACCAGGTGTACCTACTATGAAGAAAAAGAGAGAGAGCAAAAAGTTAAAAGCTGAAATGACGAAAGTCATTTCAATGTAATACAATGCAAAACTGGAGAACAGTAGACTGAAGAACAGTAGAAATCAGTAGAGTGAGAAAATTAGACCCTGATGTCCTCCAGCAGCCTAGGCCTATCACAGCACAACTATAGAGATAGCTCAGGGTAACATGAGCCACTCTAGCTATAAGCTTTGTCAAAAAGGAAAGTTTTAAGATTAGTCTTAAAAATAGACAGGGTGTCTGCCTCACGGACCAAAACTGGGAGTTGGTTCCACAGGAGAGGAGCCTGATAGCTAAAGGATCTGCCTCCCATTCTACTTCTATAATGGTTCTCAAATGTGGAGCTCTTTGTGGCAAAGGAAAAATACTTTAATTTTTCCCAAAGACGATTAAAAAAATTATATGGAGAAGGTAAACAGGCGCTACTCAACCTGTGTTAAGGTTTTGGGGGTTGTGGGGTTGGAGAGCCCAGACTGAAGATATCCTCATTTAGTATAAGGAGCAAACTTAGAATCCCCTGAATCCACACTTCATGTTCTGTGCCCAGGAGGCAGGGTCTGAGAAAGGTGAGACCATTACCACTGCAGAGGTTGCTGAGGAAGCTAAAAACCTCTCCAGCAGTAGGTTGCTGGGGGAGGACCTGACATGCTGTATCTCAGCCTCCCTGGGAAAGGTTTTTTCCTGGTGATGTTGTAAAGGAGGCTCCTGTTAACCCTTGAGAAGGGTGGCTTTCACCCTGGGCATGGAACGGTGGACCAGATCTTAAACCTTGCAGAAAACTCAAGGCAAAGTCAGAAAAAAATTGCATGATTTGGGAACCTCAGGATCTCATCTTTGCTTCTTGTGAATGATGTGGTTTTGTTGGGAGCTTTAAGCCATAATATTCTGTATTTTCTGGAGTGGTCAGAAGCCGAATGTGAGCTGGTCAAGATGAGAGGCAGCTCCTCTAGGTCTGAGGTCATGGTTCTCAACTGGTCACGAGTGATCCTCAGATAGAATCAAAGATTGAGAAATAGACTGGTTTGCATGTTTGCAGTAATGCAGGCACTGCTCTGGTATGTTTTGGTGAAGAAAGATTTGATCCAAATGGCAAAGCTCTCAATTTGTGAGTCTCTCTAGGTTTCACCCCTCACCTATGTCATTGTACTTGGATAATGACCACAAAAACAAAATCTGGAGAGTAAAGCACAAGCTTCTAAAAGTGGCTCAAACTAGTTTATCTTTAAATTGGTTGTATTCAGCCTTAGAAAACATCAGTTGAGTTGGTCTGATCAGATGTCTTCTGGACACCTCCAGATCTGCTAGGCTTTAAAATTGTTTTATTCGTTATTTATGACACTCAAAATTGTTTTTGTTAATTTGACCATCGTTTTTTTTTTTATTGTTTTTGTTCAATCTCCTGACCTTGCATATGTTTTGTCTATATGCTAACTTAAGTGACTTTGTGACATAAGTCACAATGTTCAATTCAAGGGTATCATTTATTGTGAAATCCAGACAAATCTAGACATATGCTGAATTGATGTTCTCTCTCTGTCTTACTGAGCCTCTTCATAAAACCCATGGGGTCAAAAATTACTCCATGAGGGTGTGATGTGTAACTGCGGGAAAATGAAAGAGAAGAAAAGTAGGATAATGGCGACAGGTGGGATTGAAGTCCTGCCAGCATAGGCGACGTGCTTCTGAGCAGGTAAATCGCTACATGCTGCTGAGCTAAAGTGAGGGAAATCACGACTCTGCAAAAAAAGAAAACTCCCTGAGGTGTGTCAGCAGGGCAGTATGTGCACACTCACACGTACTACGTCTTTAAGGCCTCCCATCTATATTTACCCACGTTTTATGACTGATTGTGACGCTGAATGATATCCTGCATAAGTCACGTGGCAGGCAACGGGAGACGGAGAGAGGGAGAGAGAATAAGAATAAAATGAGTTTAAAAAGGGATCACTGGAACAGAGTGCAAAAGAAACTAATTGAGGTGAAGGGGGAGCAGAAAAGAGGATGTAATGCGACATAGAGGGGAGCATAACTATGAGAGGAAATAGACAACTTTGGAAAAGAAAGGGGGATTACACTGATGTTGGAAGTTATTAATTTGCATTTGGGTTTGCATGCTAAAAAAGAAACCGATTTGAATATGTGACATGCTTTCCTTTTAAGCCTCCCCATAAAGAAAGTATCACACTGTTTCCTTTCCTTTATTACATTCATAGGACCTTGGAAATTTTTCACATACTGGGATTTTATGAGATACACCAACACAAAGCAACACATAATTCTGAAGCAGGACAAAAATCTTACACTAGTTTAATATTTTTATTTTTTTCAAATGAAAATCTGAAAAGTGTGGCGTGCCTCTTTGGCACCTTCTACGCTCCCCCCCCCCCTTCCCCTTTGAAAATTCCTCTCCAAACAATTACTTTCAGAGGTCACCTAAATAGTACATGCTGACCACCTAGAATCAGATTGAGAATCATCTTTATTTGCCAGGTTTGTGGGTACAAACAAGAAAGATGACTTCGGATTCCAACGCATAGTGTGAGAAAACAGGAAGACAAGCACAGCAAACAGAACAGAAAACTACAATCTATAACAGAAAAGACATTACTCAGGGCAAAAAAGTAAGAACAGGAGCAGTCTGTCCAGCAGAGTTTTGTTTTTTTTATTTTTTTTTTGTTTTGTTTTGTTTTCCACAGCAGTATGGCTGTATATCCTGATGATCCTCTCAGTAGCTCTAATTGTTTGTTGCCCTGTCAAGGTGTGTGGATGAACTGAACCACACATAGATGGATAAACACAAGACAGACTGAATGATGGCAGTGTAGAAGATGATCAGTAGCTCCTGAGGAAGGTTGTTATTCTTAAGTTTCAACGGGAAGTTGAGTCTGCCTTCTTACAGATGGTGAAACAAAAGTCGATCAGGTATCCAGTGAGGGCAGGGCGAGCAGAATACCCACATAGAAACTCAGGACAGGCCGGTGGTGGATACAAGCAAGGTCACACATGGCAATGAGATGGTCTGGCAGAGACTGGCTGTGAGAGGCAGGTATATCATGGCAGTGTCATGATTTCGGCACTGTTGCCTGGTCTGCTCTCCCATATCACACACCTGTTCTAGCTCCGCCCGTTCCTCATCACTTCAGATCTGTTCCACCTGCTCTCACTAGTATATAACCAGCTCTAAGACCAGGCAACAGTGCCAGTTTATTTCGATCCTAGTGTGAGACTTATCCCAGCGTTTATTATTCTGATTCCTGATCCTGACCTGTTTGCCTTTCGACCTCCGAGCCTGCTTACTCCCGTCTGATTCTGTTTGCCCGATCTGACCTCTGCCTGTCCTGACTACCCGCTGGATCTCTGCCCTGTGTACCGAACCTGGAACCGTGACCCGACTCCGTCCTGGATTATCCTTCGGTACCTCACTGGCTCTCTGATCTCCTGGCTCCGACCTTCGACCACGTCCCCGACTTCGGCTTCGCTCTACGGCTCATCCTGCTCACGTTTGCTCTCACGGTTCTGATCTCCTGCCTGTCCTCCGACCACCGAAACACCCGCCGCTGGGACTTCATGAGCGGCAACCGCCGCAGCGAATCGACGACCCGCCTGCTGGGACCCACTGGGACTGAACTGAACATTAAGACCAGGTTAGTGACCGACACGTTTGTGTGCAAACACCTTCAGATAAGCGTGGTCACTAACCTGCCGTCTCCTTCTGCAGAGGATCCCGCTGTAGACGCTGACGCCTCCCGCTCCGCACCTGATCTTAATAAACTGTTAAACTTGAACGGTTTGTCTGCCTTGAATTCTGGGTCCACCTGTTCTGAGCCTAACAGGCAGAGTCCCAGATGCAAACACTCTCAGGTAATGTGAGCCGTGGCAGATGAGTGGAGCAGAGTAGTAGGAGGAAAACGGTCAGCCAGCCCAACAAAAACAACAAAACAGAGCTGGTGGTTGGTCAGGAAGCAGGTTATCCACAGACGGGTAGAAGGCGGCACTGTGAGTTGGGTGAGCTTCTGATGGAGGATGTCTGGGTCGATCATGTTAAAGGCTGAGCTAAAGTCTACATACAGGATCCTGGCATTTTATCCCTGAATGGTCGAGGTGGCGCATGATGAAGTGTAGACCCAGGTTAACAGAGGTCTCTGCCAACCTGTTTGCCCGGTAAGTAAACTGCAGAGAGTCCAGCAGCAGGCCTTTGATATCTTTCAGATGCTTCAGCACCAGACGCTCAAATGATTTCATGACCACGGATGTCAGGGCAATAGGTATGTAGTCATCAAATCCTGCCATGGTCCGTTTCTTGGGGACACGGATGACGGTAGAGGGTTTTAAGCAGGTGGGAACTTCACACAGTTCAAGAGATTTGTTAAATATGTTGGTGAAGATGGGGGACAGTTGGTCAGCACATGTTTTTAATCAGAGGGGGTAGACACCAACAGGACCCAGTGCTTTCTTTCCACTCAGCTGCTTGAAGACCTTATTTACATCTTCCTCTTTGATCTCAGGTGCTACCAGAGGTTGAGAGAACGAGTTGAAGAGTTGTTGGTGGGTCCTTTTGGGAGAGTGGTGTGAAAGTTTGTCGATCAAACCTTCAAAAGTCATGTGGAGGAAGTGTTTGGTAGTTTGTTATGGATTTCAGGCTCCTCCACACTTAAAGAATTGTCATTCGTGGAGAAACTATTATTTTATTTTCTCACTGAAGTTTCTTTTCGCTAACTTGATCTCCTTTGTTGGCCTGTTCCTAGTCTGCTTATACAGGGCCAGGTCTACACTGTGTAAAACTTCTTCTTTGGTCTGACACGCACATGTCCTCACAGATGTGGATGTATGATGTCATCAGGCTGTGTGGATGCTTTTACTCAGCAGAAACAGGGTTCTAGTCAGAGTTAATGCAAAGACTGATGGAGCTAAATATGTGAATCTGTGTCTTAAATTTGTGTTTGGGTTGAGCTATTTTACAAAGAAGCATGAAAGTCAATTTTGATCTCTAGGTGATTACAGCTAGTGAAAACTTCAAATGCCTAGTGGCTTTGACTACGAGGGAAGGTGTTGACTCGGAGGGCTACATAAACCCGATGCTGGACTTATAAGACTAAAAAATAATGTTCCTTTCACCTCATGGTTTTGCTGTACTTTGTGTTGGCCTTAGACATAAAAATCCTATAAATCTAATGACATTTGTGGCTGTTACAGGACAAAATGTGAAAAAGCTTTAGGAGTATAAACACGTTGGCAGGGCACTATTGAGTTGCACACACTAAAATAGTCATAATGGCTACTTGTAGTTTTGTTGTTTGGCTCCACTGTCCCCACTCAACCCTTACATGGGTGTAGTCCAGATTACACTCATTACCACAGTATTACCACTCACCAGGCATATTCAAGAGTACAATAGGGTTTCTGTGCATGTCCCAGCATTCATTTAAGTATGTACAGATGCAAATGGGTATTAATTAACTGAACACCATTGCACTCTGTACTATATATCTCTGTTTACCAATAAGTTTAAGTGGTATATTTTTGTGCTTTTTTCACCCAGATTAAACAGCCAGTTTTAAAAATATATTCTCAGTACAAGCACTTGAACCAATGACACGATAGGTGTTTTGTAATCTAACAATACAAAAAGGAAACAAGCTGTGTAACATGGAAGTGTTTTATTATTATTATTAGAATATTCTTATGAGAATTCTGATTCACAGAGTCATTTTGTGCTGAACATCTCTGTGTGACTGAACCCTGACTACACACTGATGAGATCCTACAACTGGCTCTGTGTTGCAAAAGTATAGAGCTGCAAGGAAGTGATGTGAGCTTATGGACTTACTGCAGATCAGGCTGAAATGAGCTGGATTTGTGTGTTCTTGTATTATGAGAGGCCTAGCCTTGTTAGAGAATACACAAAAGCTCAATGTTAAATTAAAGAAAAAAACTGGCAAAACCTAACTAACTCTTGATCAACGCACAATCACTCAAAAAGAAAAGGAAGAAAAAGGGCACAAGAACCTACCTAAAAAATAACAACATTTCAGACTAGTATTTATTCTCCAAAATGAAATCGGTAATTAGATGAACAGTGATGCTGGGGAATTAGGGACTTTTTTTTCTTCTTTGTTGGAGGTGGATGAAAGACCGTTCTCACAGTGAAACTTGATTCCTGGAATCCCAAAGTCCAAACAGGGACTTTTTCCTGAATCCCTTTTGCATTGGCATGCCTGCTGGTTACTGTTTGACTTCCTATATGACTTTCTTTAATGTTTGTTTATTAAATTGTAAATCAGCATTTAAAGACCATCTGGAAGCTTACACTGATCCTCTAGCCAAGAATCTCAAGCCAATTGAAATGTAGATTTTTACAGCAACAACCGCAAATATGATGACATGACTTGCATGTTTAAAGTTTGTTAATCTAATTTTCATCTGCACCTTTTAAAGAAAGCTGTGCTGATCCTGAGGTGTTATGTTTTAATTTTTTATTTTGTGTTCATATTTTTCAGCATTTTCCCTGTTGTTTATTATGTCCAATAGAGATTGCTATATTCTGTTAGTTCTGCCATTTGGGGTATGCCCAAATAGCATACCCCAAATGGCAAAACTTGTGTTTAATAGGACTTGAAAGGGTGACATAACAACTGCACTGCATTGTGGGATGCCTGGGCATCTGGAAACACGGGTTCCAGCTGAATACCTCTATTGGGTAACAACTCTTTAGCCAAGGTGGAAGTGCGTCAGCGGTCGCTATGATAAGAGCTCTCTATAGTACAGTCAATAAGAAAGGAGGTAGGTAAAGGAGCCTGAATGCTTCTTCTCGCAGTTAATTTAGAATAGGCACATTGTGATGTCCCTTACTGGCCCTAAGGAGCTATAAGGAATCCCACAATTCTTATTACATTTGGCATATAAGCACAGCCAACCTCACAGAAATTAATGAAAAAAGACTGAGAGAAGAGAACGCTTTGTAATTCGTTTTCCGAAGGCTTTAGGACCAGAGTTGACTCGCATGATCAATGTGCATTTCCACACACGGACGATGAGGTTTGGTCGTCTCTGTGCGTGCGATGACCAAACCTCATTTTCAACACCATATGCCGATATATGTGTGTATGTTCAGAACATTTTCAAACCGATAAGTTTGAATCAGAGCTTATTATGCTGTTTTACATGGAGCTTTTAGCAGGCTGCTAGCCCTAGCCTAGCCAGCTGAGGGTAGTAAACAGAATAGAAGTAAAGGGGACCCTCTATTTCCACTACGCATAGGAGAGTAATTCAAAGTTTACATCATAGATTGTCCTCACTCCTTGGAGATTATCTGTGGCACTTCATTTTAACTGAAATACTTTTAAAAATATTAACGGCCATATAAGTTTCTCAAAGCTTATAGTGTTTTACATGGAGATTTTAGCACGCTGCTAGTATGAGCCTAGTCAGCTGAGGGTAACAAACAAAGTAGACATAAAAGAGACCCCGTATTCCCTCCACGCACTGGAGATCAATTTTGAGTTTATTTAAGCATTTTTCTGGTATTGACTGGTCCTTTGTTGTTGCTCAGTGCTTCCCCTACTTTCTGTGGCTTCTTCCTCATCAGTTGTTTTGGATCCATGCTGTAATTTTAATCTATTTTCATTAAAATACTCATCTGAACTCTGCTGTGCATTTGAGTCATTTAAAACCAAAACATGAAAGTTTTTCACCTGATTTTGGTTTCGAATAGCAACACATATGTTTAGGCGCTGTATAAATTAACCCACAGTTTTTTACATAGAAGTATTGCATTGTGTAAACATGTATCTATTTTTGCTGCAACCCCACACTCTTTCAATTGTATCTATTTGGCTCATGAAACTGGCTGCACCAAAAGTAGCCTGCTACCAGATAGAAAAGTTTGGAACTTTCTTTAGGTATTTTCCAGGTATGAATATGAAAGGAAACAGAAAACACAATGAGGAAAGATGCAGGCACGTTGAATTATATGATTTGATGAGGTTCTTTTCAAAGTACCTTTTGAAAATAACAACCTTTGAGCAGGTGAAATTAATGCTTTTCATTAACCCACAGTTATGTATACAACTTTTTTTTCATTGTTTTGATAAAATATTTTGATCTTGCTGCAAGATGAAAATCATCAAGATTTGAAAGCAGCAGTCTGTGTGTAATTAATAGAGGTGTAAATCACCAGCTTTGTCACAATATGATGTTAAATCGATTTGTTTGGATGACGATATGATATTTACCGATTTAACAAAGTCTGTTATGATTTCCTATCAATGTGATCGATATGACCCAATATTATCTGTCGATCTCACACTATTATTTACAATGATATCAACTCACAAAAAACAAAAACAAATATGATTTGACCATTTTATTTCCAAGCTCAAATATCAAGCATTTAAATCAAAATAAGCATTCTTCTAATTCTAAAATAATAATAATAATAATAATAATAATAATAATAATAATAATAGATTACCTGATCACTGTAGTCTCATGTCTGAATAGAAGTATATCTTAAGAATGATAATATGATCAGTATTTTCATTTTGCATTGATGTAATTAGATTGTTAGTGATTTAATCAATATATTGATACCAATCGACGTATTGTTGCATCCCTATTAATTAATCTTTATAAGGTGTTTCATTTTATGTAAAATTAATTATTAAATGAACGAACTTTCAATAATTTTCTAATTTATCAAGATTAAACCACATTTGTGTTTTCAAACTTTGTATTTTGTCACATTAGCTAAACATTCCATTCATCCATCCAATATATTATGGGATTTAGGGCAGAAGCCAAACAAAGGGCAACAAGGAAGTTTTTAACATTTAACCCACTGATCGAAAGTAGAAAACTGCAAGAGCCCAGAGCAATGACAAACTGACATGGCAGGAATTTCATGAATATGTGCACCAGTGACACCATTATTGGCTGCAGTAATGGTTGCAGCAGACAAACAGGAGCGGCAGTTCTAGGTAAAAATAAATTGTGTAATCCTGTAAATTAGACTGAAAAGGTACTGTCATAGATCTGGAAACTGAGACCTTTAACTGCTAGTTTCCATGTTATCAACTACAGAGAAGGTGTTCCTGCTAGCTCTGTAAGTGACTCCATCAGTTCAGTTGCTGACAGGCCACGAACATCACTCATTTATTTTCCATCAAAACATATTTCAATTAGTCATACTTCCACTGAATGTTTAACACATTCTTTTTCCATTGCACCCATAAATATCAACATATTTTATTAGACTTTTACATGAAGGACCAGAAAACAGAAACAGAAAATAGTCCATGTTTCCAAAGTGGAAGGAAATAAACCACAGCTTAGGTGGAAGAATCTGTAGGCAGCACAACCGTTAGTTATGCACTCTAAAAAAAACTTGTCTTTAGGGAATGTCATAAAGGCCTGTCTATAAAAGTGGCAAAAGGAAAAGCATTGTTGAAAAGAAAACAAACAAAAAGACAATCACAAAATGTCACGATTGTGGTTTGCCTCAACCCATGCAGGGTACAAAGCCAAAATGTGGAGGGAGAGCTTCGATGTTAAAATCAAACTTTATGGCCTACATGCAAAACATTACACGTCGTATAAAATTAACCGATCCCCCTGAACACACCATCCCCATCGAGAAACATGGTGGTGGCAGCATCTTGCTGTGGGGACTATTTTCTAAGCAGGGATATCGAAGATGGTCAAAGTGGATAGAAAGATGGATGGAAATAAACGCAGGGCAATCCTGGAAGAAAACCTGTCATGGGCAGCAAAACACATGAGACCTTTCAATAAGACAAAAACCCTAAACAAACAATTAGGGCTACAGTGCAACTTTTCAGATCAAATTATATTCATGTAATAAAATTGCCACTCCCTATGAGGTCATTTCTACATCTGATGGTATGGTAGACTCAGTCCCTCGATTCTGGACCAAAATTGCAACATTGTTACTGTTTTCAGATAGTAGAGTATTCTTTCACACTGTAGTTTGTCACCCAAACCAAACCTTTTGACACAACCTTTTCACCACCTCACCTGAAGGAAAGAGGTTGGTTAACAACACAGCGCAACTTCCTTTTCCGTAAAATGTAAACAAAACGAAGGAGTGCATACAACTTCATCCCACTGATGTCACGCCTACACAGACGCAAGCAAACTGTTTATAAGATATGTGTAACTTTGTTAGTATTGGTGGTATTTACCCAGAATTAGTCCCTTTAGTCTGCTTCTTTTGGAGTGGCCTCCGGTTTATTTGGTATTCACATGTGCATTTTAAACGCATAACGGGTCGTTAAGCTGAAATGCGCTTAACGACCTGAGTTTGAATTTTTGGTCCACATCAGAGTTTGATTGCGCATTCACCCCTCCCGAAACAAACCAAGTTTTCTGAGCAAACAAACAAGAGATTGACTAAAGCGGACTAAATTGGCCTGGTGGAGATAAACATGGTAAAGGTAGTTTTATAAAGTATTCCCTTAGGTGGTCGCTACAAAAAAAAAAAAAAAAAAAAACAGAAATCTTATTTAATTTACTTTCTACTTTTGTTAGTCTGGTGGCACTTAAAGATCAAATACATTAATGTTTGTGTTTGGAACTTGTTCAAGCTTGTTCAAGCTTTATGATTACTTTTTTGAGTCACTGTGGTCCATTTCAATTTTTAAACAACCCTCACCTACACAGAAAGAGACACAGAGTTTTTCTGCGTATTTGTTTTCATACATCTGCTAGTTACAGTTACACAATACTGCCACATCTTTGGACCAGTGTTTCAGCTGAAGTCATTCAGTCAAAGTTGATTCTTCTAGTGTGTCAACCCTAACCTCCTTATGTTGTGTTCTTACTGACTCACTCATCATCTCACTCCCATAGGGCAAACACGGGACAGTTATACCCCCTCTGACAGACCACAACAAGCTTTGACCTGAACGTTTTACTGGCAACAACTTCTCAGCACAATAAACAGGCTGTGCAAAGGGATCTTTGACTTTTCCCATAATAAACCAAAATTTGATGCCTCATATGCTGCTCTCATTGGATGACATTTCACTGTAATTTAAAACCCAGCAATAAACTGCCAGAGACTAACTGTAAGATTATTGAGGTGATTTTTTTGGTAAATTATACTGTGCATGAAAGAAAGAAAAAGGTTTGTGGTTGGGTTTACAGAGAAGACCTTATTGATGAATCATTTTGAATGATCAATCTCAGACACACTCTCCCATTATGGGTGCCAAAAAGGAAGCAAAGTCCAGTAAACTGAGCGAAAGCTCTAAATTTAATGTGTTTTTTTTTTGTGTAAATATTAAGTCTGTTGTGTATGTTATCTGTGTACATCCTGTCTGTCTTGAAAAAAAATGTACCCTGGTAACACATTGACAATAAAGATTCTTGATTCTATGAGCACAGAGAAATCAACTAATATAGCAAAACCCAAACTTAAAAAATACCACCAAATATGGCAGGACCTTTACGACATAATAAACAAAAAAGGAAATGCTGAAAAATATGAACACGAAATGATAACCTAGCACCTCAGGATGGTGACTGAAGGGACATCTCAGCGTGGTCCAAGACCAACCCTATTTACAGGGTTAGGGTTACTTAACCTCTTTTCTTCGCACCTCCGCTGGACATTGCTGAATCGCTCAGTTCCATCACAAACATATATACATACCACCTTCATGAGGACTGAATCGCATGTCGACATCAACGCCATATCAAAAGTGGCATAGTGGAGCAATTTGGAGAAGATGCCTCACTGTACCAACCAATTCACAGTACAAACCACATCTACTGGCAATACCTTTCACAGGTAAGAATAAACATAATATGCTTATAATTGTTAGTTATAACATCATTATAACATTGTAATTATGTCTGTGGACTACATTGTTTATTTTTGTTTACTCATTGTACTCATGCGCAATACCTTAGATCCAGTCATATGGTTTTGTTTTGGCAAATGCCTGTGCAAATTCTCGGTTATCTGGCTCATGGCAACAGCAAACAGGCTTAAGTCGGACGTAACTGGACCTTTGCCCAGTAAACTTAGCCAACTTGCGATTGCCTCCAATTTACACTTGTTTGCTGTTTTGGTAAATATACACAAAGGCACTTTGTTTGCTAACAAATGGAACAAAAACAAAGTTTAAAACACAGAAATAACATATAAGACAACAGGGGGTGATAATCTAATAAAAAAACCTTTGTATGTCACGAGCGGAGCAGAAGGACCCAGAATTCAACCAGACAGAGGGTGCTTTGTTTTGTTTATTCAAACGGAAAAGACAGCTGCGCGCTGTGGGACTGTCCTCAGCGTCCTTGGCCGGGAGGTCTCTTAGAATGCGGGAGACGGGAGAAAACAAAAGAGGGCCGGCGACCGTGGGTAGGCGGACCCGCCGGAGATGGTCGTTCAGCTCGGGGGAGGAGCCTTTGACAGTCACTGGTTGCTCGAGGGGCGAGCCGATGTTCGGATCCGTTAGGGATCGTGGGCAGAGGGTTCAGATGGGATGTCCAGTTGTCGTATTTTGATGTCCAGTCCAGGGTCAGATCCAGGTCAGAGGTCCGGGGGAGGTCCGAGGGGAAATCCAAGGCGAAGTCGAGGTCCAGTTCCAGGTCGGTACACACGGTACACAGATTGGCTAGGCATTACAGGCAGGGGTCAGGCAGGCTCAGAAAACGGGAAAACAGATCGGGTCAGGAAACAGGCAGTCAGGTTCTCAAGAAATAACGCTGGATTAGTCTAACCAAGTGGCTCGAAAAAATCTGGCACTCGTCTCTGTTTTGGAGGGAGATTAAATAGTGACAGGAACAGTGAATGAGATGAGTGGTGATGAGAGAAAGGCGGAGCTATCCAGGTGTGTTGGGTGATGAATCAAACCAGCGTGAGTGCCACGATCATGACAGAGCCCCCCCCCCCCCCTCCCCCTCAAGGGCGGATTCCAGACACCCTCTTGGGCTGGTTGGGATGGGCCTTGTGAAAGTCACTGATAAGCCTCTTGTCAATAATGAATCTGGATGGGATCCATGAACGTTCTTCTGGCCCGTAACCCTCCCAATCGACGAGATACTGGATGCCTCTGCCCCTCCTTCTAGATTTGATGATGCGCCTTACCGTGTAGACGGGATCACCGTCAATCAGTCGGGGGGTGGAGGGGGTCTGGAGGAGGGCACGAATCTTGACGTCTTAACAGGTTTGACCCGGGACACGTGAAAAGTGGGATGAATCTTCATAGTGCGAGGTAGTTGAAGAAGGACAGCTACTGGATTAACCACCTTAGAGACCGGGAACGGGCCAATGAACCGTGGTGCCAGCTTCTTGCACTCTACCCTTAAGGGAAGATCTCTGGTGGACAACCAAACCCTCTGTCCCACCTTATACTGGGGTGCTGGGATCTGATGACGGTTGGCGGCCTGTGTCTGAACCTGTGACATGTGACCCATGGTCCTTCTCGCCCTCCCCCATGCACGTTGGCACCTGAGGGCAGATAAACGGGCAGATGGCACTCTAGACTCCCTCTCCTGTATGGTAAACACCGGTGGCTGAAAACCGTAAACAACATAAAAAGGAGAGAGACCAGTGGTGCTAGACGGTGTGGAATTGATTACATGCTTGACCCAGGGTAGATTCTGTGCCCACTTAGTGGGGTCAGAATCGCACAAGATGCAAAGCTTCGTCTCAACCTCTTGATTGACCCTCTCGGTCTGGCCATCTGTCTGAGGGTGGAAGCCAGAAGAAAGGCTGACAGAGATGCCCAACATAAAACAGAATTCCCGCCAATACCGGGCTACAAACTGGGGACCCCTGTCAGAAACTATATCAGTCGGTAACCCATGCAGTCGAAACACTTCTCTGGTAAGAATGTTGCCCATCTCCTTGGCTGAGGGAAGCTTAGGCAATGGAACCAGGTGGACCATTTTAGAAAACCTGTCCACCACTGTGAGAATAACAGAGTTACCCTCTGAGACAGGCAAACCAGTAATAAAGTCCATAGAGATGTTGGACCAGGGCCGAGACGGCAGAGGGAGAGGTCGGAGTAAGCCGGAGGGAGGACGGCGGGAAGCCTTGGCCTGGTTGCACTGTGTGCAGGCCGCAATAAACTCCTTGACATCCGCTGACAAGGAGGGCCACCAGAACTGAGACTGAATAGCCTTGATGGTCTTAGTCACTCCCGGATGGCAGAACAGACGGGAACAGTGACAAAAGTTCAGAACCCTCTCAGTCAGGGCGTCCGGAACATATAGACGGTCCCTAGGGCAGGTCTCAGGGATAGATTCATTGATGAGGGCGTCCCTAACCTCCCTCTCCAGGCCTAGCATGGTGATCGAGCATCTCACTGACTCCGGGAGGATGAACTTCTCTGTACCACCGGAACTCTCCTCACCCACCTCGTACATCCTGGAGAGGGCGTCAGGCTTGACGTTCTTGGTCCCAGGCCTGAAAGATAGTGAGAAATTGAATCGCCCAAAGAATAAGGCCCACCGGGCCTGTCGGGAATTTAACCTTTTAGCTGTTCTCAGGTACTCGAGGTTCTTATGGTCTGTCCATACTAAAAAAAGGGAGCTTGGACCCCTCAACCAGTGTCTCCACTCCTCCAAGGCGAGTTTCACAGCTAGACGTTCTCGGTTCCCAACATCGTAATTTCGTTCTGCCTCAGATAGTTTCTTGGAAAAATAGGCACAAGGATGAATCCGACCATCACTAGCCTCCTGACTCAAAATGGCCCCCACGCCATTACTTGACGCATCTACCTCCACAATAAATTGTCTTTCAGGATCAGGGGCTATTAGTACTGGCGCAGATGTGAAAAGGTTCTTGAGTCTCTCAAAAGCCTTGTCCGCTTGGTCGTTCCACAAAAACTTCACCTTACATGAGGTTAGTGTATGGAGGGGAGCAGCAATTTGACTATAACTCCGAATGAACCTTCTGTAAAAGTTAGCAAAGCCTAAGAACCTCTGAAGCTGTTTCCTATCGGTAGGGGTTGGCCACTCAGTCACTGCCTGAACCTTGGCTGGGTCCATAGAAATCTTGTCTGGGGAAACAATAAACCCCAGAAAGGACAGGGTGGTGACATGAAACTCGCACTTCTCAGCTTTTACAAACAACTGATTCTGGAGCAGTCGGAGGAGAACTGAACGGACATGTTGTTTATGGGTTGTTAGATCCTTTGAGTAGATAAAAATGTCGTCCAAATAGACAAAAACAAACTGACCAATCATGTCCCTGAGAACCTCATTTACTAGGTTCTGGAAGGCCGCAGGAGCGTTAGTTAACCCAAACAGCATCACTAAGTACTCGTAGTGGCCAGTAGGGGTGTTTAACGCCGTCTTCCATTCATCCCCCTCCTTTATGCGGACCAAGTGGTATGCATTCCGCAGATCCAACTTGGTAAACACTCTAGCCCCCTGTATCTGCTCAAAGGCTGTATTGATGAGAGGGATCGGATAACGATTCTTGACTGAAATCCCATTAAGTCCCCTATAATCTATGCAGGGTCTGAGGGAACCGTCCTTCTTACTTACAAAGAAAAAACCCGCGCCTGCTGGAGATGATGAAGGCGAATAATTCCTGCCTTAAGTGATTCGCTTATGTAGTTCTGCATTGCCTGTGACTCTGGTAAGGACAACGAGTAAAGTCGACCTCTGGGAGGAGTAGCCCCTGGTAATAAGTCAATACTGCAATCGAAAGGACGGTGAGGAGGTAGGGCCGTGGCTTTGGACTTGTTAAACACCTCCTTAAGATCGTGATAACAGGACGGAACCTTAGCCAGGTCAGGATACACCTCCTCAACGTCATTCTCAGGGGGCTGGAGGGATTGAGCGGAGAGTAAACAAGACCCAGAACAGGAGGATGCACACCCTAGCACCTCGACCCTCTGCCAATCGATTTGGGGATTATGTTTCTTAAGCCATGTAACACCTAAAATGATGGGAACCTGTGGAGAATCGATAATCATAAAAGTGAGTGTTTCTCTGTGATTACCTCCAATGAGAAGTTCGATGGGCTCAGTGATGAGATGAGAACGATTCAGTTGATGTCCATCCAGTGCAAGCACCGTATGAGGGGAAGGTCCTGAGTGAAGCTTAATGTTCAACCTCCTGGCGAGTCCTTCATCCATAAATTCAGTATCAGCTCCGGAGTCGACAAAAACAGAGAGGTTATGAGACTTGGCTGAAGTTGTAAGAATCGCTGGAAGCATGAGTTTTGAGGAGGCAAATAATCTTGTATGGCTCAGTAGGTACCTCCCCCGTTCTACCGAGCCAGATCTTTTACCCGACAGTCTCTCACTCGGTGACCCTGTCCCCCACAATACAGACAGAGATTTAGCTGATGCCTGCGTTAACGCTCCTCCTTTGAGATGCTGGTTCTCCCCAGCTGCATTGGTTCAGGTTCAGACCTGCTGGCAGGAGGAGGATTAGTCATGGGCACAGATGAAAACAATCTGGAAACTGATGGACCTTCAACACGCCGCTCTCTACGTCGTTCCATTAAGCTGAGATCGATCCTAGTCGCCAGTTCTTCTAGCTCCTTCAGGGAATGGGGATAATCACGAGTAGAGAGCTCGTCCTTGATCCTCCCATCAAGCCCAGCCATAAACACATCCATCATAGCATCTTCATTCCACCGACTCTCCGCAGCTAAAAGATGGAAATCGATAATGTATTGAGCTACGTACTTATCCTCCTGCTTCAGGGCTAGAAGCCCCCTGGACGACTCTCTACAGGGCAACAATGGGCTGAAGGCACGGGTAAGTTCTCTGGAGAATGCTGGATAAGAATAGCAAATGCAGGAATTACTCTGCCATTCTGCAGCTCACCACAACTTTGCCTTGCCGGCTAATAGGGAAATAACATAAGCTATTCTGGAGCGATCAGTGGGGAGAGCAGTGGGTTGCAGCTCATAATGCATCTCACACTGAGTGAGTAAGGCTCGGCAATGTTCGGGATTCCCACTAAACAATTCGGGAGGGGAGAGACGTGGTTCGGGTAATGATGACGTCACCGGACATGACGTGGGAGCAGAGACTGACGATTGCGGAAGTGGCGGAGCGGGTGAAGCCTGGTTGCGCAAGTGATCTAAAATCTCACTAATGCCAGTCTCTAACTGGGAGATGGATTTTTCCACGCCTTCGCGCCACTCTCTGTCTGGTGAGGGATCCATATTATGGACAGATATTTCTGTCACATGCAGAGCAGATTGACTAGGCAAAACAGGCAGGGGTCAGGCAGGCTCAGAAAACGGGAAAACAGATCGGGTCAGGAAACAGACAGTCAGGTTCTCAAGAAATAGCGCTGGATTAGTCTAACCAAATGGCTCGAAAAGATCTGGCACTCGTCTCTGGTTTGGAGGGAGATTAAATAGTGACAGGAACAGGTGAATGAGATGAGTGGTGATGAGAGAAAGGCGGAGCTATCCAGGTGTGTTGGGTGATGAATCAAACCAGTGTGAGTGCCACGATCATGACATTGTATGCAACCAGACAGAGCTACTGGCATAGAAAGTTGTAAAGTGGTAGGACTTGACTAGGCCTCTTCAAATAAAGTAAAACTAGAACTCCTAATAAATTGCTAATTAATACTAATAATAATTATTATAATAATAAATAATAATCAACTTGACTGAGAGTGCCACATTTTGATGCAAGACTGAGCTGCAGCACATCACAGTATTATAGCTTCAGAGAAAAGAGCTCTTTGGATTCTTCATCTAATTTGAAGCTAATGTGTGATCTTAATGACAGGATTTGATATGATTTGCTGTATTTATTTTTGTTAAATCCTCATCTCAAGAATATCCACTGAAATTAAGAAATTTAGGTTTTACATACACATACAACAGCTTCAGAAATTTGACATGACTCTTATAGACAGCCTCTGGATTCCAGCAATAAGAGTATACGAGTTGTCTGTAATTAACAGCTGCTTTTAAAACTCTGCAACTGAGACTGTGTTTAACAGCGAGAAGCCCCGCGCCACTGAAGCATGCCTCATTGCTTTATTGTGCATAAACGGGCCTGCCGGTGACGATAATTGGTCGTGGGTAATTGCTGGTAATATATGGCTCAGAAACACGGTATCCTGGATCCGCAGATATGTCAGAGAGATTAACAGATTGGGGGGGGGGGGGGGGGCAACACAAAGGTAAGCTTAAGACATTCCCGGCATGTTCCCGGTGAAATCGGCCTATTTCTGACCACTTAAGTCATTAACATGTGATTATTTTCACGTCGCTGTGGCCTAAAATCGTATGTGAGACAAAGAAAAGGTTGACATGCGTGGTTTAGGTTATTAACTCGTCTGAGAGGAGGCAGTGTTCTGGTTAATGGTTAAATATATTTAGTGCAGATCTCTATTTTTAGCATGACCCCAATAGTCAGTAATCTGAAGCCCGTGGGTGTGTGAGTGCATAATAAACTTCAGTGGTGGTCTTCTGCAATGAACTTGCAGTGCATGCACGTGTATTGAAGTGAACTGTGCATTTTAATAATGGGTTTGCAGGGATATATATTAAACGTAGGCTGCTGTAACTTTATTACAAACATCTCAGCTTTGGTGCAAATTTCTCTCAAAAGCAATAATTCCACATCTTGCATAAAAAATTTTAAACGAAATAAAAATGGTTTCAACAAAATGGTAAAAAAAACACTGTAACACTTAACGGATCTCTGATTTTCCGATTTAACTCATAATATGTGACCTTATCGCATTATGTGTCCTGTTGTGATCAAACTGTATATTGCCCATGCATTACTCCAGGCTAATATCCCAACTCCTAAGTGGATTAGGTGTAATCTCCTTACTGTACGTGTATGCGTACTGTTCACGTACACGTACTGATGGCTGCTTCCAAATCCGGTCAGGAAAAGTCTCACCAAGAGCTGCTCTGGCCTGCAAGGCTTCACCGCTGCGTCAAATGGCCCTCCTTTGCATCACAATGTAAAGGGCTTCGCAAAAAACCCGCAGCCACGGCACGTCTCAGGAGCGGCAACGCGACAGACGCAACCCAAAGGGGAAACCATGTATCACAAGGCCGCTGTATCATATGTCCAACAGTTGGGGCTGCATCACAGAGCGAACTGTTGCATCACAGCAGCGGACTCAGGTTAACCCGTCATTACAGTACATCTGTTTCTGCAGTCAACTGGAAACATGGGCTGTGTTCAAACCACTCCTCCACTTCACACGTACTCACAACTCAGTGGACAGAAATAACTGTTCCTATGAAGGAAGAAACCAAAACAAGGTTTGCAACATCTTGTGTTTGAAGACAAAGTTACATCAAAGGGTGAAAAGAACTCACAGGTTTTGGAGGTTGATGTTTTTCCGAAGCCGAAACTTTGTGGAATCAGCATTTGTTGCAATTTCAGCCGCAAGTCTTTTTTATGGTTGGCTCTACCACCTCATAACTAGGGATTGACCCCTGTGTCTATCTTACTTTGCCAATTATCTATACCTCAGTCAGCTTGAATGTGTGAGCATCTGAAAACCAACATTCTAATCTTGCTAAAGTTCCTCAATTAGATTTTGGTCTTGACTTTGACTGGGGCCTTTAAACACATGAATATGTGAACTATTTAATTGTTGCTCTGGCTGCATGTTTAGCGTTGCAGTTCTGCTAGAAGATGCCCTTTCTACCTTTTAGGTGTTTTGCCTCCTCTAGCAGTTTTTCTTCCAGGATTATCCTGTTTTTAGCTCTATCCATCTTACCACAAGCTCTGATCACCCTGCCTCTGCAGAAGTAAAGCATTCCCACAGCATGATGCTGCCACCACCAAATTTCGCTGTGTGGAGGGAGTCCTGAGCAGGATCAACAGGACTCATTTTTCAGTAAATACAGCATTCGAAATTTCAGGAAAAAACATTTTTGATGAGTCTTACAAGAACACCTTCCTCCAAACCCTGCTTAACCCTGCTTAGTCTCCACAAATTAATCCCCGACATTTCTTGGATACACAACAATGAGCATGGCAATTTATTCTGATGAGTTACCTTTTCCAGCCACACTTACCAATTTGCACGTGGGCAAAGATTTTGGGTTAATGTCACCAAAACATCTTATTCCACCTGTTTGTTGTGTCGCCTGCATGCAGGACTTTAAATGGCCCACTTTCAACAATGGTTTAATTCTTATCACTCTACCAAATTGTTAAGTACATGACTAATAGTTGATAAGTGGATAAATTCTCTCACCTGAAGTGTTTATTGTTGCAGCTCCTCCAGAGTTATATTTGGTGTCTTGACATTTTCTTTGATTTTCATTAGCCGGTGTTCTTTTTATTTGTGGATGGTGTATTGAGCAGCGCTCCATGAGATCTTCAAAGCAAATGGATATTGTTTTATGACCAGATCCTGCTTTAAATGTCTGCACAACTTTTTCCATGACCAGTCTGGTATTTCATTGGTCTTCAAAACTATGTTTGACTAACTTTTCAAACAAGCCCCTGAGTTCTTCACAGAACAGCTACATTCATACTTAAATTACCCACAAGTGGACTTTGTTTACTGATTAAGCGACTTCTGATGGCAGGTTACACTGAACTTTATTCAGGGGTAACACATTAAACGGGACTGAATAAAAAAGCATGCATTGAGCTTCAAATTCTCTACCACTTCATGACTATTCACCCCATCGTGGTTCTATCACATACAATCCCTATAAAACAAGAATGTAGCTGTAACATGACCAATTGAGGAATTATTTCAAACTACCGTAGTACCAAAAGCAAAACATTTTTTGGTTTCTGCTGATTTTTAAGTTAAAAGGCTTACCATTTGTTTAAATTAAATAAAGAGCATTCTATTGCAAGAAACAGTTTTCATCCATCTGCTCAAATCTATGTTTTTTTCTTTCTGATCCTTCTGACCTTTCATCATGACAGATCTAGTCTATCAGGGCACTAAGTATATGTATGACACAAATAAGCCACCATTGTACAGCGTTCAACTGAAGCGTCCATAATGAATTAGAGCCCTCTGTGGGACAATAGTGGAAGAAGGGGTCATTGTTCTTGAGCCACAAGACCCAGAGTGGGGATGGTAGGCTTTATTCTTTAAGACTGAGAGGTATAAATTGCCCCACTTAAAACATGGCAGTACTGTTTCCTGTTCCTTCTGGAGGTAAAGATTATTGGGCTTTCACTGGAATCACTTTCACTACAGTTTTGTTGTTCACTACAGCATTAAAACAATCTCTATTGGATAACGTAAAGTGAGCTGATTCCATGATTAAGACTGCTGTACATCTAAACATACTCCATATACCCCAGATGCAAATGCTGCAAACCTGTACATTGCAAAGTTCAATTTGTACCACATTTTACACTTTTCACGTTGCACTTGGTGGAATCTTTTTCCTTTTCTACAGCTTGACATCAAATTGATGTTATGGCTGCAAAAAGGAATGTGCTCTCATAACCAATGAAAGGGAGCCTAAGAGCAAAATGTTGCTTAACTCCTTCTGTAGTTCTGTCTGGAATCATACATGAGAATCTTACAAGAGACAACAAACGCATATTTCTGCAGAATAAAAAAATAAGATTGATTGATTGGTTGATTGATTGATTGATTGATTGATTGATTGATTGATTGATTGATTGATTGATTGATTGGTTGATTGATTGATTGATTGATTGATTGATTGGTTGATTTATTGATTATAATATCAACATCAATCAATCAATATGGTGTATTATTGTCACCAACTGATTCTTTGAGCCTTGAGTATTTGGGGTTTCCTCCACGCAGAAGCCGACCGATTCCCTTCAGATTGATATCTGAAACATGTGGAGTCAGACAGATCAAACCTGAATTTCAAATTCTTTCACGAAATTAAGCCATTTTTATGTGGCAAATGCTGTCCCATTATGTGCAAAAGGCAAAATCACTTTATTTATGTGACACCATTAATACATCAAATAAAGGAACAGGTGTAAAGAAAAATAACAAAAGACTGGAAATTGATTGAAAAAGTAGTTTTAAGAGAAATGCAAAATGCTGTTTTAAATCAAATAAGTAAAAATTATTACAGTGAACTTGTTAAATATTTTGGGGTATTATAGGAAATTAAGTGATTGGCAATGTTTTTAGTTAAGATATAAAGGAACCAACAGTTTCTGCCCATTTCAGGTTTGCAGGTAGTTTGTTCCTTAACCGAGGAGCAAAGAAATGCTTGTTTAGTGCTGGTCCCGGGAACACTGTGTGAACAGATTTGAGGGATTTGGATCACACCCAACCTGAAATGCATTTAGGTCAAGGACCAGTCAGGTCCCTCGCCGACCCAAACTAAGATTTTGAGTTTGATCCATTTAAAAGCAGGGAGCCAACCCTGATCAATGCCGTTTCCTGGTCGGGGCATTTTGGATGAGCTCCTGCTGCATGATTGATTTGAGCCCACAATAAAATTACTGACCGACTCAAATTCAGCTCATCAGCATGACCTTTTCCAGAACAGCTAGTTCCTGACCAGCGCAGTTAATATTTCCTCAAAAGACTTTACTACATCTTTACACCATCAGTATCAATGATTGTAATGCGCTAAAAGGTTCAGAGGTTGACTAACTTAAAATTAAGATAAACAACATCATTATCACTGATAGCTAGTTATAAATACAAAAAAGCAATAGTAGTATGATAATGCCCATTAAACCTTACAAAAAGGTCTGATAACAAAAATGTTTAACTTAACAAAATAATAAATCACCAATACGGTATATATTTTTAATTATTTTTTTTTTTAATAAATGAGATGGACAAAACAAATTTAAGTTGGATTCCCAATAAGCTTTGATATTTTGTATTGACATTTAAAACAGCACTTTATAACAATTAGCCAGGATGCACCAGATCTGTACATTTCAGGCTCAGCGCCGCTAAAGGCCACTGCCAACACTGCACTATCGCAAGAAGTCTCTGTGTTTTGGAATCTGATAGCAGACCACTTTGCAACAGCAGATAGAGAAGTCATGGATTTACTTCTAAACATAAAGCCACATTCACCCCCCTAGATTATACTCAGTCTCCCATAGAAACTGAGAGGGAGAGGACGAGGTAGAGCCAGGGGTAGAGGGAGAGGGAGGGGGAGCTCTAGCAGCCGTGGAAGAGAAGGACAGGGCAGGCAACAGGCTCAGTCATTTGATTATGAAAGGCTGCAGCAACTTCAACAAAGGAGAAGAGCAGACATGCAGGTTTGCAAACTATATTTACTGTATTTTGTAGTAATAACCATGGCCATGACTCAACGATGAGAAAAGTAGAAGCATGCAAGTTTAGCTCTCGTGTTTAAGGGAAGCTCAGACTGCTGCAAAGCAGCGCTCCAGGTCACGTGACCCATTCATAGCCAGATCTGCTCCTTTCAATTTACTTTGACAAGTTTTCGAAAAGGTTCAGCTTATACTGAGCATTAATACCCCCCAAGTGCTGCAGATTGACCTGAAAAACATTCAATACAATTAAAGTTAAGCTAATACTTGGATCAAAACTTACACAGTGCTGCTTTGGAGGGGGCATTTATTGCTTTTCATTGTCTTTCTTTTTACACTTAAATAATTCAGTTTTGGTTTATATATAATCTGGAACTGCAACACTTTGGTCTGAATTCCTAATTTTTGTTGCCCCTACAATGCCCCTGTTCTAAATTGCATGTAAGAGCAACTTGTTTTGGTGTGGTCTCTTTAAATGCAAAAACTTCACTCCCCGCCCCCCTCAAGGTCGCAGTCAGAGCATTCCACTCCACCCTGTTCAGCCATTTTTGTAGTTTGATAGCAGAGATATGATTATCTAGCAGCATAAAAACAAATAAAAGATTTCAACAACGGAAGACTTGTCAATCCAGCCTCACATGTTCGAGCCATAGTCTGACACAGAGGCAAAAGAGGAGCAGGACAAACCTGCTAAACCACACCTTATCCACGAGTTGCTTCAGCATCCTTGAGCTTGGACTACAAAATTGCTGTGAGATATAAAAATGGCGAATTTGCAAAATTGGTTAGACTTTTTTTAGTAGCTCCGCAGCAAATACTGTGAAGATTTTGTTAAAAAAAAAACAAAAAAAACATAATAAAGGAATGAGAAAATTGAACGGCTTGAAAAATATGAATCAAACATAATATAAAGATATCTATGCAGCACCTGGACAGACTATATTCAGATTTTCTGTACCCCTAGACACTCCAAATACACAAAAAAAATGCATTTAATGGCTAGAAAAGTGGATTTTGCATGATATGTCGCTTTTATGTGGACAGCTATGTCTGGTTATTTATGCTATTGGGTAATACTTCCTCAGTTTTTGGATGATGGATTGTAAAATGTCACGGTTTAGAGATGTTGTATAAACTAACCCTAGTTTCAACTACTCCACAACTTTCTACCTAACCTGTTTACTGTATTCTTTGGTCTGCATGTGCTGTTTGTTCACCAATATCCTCCAACAAACCTATGGGGTCTTCATAGAACAGCTAGATTTATACTGGGATGGAATTACATACAAAACTAAAATTACAATAGCAGGCTCGGCATTTAATTACCCTGGAATTTATTTATACATGAGAGTGAATGTTTTGAATAAAATGCATGACATTTGTATATTTTCTTTTTTTTTTTTTTTGTAAACAAAACTCTGACTACTATATATAATTTTATTTCCACCTAATATTTATGCATTACTTTGTGTTGGTATGCCACATAAACCCTCCATGAGAAATAGCATACCTTTTCTAGTCCTGCTTATCTTCGATCCTGAAAATTATCCATATCCAATCACTATACAGTCTTCAGACCTCAGAATACATATCAGCGTATCAATACAACAGCTCCTGTCACCACCCTAACTCCACCTATCACCAGGGGACAAAGGGCCTCGCTCTGGGAAAGGCTCCCTCTTGCAGGATTGGAACTGCTCCTGCTATTCACAGCTTTTGAGTCTGCAGTGAATCGTATCATCTCAGTTTCACTGGTTGAAGGCTCTTCAGATTGATTCTCTTAAGCTCTGCTAGTCCTAGAACAAGCTTGGCATCTTCAGCGAGCCATGATACTCTTGTCATACTGTCAATGTGGCTCCTGGCAGGGACAACTTGGAAGATTTGGCTGGTTAGCCCAGCGAAACTTCTCCGCTCAGCTATGTGATTTAATTTGGACACGGATGGAGGAAGCACCATATCCAAGAAGCCCCACAGTTTTACACATGACTGTGTCTATACTGGCTGTTTTTAGGCTTAGCCAGGTTTGTCAGGCAGGCTCAAACTCAAGGACAGACAGATAAGAGGCCCCCCACACACACACACACACACACACACACTTCAAAGGCCAAATTAAATATTTATCAAATTCAGGGAAAAGTTTAAACGGATTGAAGCTTAACCTTTCAAGATCTTGTCGAGTACCTTTGTGAAGAGTCTAAAAATTTCTACAAAATCTTTATACCTCTTCTGAGTCATAAAGAAGTTATTTAAGTGCATTTATTTGTAGTAAATCCATTAAAAAAAGACTTGTGTGGTACATAGATTCAATACCCACAGAGTGATTTATTTTAAAGGTTTAATGTTAATTTTGAAGATTAGGGCTTGCAGCTAATAAAAAACAGACTTCAGTTTCCCAGAATATTAGATAAGATCATTAAAAAGAAGCTTTGTTTTAATAAAACTAAAGAGCATATCCATGTACTGTACAGCAAATTAACTCTATCTTTGTTTAGTTGTATGCGATATTTAAATTTTTTGAGAAACTGAATGCTAGATTTTAAGTAGTTGTAAACTATAACCATCAAATCACTATATATAGATGAATCTATATATAGTGATTTATGTATTTCATTTTCTCAATTTAACTGCTAAAATAAATTTGCTTTCCATGGTGGGCCACTTGAATGAAGATTTCAAGTTCTGATCTCAGCTGTAGCCTTTCTGCATGGATCCTACACATTCTTTAATGCTTCCTCATGTTTTCTTGCCTTGGTTTATTCCAGGTGCTCTACTTTCATCCCACAATCCAAATGTGTAGAGTATTTTAGTTTAACTGTTGATTCAACATCAGCTGTTTCTGTGTGTAACATGCAGGTTTTTGTGTTTGTGCTGGCTCTGTGGTAGACCGGTGACCTTTTGAGGGGGGGGTGCCCCATCTCTTGCTGACTCCTTGAACTGGTCAAAGTGAGAACAGACTATGCATGCTTGGACGTAAATGCTATTTAAAGGAAATTTGTGGGTTATTTTTAGTCATAACATGCTCCCCACGTCAGATGGTGTGGATGTAACCAATCTCAGCAAGAACCAGGTGAGCTCTAATGAGATTTCACTTGGAGTAGTGTCCAAACAGCGGATGAACGGTGCTTAATCCAGTTAACAAGAAGGTTAGTGGCCTAATATTGGAGACAGTAGCAAGGAGGGGCTCACTGAGTTCAATACAGCTCTGAGTTACACTCCTCCTTTTCCCTTACCGACCGTCCTTCATTTTCCCTCAGCCCCTCAGAACTCCCGTTCTTTCAAGTCTCCCCCAACCTAAAGTGTGTCTCATTTTAGAACTGACTCTCTGTAAGCCAAGAGCCGCTGTCACCAGATCCCCTGGTCCTGCAGATTTCTCGGTATGGCATGTGTTCCCAACCGGCCGCCCAACACACACCCAACCACTCAACTACAAACCAGGCGTTTTCCTGAGGGCCACGGCGGGACGGTATATATGTCGCAGCCTGCAGGTTATAAATCGAAAACTTGGATGCACAACAAAGCGCTTTCGGAGGTAGAACATGAGAAGAGAATGTGTGGAACGCTGCTGTGCACACTGGTTTATTTATTCATATGACAGTTTGTAACTGCTTCAACTTTTTATTTTTTAACTTTTGGCAACTGCTCAGTGTAGAGTCCCACCACTTCTGCAGCAATGATGTCAGTTTTTTTAGCTCAGGCTTAAAAAAAATAATGCCATACATGCTGTAGAGTTACTCTGTGTCTTAGCAGAGATAAAGCACACCATAGTAGCTTACATTAATGGTTGCATATCTACCATTTGAATGTTCTATGAGAAAATCTGCATAATATGCACTGTACATTAATAAATTAATGATCTGATTTATTTATTATTTTTGCTATATACAAAAATCTAAACACATATATTGTTATATGCTTATATGAAGAAATAAGTCATATTTGGCTGTGAGCAATACAGACTCAGAGTGGGTGGCAGCAGCAATAACACAAAAGCTGCTGTGTATTTCAGTGAAAAAGGATACAAGAGCCTTAACAGTAAAAATATCTCATCAAATGTCAGATTTTCTTTCCTTTTCCTCCTTTTTTGCAGTGATTCACAAACAATATATTTTTAGCTGATTCATTTCTGCTTTTAGCTTCCAACTGACTTCCTTCCTAGGAGTTTTTTTATGGGGGGGGGGGGTCAGCTGTTTCCTTGATTGTTCTTTTGTTGTGTCAATGCACACTTTTTGTTCATTGAGCCCTTTATGCATTATCCCTTTGCACTTTAAAATTCTTACATCTCTCTAATATGGTATAGTATAGTATAGTATAGTATAGTATAGTATAGTATAGTATAGTATAGTATAGTATAGTATATTCTCTTATTTTTTAGCACGTTTTCAGTGGTCAGTCTCTTATACCTCCCGTTCTGCTGAGCTGGCCATATAAACATGAGCCTGCTGAGTTGCTGTTTATAGCTCTTTTCTTCTTTTTCATTTTCGAATAGACGGCAAACCTTTAGAACAGATGATCTGGTCAGACGAGACCATAGCAAATTGCTATGTGTGGCAGATAACTAACATTGCTTATTACCCTAAAATCACCATCCCAAAAAACATGGGGGTGACAGCATCATGCTGTGGGGATATTTTCTTTCAGCAAGGATAGGAAAATCTGTTGACAAGAAGATGGACGGAGGTGATAATAATATGATAGTAATATGAGTTCTACCAACTAGATAATCATTAGATCTGATTGCATGTGTGAATGTTTCAAGGGGGCTTGTCTTGTTAATCCCAGTGATGGACGTTTGATGGACAAATAACCTGTCCAGGGTGTTACCCACCTCTAATCTGTTGACCACATGGTTATCCTCAAGAGAATACTTTGCTTGTAGTGTTTTAAAATAATTGGCACCTTCAGAAATCTGAACCTGGTTGCATTTCTCAGACGAAGAGTATGGATTTCTTGTAGATCTGGTTGATTGCTGTCAGCTCAAAGCTCCAAAATGCCACCCTGAGCTAGTACAGCTCAGGGTGGCATGTATATATCTATATCTATATATATATCTATATATATAGATAGATAGATAGATAGATAGATATATCTATATATAGATATATCTATCTATCTATATATATATATATATATATAGATAGATAGATAGATAGATAGATAGATATATCTATATATAGATATATCTATCTATCTATCTATCTATCTATATATATATATATATATATATATATATATATATATATATATATATATATATATATATATATATACATCAAAGCTCCAAAATGCCACCCTGAGCTAGTACAGCTAGCTATATCTATATCTATCTATCTATCTATCTATCTATCTATCTATCTATCTATCTATCTATCTATCTATCTATATATATATATATATATATATATATATATATATATATATATATATAGATAGATAGATATAGATATATATATAGATATAGATATATATATAGATATATATCTATATATATACACATTATTCATTCACATCCAAGGTGCAGTGAAGCTGCATGGCGTGACATTTTGTCTCATTACAGAATAAAGATTTATTGAAAATTTGATCAGAGCATCGAAACTCCTCAGGTCCATTGCTTCGTCTTGAGCTAAGATGCTTTAACATCCAGTTTTAAAAGCCTGTACGCTTCATCAATGTCCGTACATGTTCTGTCTGCAAGGCTGCTATATGTCTTACTGCCCCTTTGGTTGGCAGAAAAAAAGGTCAATTACAAAGGAAGACAGAGCAGAGCAACACAGGACAAATATAACTCCGAAGCTGTGGGATCTAAATTGAGTTAAAGCGAGGAAGCAGTTTTTTCTTAGAAAGCGTGCCACAGTGACTAAGCAAAACTGCAAACCGGCCTCATTTCTCTGGTATAATTTTCTGCCTGGTATAGATTTTTTTTGTGCATACAGGCACCAGTCTGTGCTATTTCGAACACAGCTAGTTAAGGTGCATTTTCAAGCGTGATGGATGCACCTCAGGGATTCCTTCCACCCTCCAGTCACCTCTCCAGAGCTACTCCACTCCCTGACATTGGCACAGCAAGGCAGAAGAACAGAGATTTGAACTCGCACACATGCAGTGAGGTAACCCAGCAATTAGAGATACCGTAATTGTGACTTAGCATTGTAAAACAGCAGGGCAGTGTTGCCAGGGAAGGGTTGTTGACTGTAGCTTTATAACAGGGAACCTAAATGGCATGTGTTTATCTACATTCTGCAGTGCTGAGAGCAGCTGTCTAAAATACCCATCAGGTTCCCGGTAATGGAGTTGGCTCAGGCTGTAAAGTTTCAATGGTCATCCTCATTCCTGGCATCTATTATGCATTAGGATCAGCAGCAGGGAAGTGCTAAATGTCATAAAGTATCACAGCAATCCTTTATTTGGTTGTGGATTTGTTTGATTTTATAACCCATTAACCTTCAGCTTCTGTCTGCAGTAATTCAGCTGCTTTGTGACATAACATATGCCATTTTTATATGACTAATCCTCAAAGTTAATCACATAAGGAACAAGTGAAAGAATGAGTATGAGGGTGTTTGCTTTGTTTTGTAAATAAACAAACATTTCACAGTAGGAAGTTTAACCCTATGGATATTTTAACTGTGTAGAAATTTTGTTTCAGCTCATGTGTTAGGGTTTAGTCTTGTTACAAATCTGGGATGGGGTTGCATGGGAAAGAGGCCCAAGAGGGAAACTCAGAAACCACTTTTACACCTAAAGCGTAAACCGTGAGATGCTAAAAGAAGTTTCAGAAACCCCTAAAATGTCATCATGGGCCCAGTTGCAGGATATTGGTGCCTTTAATATGAAAGTGCATACCTGTGCAATTAGAGTGAGATTGCACAAGATTACCTTTGATTGGAGGTGTGCAAGGAGGAAACCTTTGCTCTCTTAGGAAGACGTGCAAGCCAGACTGAAGGTTACCAGAGAGATAGACAATGACCAGGACTTTGGGTAGATTAATCTTAAATAATTTGGATGCCAGATCACATGACATGTTTGGCAAAAAAAAAAAAAAAATGCTAATCCAGGAAAGGAACCTCATATCAGCTGTGAAGCAGAGAGCTGGAAGTGTCAAGGATTGGGGATGCTTTGCTGCAGTAGGATCTGGCTTTTATTCTTTGTTTATTGTGTAAAACGATGTTCTTTTTTATTGTTGTTTTTTGCCTTTAAATCACTTTTTTTCCAGAGAGTTCTTCATAAACAGTTAAGTATTCTGCAGGCAGTGCTGTGCAGATTTCTGCCAGCGCTGCCTGCCCTCTTTCTCTCCCTCTCTCTCACAGGTGATTGTAGTTGACAGGTGGGCGGAGCACACACCTGCGGCTCATTCAGCAGTTCCGTGCTGGAGCATAAGAGCAGCGCTCTGACAGCTGGAGGACGCCAAAGTGTTAACCTTGTGTGGTATGCCTCAGTGGCCACTGTCTCATGACAGCTTACCTTTTCCCCGCATTTATCCCTGTCTCCTGTTCTCTCTCAGGTTGCCGCAGGCTCTGGATCCCTCTCCAAGCATCCTCTCGTGTTCTAACATCCCATGTTAAGTGTTCGGCTCTCACGGTCCTGGATTCCTCTCCAGGATTCCCTCGAGCTCTCTTGGTGTTACCAAGCCAGGCTGAGAACTCCACCAGATCTCCCTGCTCCCTCCATCAGTGCTGCTCGGACCCCGCCTTAACTCCATCTGCCCGCTCACCAGTTGCTCAGTCACCTGGTTCTGTCACAGAGGAGAGATCAGCCAAATCTGTCTCTCAGCTCCACTCGCCCCGGCTAGGTCTCACGAACTTGGCGGTAAGCACACCACAGACTTCGTACAGGTTGAGTTCCACATCACAGCGTAATCCTCTGCCTCTTTATCCCGCAGAGTATCGGTCCCTGTCTCATGTCTCTGTCAGGCACTCGCAAGACGAGGCTACTCAAGTCCCTGCTTCTCCGTTTACCAAATAAACATCTTGAAACTGCTTTCTGCTTCCTGATTGTGTTCTGCATGTGGGCCAAACACCTAAAAACCATGAGAGTAGTTATATTCACATCAGTAGATAAAGGTGAATGGCAGAAAAGTCCTGCAGTACACGGATGGAAAGAAGCATGCATATATGATTTTGTGAGAGTGTTTAACCCTACAAGTAAGATCAAAACATCATCTGTGTCATGATTTGCCTAAGATGAACCCGGACACACAGCACGCACACACAGAGCTGGTTTGAGAGTTTATTGCAACAGTGGGTAGAGGATGACGAGAACCAGAGTCATGTTACCAGACAGAGTTGTAGGGTGCAGGAGCTGGCTGACGGGAACGGACCAGAGCAGACAGAGCTGGATCAGGAGATTGACTGGAACTAGACAGGCGTGGTGTCCGGATGACTGAAGACGAGCCGACAACCAGGAACAGACTGAGGTGAGTATATAATTTTGGGTGTGAACAGGTGGAGCCAGACATTAGTGAATTGCAGCCTGACAGGTGATCCTAATCAGGGCTGCGCTGGGAAAGGAGGAGGCAGGAAATATCTAGAGTGCAGACATCAGGTTGCATCATGGCAATTTGTAAATGCTGTGAATATCTAGTTATCTGGTGAGGACATAGTGACTGGTACATCACCAACCACAGTCAGGTGTCCCCGTTGTTTGCTGACAAGGTGTTGGGTCTGACAGAAGACCTCAACAACTTTCTGGCCTGTTACCCACCCATCCACCCACAGCAGCTATATCCTCCTGCTGGAGGAACAGCAGGTGAGGCGGGTGCTGGGCCCAAGAGAAGCTGTGGGTCCTGACAGCATCTTGGGACAGATGCTAAAGGGATTGCAGAGCTCAGCTGGCTGGGGTCTTCACTACCATCTTCAATAAGTCACTAAGCCAGGCTCCCATCCCTCCATGCCTGAAGAACAAAGAGAACATGGCCACTGGTCTGAACCTTTACCATTCTTTGCCAGTTACCCCCCATTATAATGAAATGCTTTGAAAAGCTGCTTCAGGTTCTCATCATCTCCTGGCTCCCACCCAGGTTAGACCCTTACCAGTTTTCTTACAAAGTGCTACACCTCGCCATATTGCTCTGTGCCACCTCGAGCAGCAGGTAGCAAACCATATGCTTTTCATCATATTCCCCAGCATACTGGTAACCAAGCTGAAGGATCTAGAGGTGTCCCATCTGCTTGAACTTCCTGACAGATTGTTCTTAGAGGGTGACAGTGAAGCCCCACCTCTCCTCTGTCATTAGTATTAGCACTGGCTCTCCCAAGGGCTGTGTGCTCTACACCCTCTACACTGATGACTGCCTCCCCTCAAACACCAGCAATACCATTATTAAGTTTGCAGACAACACCACCTTAGTGGGGCTTATCTCTGGGTGGATGAGACCGCCTACGGAGAGGAGGTGTGACTGCTGTCAGAGTGGTGATGAGTGAACAACCTCAACCTGAACACAGCCATAGCGAGGGAGATGATGATAAACTACAGGATGAGGAACACAGACATTCAGCCACTGTTCATTGGTGGGGGCTTTGTGGAGAGGGTCTCTTGCTTCTGGTTTCTGGGCATGCAGCTGAAGAACAACCTGATCTGGAGCCCCAACAGTACAGCCACCATCAAGAAGGCACAGCAGAAACTCTATTTCCTAGAATCTTTGGGAAAACTGCCTCCCACCGAGTGTCATGTTTGGTGGGTGGTGAGGACCTAGGCGGCAACGACGCAGAGGCAGAAGCCTGGTGAAAAAAAGGAGACTTTAATCAAAAAGACTTACAAAAATCTCAGGCAGCAAACAGCGCAGGAGTGCCAGGATCGCAACAGGGAGTAACAGGGCTGAACGCAGAGGAGTGCAGACTGAACCAGAGGAACGCAGAAGTTGAACACAGAATGACCCGACAACAGGGAAACAAACCAAGGGAACTAAAATACAGGCTGGGGATCATTAATAGCAGGTGAGGCAAATCAACTAATTAACTAAAACCAGTCCACAGCTCGGGGATCCTGACACCGAGACTGCTGGTGGCTTTCTACCTGTGGTCCTTTGAGAGCTTCCTGACTTACTGTCTGTGCATGTGGTTCTCCAGCTGCAGACATGGACATGCTCCAGAGGGTCGTCACCAAAACGTAGAAGATTACCTGCTGTCTCCTGCTATCCCTGGAAGAATTGTAAGCCTATTGTTGTCTTGAGAAGACAATAAATATTGTAAGAGATCCCTCCCACCTGGGACATCATCTGTTTGAACATCTCCCATCAGGCAGATGAGACAGGGCACTTAAAACCAACCTGAAAGAACTATAAAACAATACCTACCCCAGATCCATACAGGCACTAAACTCTAGACGAGCTCTTTAAGCAGCTATACTCTGTAGTGATTGGATTCATGAGTGTTTGATGTTTTAGTTAGTTACATATTGTTGTTTTTAGTATGTTTTTAATTATCTGTTTTAGTGCTCATGCACCTTGAGTTTTGCACTTTCAATTTTGTTGTTCTTGTGTTTTAACAATAAAGACATTCATTCATTCACAGCAATTGGTAGATTCTCACAATTCTTCTTCCCCACCTGACAACATCCTCTGTGAAGATCTGCAGTTCCACCCAGAGTCAAAGGCCATGCTTTTCTGTTCTTGGTCAGCAGATGGGTTTCTACTTTTTCGAAGTCAACTTAAAGTCCTTCTCCATAGCTTATCTGAATTCCTCCCATGCCTGAGTTTTTGTGTTTGCAACCATAAATGCTGCAGTCCTGTCAGCTGTTTCATGAGTCCCCACACACAGCCAAGCCCAGAAGGCATCTGTCTTCACCATCCTCATTATCTCATGATGCAAGTTTTCTCCATAAGCTTTCGCCACGGACAGAAATTAGCTCATGGCAAAATCTTTGCCGTTTTAAATTGAAGATTTTGAATGATAATTCAAAACAGGGCCATTCGTACTTGACCTCTAACATTCATCACACCAACTAAGACCAGTCAAGTCTCTCAGGTCTTTAGTAAATTCTCTGAGAACTAAGCAATTTGACCTCAGAGTGAATGTGAAAGCTGATATAGAAAGAGGTGCTCATTAAAACTGGCAACTGTCCAGCATGTTTCCCAGTTTCCGCTTATTCCTTCCACTAAACAATGATAGGCTTGTTGTGGCATGAAAATCAATTGGAAATTGCCTTGTCACACTTCTTGAGAAACATTAACAACTGCTCCTGTAAGATTATCTCAAAAAATCCTCTGGTTTGGATTCTAGCAACGCTCCACTGTAGCAAAACTGTTATCACAGAAGCCACCAAGTTTTCCACATCACAATTTTGGGCTTTGTTTTTGTTAAATATCTAACTACATAAATCTACGGTATATAGCATGTGTTGTAATCTATTTGAGTTTGTAAATGTGTAATTTTGCTCAGACGATTTTTTCCTTGTATGCCCTGATAAATAGAACCTCAGGAGGTGAAAGAGGGTCAACACACTTTTTAATTGCAACTGAACAAATACATATATTTTTATGTAAGAAATCAAATTAGTGACTTTGGTCAAAGTGGAATAGATATATGTTTATATCACAAAAGGACTCTAACCTGAAGAATGGGGTCTGATAAATAATTTTCAAAGCTGTCAGTGGGCCAAACTAAAGATTCAAAGTCCAGAGAATTTGCGGAAGAGGCCAGGGGTGGTACAGTATTCATGTGAATTGAAAGCAGGGAGTCTGCAGTACTGGTAGGGTTTCATATGTTTGAAAACTTTATATGTGTATATTTGATCCCATTTTGGTTACATAAAACTTGATTTTTGAAATTTTGATTTTGTGAACATAAATTAACACCTTGTTGGTCAAATCAGATAAGTTATTTCACAATGTAGACATATACCTCTAGTCAGCAATCAGACATTCTCATATAGGAAATTGTCTTTTACTACGGTTTACACTTTGTGTACCCTTCATTAGTGAAATACATCCGCTAAGTTCTACAGATCCCCTGTTTGATAGATAGATAACCATCGCCCCTACAAAGTTTTCCATACAAAAATTAGCTGCGGCTAATTTCTTTTCTGTGTCTGAGCCAAATGAAGGAGATTGCTTTACTGCAGGTGTGATTGCACGTTGTTATTTAACTTCCTTTCCATCCACCATATCTTTAGCACTAGCTTAAGTGGATTTTTTAGGGCTAGGTCATGTTTCTGTGACAGAAATGAAGCTACTTCAGCCAGAATCAAACCATTGCAAGTGAAACTGAAATGGAAACTTGAGACTTTCAGCTGCTTCCATTCACTGCTGCTAAGATGCAACCACTGCACAACTCACTAGTGTAAAGGGTCCAGTGACACAATTGTTTGAGAGAAAAGGGAGATCTTTTGCACACTTGTGCACCAGACCAAAAATGTTTCCCCAGAGCAAGAGCAAAAACTACAAAAACGCTGCGAGAATTTTATTGTTTTGCAATTTCATTTTGTTACAAGCCTGTTTTTGACCACTGCGGTAAATTACAGGCAGACTTAGCTCACCACAGAGTCCTTTTAAATCCCTGGGTAGGTTGCTGGTCTGTAACATCTCCAAACAACTGCCTCAGACAACATTCCCCCCTTCCTTTTTCTCATTGGACAAACTGCCCTGTACGTCTTATTCTTACTTGAGCAAAATACTTTACTGTGGTCCGCTATGGTTCACCGCTTTTTTTTCTTGGATGGCCATGGTGTGTTCAGTGGGTCACATGTAACGCCATCACTCTTCAGCAACTTTTGGCTCCAAGCCTAACTATTAGTTAACTTTATTTATCGAGCACCTTTCGTACAGTCAGGTGTAACGCAAAGTGCTTTACAGAGTTAAAAAACAAAAAGACAGACATTGAGCAAACTACCTTGTGTTCAGCTTCTTTCATTCCTGAATTTGACATTTTTCTGAGTTTAAGACAGAAATACATATAACAATTTCCACCTACAAGCCTTAAGACAATTGAAAAAGAAAGGTGTAAAAAGAAGGAGATATGACCTTCAAATAACTGTTAACAAAAAGTTTTATTTTCATATTAAAACTAAGTGTAAAGTCAGGGTTGCAGAATTCAGACGGCCCAGTTTATAGGGAATGCACTGTGGTGTAGCCTAGTGCTGAGACTTTTGGGTAGAAAATGGGAGTTTATGGGTATGTGTGTAGGTAAGAAGTTGTGAGAGGTGGAAATTTTGACAAAGTCAAATATTTGACATGCTCTAATTGCAACTTTAGTCTTGTGAGTTTACACTGTCAGATTTTCCATAGGTGTTGCAATCAAGGCTTCTGTTGCATCTAACTAAATGTTCTTAAACCAGAGACTTAAATATATGAATGTTTACTTATGCTTTATGCAAATGTGATAAATGTATTTATGTCTAAGGAGGAAGGAGAAATAGTTTAGAAACAAAATCTATCACATTTCATCTCTTTTCTTTCCTCAGTGCAAAGTCTTTTTTCTGTTTTCTCACACTCAGCAGCAATACATCCTCCTTCTACAATATATCCACACTTGGCCCTGCAAATCACAGCAATAAAAGTGACACATTTCCAAAAGCCACTTATTCTTTCTCTCTTTGTAATTTCCAAACCCATATTCCCATGTTCACATTTTGTATTTTTTTGTATTCAACCAAAAAAAAAAAAAAAGAAACCAGTTTTTCCCTTCCTTTGTACAGTCTTCAAAAACAAACAATGGTCTCTTTTCAGGACTTAAAAGAGCCCGAGGGGGCGAGAATGGGTTGCTTTGTGCCATAAAATATCAAGGTGAGATTAGGGCTTATCAGCCGTTTCCATTCAGAAAAACTGTTTTGCCCTGCAGCTGCTGCTGGACTGAGCAACCGGTGCGCTTGGCAGGAGTGGCTTGGTGTTGCAAAATGTCAGAGGGTTAACCACAGGTGATTTATGCATGTAGCATGAACACTCTGGTCCACCTAGACGTTATCCATGGTTCTCTAAACCACTGCCTTTCATTTCTGTCCTTTTCCATTTTGTTTAACCTAATGTAACTGGAGGAGCAAAATTACAGTGCTAACTTTCCAGGAAAGTCAACAGGCGACATTTTCCCAGCTGTGCACCTCTTGAGTTTAGAAAGGAAAAAAGGGAAAAGCTAGAGCCAATGATGATCAAAAGTCAAAAACAGCAACAATGGTTAGCTGTAGGGATTGTTTTTTTCGGAGTGTAACGTGGTCGGTGAGTGCAGCCAGGGCATTGGAGACAAGGTCGCAGCTATAACTGATGTCACTTCAAATGCCAGTCATTCATGGAAGTGTGGGTCATTTCATCAGAGGACATGCGGCTCAGTAAAATTTGGCGTAGGGAGGGGAGACTACCTGAGTTACTCGAGGGTAAAGTGGCTGCAACTGGTGTTTTTATACCCTACTGCCCTCCTGTGGCCACAGGGCAAATACTAATGGGGTCACTTTTAATGCACTGACCTGGTAAGAATCCAGTAGAAATTTCAGCAGAATTTGCTCAGATATGAGCTCTGGATATTTCTTGTAAACAGTCAATTTTTTATGGACAAAGGTATATGCAAATTATACTTTTCTTTTAATTTGAGTGTACTATATTTAATAACTGTAGACTATATTTTATAATATTGTAAATATACCCTACCTGTACAGTCTCTTATTTGTATTTTTTTTTGTTTGTTTATATATTTTTTTTAATCTTGGTGTAAATATGCAGGCTTCCATTTGCCTTCCACTTGCTGCTCACCTGAATTTCCCCAGGTGTGTCCCCACGCAAGCATTCACACCTAAGGGATATTTATAGAGACCAATTAACCTAACAGCTATGTTTTTGGACTGTGAGGAAGCCTCACTGTGGGATCATAAAGGATATTTATATTCAATCATATTTTAAAGTAGTGGGAACAATAATTTTTTAGTTGAGGGCCAGGTGAAGAAATGAGCGCAACACAGCTGATAACGAATTACAATTGTGCAAGTTATCCATCAGTTATTTCATCTGATCATGAAGGTTCCAGCTCCGAAGGCACAGTGAGCAATCGCAGATAAAGAAAGCTTGATACCTGGCGGATATGAAGGAGATATGAGTCATTTACAGCGCCGTACGTGACAGCTTTCGCACATAGCTGTGAGATGACCCAAAACTTCCCTGACACTTTGACACAAAGAGGGGGGACTTTTTGCGTCAGCGACTCCACAAGTAGCTCTTTTCTTCGAATTGCACAAAGCCTCGACTGTGCTCATAATGGAGTGAAAGAACAGCTGCTGGCATGTCTGCTCCACGACTGTGAGCTCCTCTCGGTGGTGGTGAAGGGGGGGGGGAAAGAAGGGCCCCCCGCTGCAGGTGGCAGCGGGGGGCCCCTGCTGTCGATGCAGCTGCAGCATCACAGGTGAAGCTCTGCAGGTGCATTTCGGCCCTCGGTGGAACCAGACGTACCGTAGCTGTGCCAGCTCTGCAGGTGCAGTCTGCTCCCCTGTAAGCGTCCGCTTAGGGCAGACATTAAGCCAGGATCTTCCCTCTGCCTCCATTTGCAGACTTAATCTACAACATTTGCTTTCTTCCACTGACATGCTTTGAATAAATATTTGCCATCTTCGCTATTAGTCTGCTTCATAAAGTCTTGCACAACAGGTGAGTAAGAGCGCATACGCACAGTGCACACACATTTCCGTCAGCTCCATTAGACTAAACTGTGCTGAGTCCCCAGGGTTAATGTTTAGACGCATTATGCCCGCTGAGATACATGCAGCAGTCGACTGAAGGTCAGACCCACATGTTCTGAGTGATCTCCTCGAGGTAGATACAAACCGTATAGATTTAAAAACGGGGGGGGGGGGGGGGGGGCTCTCTGGGACTGACCTAACAGCTGGCTGATGGCCCACACATGGTGCTGTGTGGTCTTTCAGACCAACAGCAGTCCAAATGACAAGGGCTTAAAGTCTCAGCAGCTGACTGAGTCAATAACACACAGACACTCACTCAGGCTCTAAAAGGGGAGGGGAGAATCCTAGTTGCTATAGGATCGAGTCACATAAATAAAAAATGCAGATTTTCAATCCAACTCTCGCATCACTTAATCTGTTCATTTTCAACAGATTTCAAACTCATGGAAAATAGGAAAATAGTTTTAGTAAACGACTTGTTTCATCAACAGTGTATTTATTAACATAAAACTTTGTTGTTATTCAGCGCATCAACGTCAAACACTATATGTCAAAAGCAGTGAAAGCAGCTCATTCAGAACTATCTGAGCAGGGTTTTATGAAAAGAAATGACTACATTTACCGTAACATCAACAGCTGTTCTTAACCACAAAACTCCCAAGTATAAAGTCCAGGTAAATGTGTAAACGATCATCAGGCAGTTCAGTTGCTGTAAATTCAGTTTTATTGGTTCAGAGCCGGATTGAACCCATACTATCTCAAAGCACTTTATATCAAATTACAGTGCAATTAATAACAGTTCAGTTGGGTTTAAATGTATAAAAACATGGTCACTCTAAGTGGTATGCAAAAAAGGAAAGCTAAACCAGTCAGTGAAAATTCACGGTAAGGACAGTAAAGAATGAGAGTCAAAGTCAAGCACTACATAGAATGAAAAAACAACGATAAATTACAAATTTAAAACAAGCTACTACATAATAATAATAATAATAATGAACCAATAAGATAAGCTTGGACTTTCATGGGTAAGTAAAGAGTAAAGAGTCATGTATTCAGTGCAGATTTAAAGGAGCCAACAGTTTCTGCAAATCTCAGGTTTTCAGGAAGTTGATTCTAGAGCTAACAAGTATTAAAGCTAAATGGTGCCTCCTGTTGTTAAGTTCTGGTCCTGGGTATTCTGAGAAACAGACCTCAATGGCCTCATTGGACAGCAAGGTTTACGTTGGACGAGTAACTCTGTGGTGCATCTAGGACCATTCAGTGCCTTTATAGACCTGTAGGACGATTTTAAAACCATTCATTTAACTAACAAGGAGTCATAGCAACAATTGAAGGACTGGTGTAATATGATGCATTTTGGTGGTGTAAGTCAGGACTCTGGATGCTGCATTTTGGATGAGTTGCAGCAACCTCATCTGTTTTTACAGAGACCAGAAGAGATGCCTTCAAGTGGTAGTCAGGAATTTATGAAGTGGGATCTCTTGTGGAGTCATGAGCTGTTAATATTTGGCCCGCAGTAGAAAATGTTCCCGGTATTTTCATTATATCTAACTACAGACGAGTTTTCTTTACAGACTTAAGGTTTAAAATAATCAGAATATGGACAAAACTGCCACATTGAAACAGTAACAGTCTCAACCCAGTTTCATTGGAAAACTTTTTTTTTTTTTCAAAAATGTACACCACCATCCCAACAAATGATTATTTAAATATAAGTTTAGATAACTTGTAAAAAATGCTGTGGCAGACCACTCTATTGCCAATGACCTTCCATGTGAAAGACTGTAAAAGGAAACTCATTAAGCCTTATACTACATGACTTTTGTGTTAGTCACTCTGGCTGAAAGTGCTTAACTTTACATAGTGTGTACGTGCTTCACATGGAAGGTCATTGGTAACGGATTTAGCCTTGAGGAACAAGTAAGTCTGTATTTAAAGGCGCTAATACAATTATCTACTCCAGGTAACATACTTTTAACCCACTGGTGGAACCTCGCTCCAATAAGATCTAAACTATCCCTTTAATATACTTGAAACCTTTTGGGTTTTATAGATTGGTGGATATGAAAAAAATTGTCTCCTCGGGTTAACATTGCAAAGCGCTAATATATATTTAGGCAACAGTTTGCCAGTGAATACAAATGAAAATCTTTTTTTTATGATTTCACTAGTAATTAATAATGATTAAAATGTGTCAAAGAGGCAACATTTTTACAAAGTTTAAAAACAAGTTTTTATACCCGTTTGAAAATAATTATTTGTCCGAGGACGTGCAATTCCAACAATAACACTGAAATACCCATGCCAACTTTGTTGCAGGCAATGTTATCATTATAAATGAAACACTAAAATACAAAGGAACATTCTGAGGATGACCACTAATTGCCCCAATGGTGTCTCAACTTGCATTGGGATTTCTTACTCCTCCACACATATCTCAGACTGCAGGATTGAAATAATTGGAGAGGACAAGAATGCTATTAAAATGTCACTATTGTATGTGTGGTTGCTAAGACCCACAGGTGTGCAGAACAGGCTGCAAAACGATCCTTTTTGCAATCTCTCTGTTAAATACACAAACAACTTACTTGTTGTTTAAATTATTCCTTACCTTAGAAACTTGAACCTGCCTGTGTTTCATTGGGTTTTCATGTGATTAAGTGGTTTCAAAAGCAGCAGGAACCGTGTGCATTATAGCCAAAACCAACTGGCGGGACAAAAGGAGTTACATTTCCATTCTTGAAACAGTACACCATCATTTATTGAGGTATTTCCCCCCAAATATGTATATACCAAAGCCACACAATAAAAGAAACCTCTAATCCAAAGAGTTTCTGTCATGTTAGCTGACAATGCTAATAACGTAGTGACATGAAGTTGGATTTTCCCAGGACCTCCCCCTGAAGTCGTCATTCTGCCTGGGAATTATTCGGACCTCGCCAAGGAGGCGCCGGGTTTAGCATCCAACATGGCCACCATGCACACAGATGGCAGTAGAAGTTGCCAGTGTTAGCTAGATATTTGCACTTCTCACAGTTTTTCTTTTTTTAAATCTCATTAAACCAGTGGAATACCTAGTGCTATAAAATACTTACATGTTCCTTTAGCACTTGAACACACAAAGGGATGAGAAAAAAATACATTTTAGTGGCCCCTATTGTTAATATTTGTTAGAACCAAAATAAATATAAAATCCGACAGTTTTCCAACCTGCAACTATAATAGGCCTACACCCAACCTCAGCTGTGACATCATCCCCAGCTTCACACTCCCCTATGAGACAAATCAAACAGAGAATTAATATTTAAACACAAACAGAGAGATAAACATTATCATCGTGTATTGCAGCATTGGTGCAATGTATTGCTGAAAGGAGCGGATATTAAGTTCTGTGGGGTTCAATGGCGTAAATTGAATTATCATAGGCAGCTTTGACCTTCCTGTCACATGGATACATTTGCTCATCATAGTGATACTGTACGAACAACTGACAGACAGGCGAGCCAGCAAGCCAGAGGGGTCAGCCGTATTAAAAAGAGAAAGTTCAACTGCTATTGGACCCAAACAAAAATAGGACACAAAACCATGCAACGGATCCGCGCAGGCCAGACAAAAGGTTATGAGGAGCATTGTTGACCGACCATGTGTCTATTTTTGTTGGCCTCCTGCTTCAGGTCTCCTTTTTGCACATTAATCTCAGCAAAGTTTACGCTGGATCCTGCTGTGGGCTTTATATGGCTTTCCCCCCAAAATAGACCGATTATCAAAAGCAGGTGACAAATTGCTGCGGTGCAAATGCTTGTCAAATATCTGCTGGAGCACTCACAAGCCACTAACACACACCCACAAAACTAATTTTCCAAGGAACTCCACCTGCTCTTTCCAGCTCTCTCCAACCATTTTCCTTCGAATCAGCTTAAGCCAAATCTCTCTGCTGGGTTGGTTGTGCTTGGCTCCGAAAGCTGTAAGCGTTGCTTTTCTTTTCTTTTCTTTTTTTGATCTGCTGCCCAGAAAGGCAGCATAATCTCAAGAGGAAACCTCAGACAAGTAATACAGCGAGAGAATGGACTCTATGACTCTGACGGATGTGAAGTATTTCTCTGCAGGAGAGTATAAGAGTTCCCCCGTGTGGTCTCGGTTCTAAAGGATTTTGGGTGCACAGCCGAGGAGCCTCGAAAATGTGCAGGAGCGAGCGAGAGAATATGAGAAGGACAGCGTGACCACGAGTGCAAAGTCAAAACGGGGAGATATAGAGTTAAAGGGAAAGAATGAGCTCATGGGACAGTGTGCGTCTGTGCAAGCGTGTAACAGAGAGAAGAGTATTGGCTCTAGTCTCTGACTTTGACCCACAGAGGCTGCCAGTAGGAAGGCAGCTGACATTTTGGCCGGCTCCCAAACGGCTCGCCAACGTGCAGCCTGCCTCGTACGCAGCAGCGTCAAAGAAGCAGTTACCAGGCACGTCTGTTTTACTAAGTCAACAGGAGCCACTGCTAGACAAGTCCAGACGTCCATTCATAAAATTTACAGGCACCAAATTCAGAGTGCAAGCAGGAAAATCTAGACGAGTGAAATTCCCATGAGTCATGTATGAATCACACACCTCCCCTACCCTCTCCTCCCAACTGCGTACGTAACATATGACGTATGCTATGTGCCCCCCTCCCCCCCTTGTTCTTACATGTCTTAGAAATACACCAGAAGCTGTAAGCACACAGTTTCTTTCCGCTGAAATAATAAATCTCCACACAGACACCAGGATGTCATCTGTTGCATTAATGCAGAACAGAGCCTTCAGTTGGATGCACCAGGACCTAGGAGAGGCTAGATCAAACAGTATGTCTCCAGCCAGTACAGCATGGTGTGTCTCACAGGTCACAGAGTGCATCAGAGGAGGGAGGGAGCATGGACTGCAGCCGGCGTGGCCCCGGAGGTGGCAGCACCCAATCATCAGCAAATGCATGAGCAAGTAAAGGCAGAAAGAAACGCACGCCAGTGGGTCACAGGAAGACCCAACAGTGAGGAGGAAGTTCCTGATAGATAATACGCTGCAGGTTATTCCATCCTTGCGTAAAAAAAAAAAAAAAAAAAAAAATGGTGGTTCGACTGAACTCTCAGAAATAGTAAAATGAGAAATCAATCATTCTTGTTGGCTAAATTTCAACTGAGCAAGATGACCGACCAGTGTGCTGTAGACTGGTGGAACAGCAAGCCAAGCCATTAAAAAAAAAACATTATGTTCACATTAAGCCATTGTTATGCTTTATATATTTATTCCTTTTCAATAATAAATGATTATCCAACACATCTTGAGTATTGGGGAGAGTCCAAAATAAAAACTATAAGTATTAAAGACTCTATGTAGCGATTACTCTACAAGTTTATACAAAACAAGGGAATGTTTTCTTCTCTGCTTCTTCACACTATCCCCACAGCATGATACTGCCACTGCATCCGTGCTTTACAGTATTTTGCTTTATTTTTCCACATGGCTACAGGCAAACTTGCAAATGTGATTTGTTGCTGCTGTCGTTTTGCCAAAATAGGCCACATTTGAGAAAAAATGCATAGTTAAGACACTAACTAACTCTTCTACTGGAACTGTGGAACTCTGCAGCTCCTCCAAAGTTACCATAAGTATCTCGGCAGCTTCTCTGATTGCTGGTCTCGTCAGTAGATTGTCAGTAGATCTCCTGACAGCAGATCTGAGCCACACTCCATCATATGAATTATGTGATAGAGCAGTGCTTTGCACGATGTTAAAGGGTATTTAAGGTGGCCTGGCTATTGACATTAAATGTGTCATGCCACTTGCATTATGTATTTAGAAATATCAGCCATTAGGTGTACAAGCATCTCCATTTGCGCCAACTTACCTTTGTAAGAATCAAGTATACTTTTCATCAGCTATCCCAACAGCTTGGCCCAGAGTTACAACTATTCCGTAATTCTAACAACATCCAGAAATCAAATGATGCTACTCCCATTTGTCTGACACCAAATTGCACAACGTCCTTTTTGACGATAACTGTGGTTGCCTCTGCAAAGCAGTTACTATGTAATCAAATGTGCTCTGTTATCAAGATTTCACTATAATCAGCATAAATTGGCCGAACTAATCAATGGACACCAACTTTTACACTTAGGTGGGCAATTTAAACTGGTTTTTACAATTAACTTTTGTTATGAATTATGAAATGTTTAGTTTTTTTCCCCAAAAAAGGCTAGAATAGAAGTCCTACAGCCTTAACAAAAAAAATTTGCCCTAGTTTACAGCACCTGGGATGTCAGCACCTCCTTTCTAATGAGAAGAAGCATGGATGGCTTTGCTTCGTCTTTGTTTCCGGGGACAGAAAGATCTGGTTCAAAGAACCCAGCTGCTCCAGTTCAGCTTATTCACCCTTTAGATGTTTACGCACACTGTGCATTTTTGCTTGCTCAGGAAAATGGGGAAATATATACATTCGGCTCGTTGTCGCTGCATGTGACTATCACAGTTGGCCAGAATATTACTTAAAAATGCCATTAGTTGCACTTCTCGATTTGTTTTGACACAATGGTTTTGCTGGGAATAGAACTGCATTTGGTGTTAATATGGATGTGACGTTAACGATTGCCACCTGACTAAACATTTTCGCAAATCAATTGCACAACCCTGTTTGGTAAAAACTTGACTCTGCACTGCCAGCTACGCCCAGCAGAGCTGCAGAAATCCATCCCAAAACTGCAAAGTGGTGCATCATTCCAGCACACTAGATGCAAGTAAATAGGCAGTAAGCATATTTGACATGGACCACAGCCCACAAACCACTGATTCCTTCAGTGCTACTGCTCCGTCCCAGCACCAGATACATCCTTAGGTATTCTTCCACCAAGTGCCTGGCAAAAATATTTAGACTCCTTTAACTTTTCTGCAATTTGTCATATCCTTTGTTTTATTTTATGGGATTTTATGTGATAGACCAAGAAAAAGTAGTGCATAATTAAGAAGTTGAGACACAGTTTTCTTTTATTTTTAACAGCACACATTTGTAAAGAGCCTTTGAATCCTGTCCACTTCTACTCTGACATCTCTGAATAAAAGACTATGAAACCAAGCTTCACCTTTTGGCAGCCAAACTATTGTAGTCAGGCACTGTACAGTGGTACAAGTGGTGAGAAAAAAGTCGAAGTCGGTTTGCAGTTTTCTACCAGCTACGTAGACACAGCAAACATGTGGAAGAAGCTCTGGATAGGTGAAGCCCAAAATGGTTTTGGGCTAATCTCTGGAGATGATTTTCTTCAGTCAAGGTCCAAAGCTGAATCCAACTGAGAATCTGTGAAAATACTTGAAAAACCACTGTTTACAGACACTCTCCTTCCATTCTGATGTGCTGTTTTCAACAACAAAAAAAACAATGGGCCACTGGGTTTGGAAAGCTGGTAGAGAGATACTACAAAAGACTTTCTGCTGGAACTGCAGCAATTGGTGGTTCTACAAAGTATTAACCCATACAGGGCACATATTTCAGATCTTTTATCACTAATTTGTTTTTATAATAAGGTATATCATTTATTTTATGGGGACATATCATGATAAATCCACTTTTTCACTCCTTAAATACATTTTGTTATGCCCTTTGAGTCTCTAGAGGTGCAGAAAATTTGAATGTAGTCTGTTCAGGAGCCGCATAGATATCTTTATAGTCCCCCCGCTTGGGTCATATTTTTTTTTCAAGCTATTAAGTTTTCTCTGTTCTGTGTTAGAGTGTTTGAACAATTACGTCACCCTAATCACTGTGGAGCTGTTAAACAGGGTCATGGACCTCAGGCTTACCAAGTTTGAGAATCCGCCCTTTTTATTTCTCGATTTTGTAATCCAAGCTCAAGGATCCCGAAGCTACAAATGGATAAGTGAAAAAGTTTGATTGCTGGCTGTATTAACTTACACAATTCATTACACCGTCCCCCAGCATACTACAAAAATGGACAACCGGGGTGAAGTGGAATGCTCTGTGACCTGGAGGGGGCAGGGTGTGAAGTTCTTCCTTTAGATTTAAAGAGACGGCACCAAAATGAGTTGCTCTCAGACGCTCCTCAGAACAGGTGTAAAAGGGGAAATGTGGGGGATAATTAATGAGGAATTCAGACCAAAGCGTTGAAGTTCCACTATTATACACCACAACTGAATGATTTCGATGTCAAAAAGAAGAACCGAAAAGCATATTTCCCCTTTGTACACATTTTCTTCCCCTTAACAAGTACGAGTCCCTTGGTCTATCACGTAAAATCCCAATTAAAGGCGATGATGGGTCTAATGTGACAAAACGCAAACAAGTTTGAAGGGTGTCAATACTTTTGAAAGGCACAACAGATCTCTTCTGCTGGCATGGGGGGGGGGGGGGGGGGGGGGGATTGTAATTTTATAATTACTCAAGTAGTTACTATAAATCTGGAAATAACCTGAATTTGACTCTTCATCATTGGATTCTAGTCTTAGTCTCGCAGTACTGACATGAATTAAGTTTTCAAATAAATCTGGATCTGTGCCGACTGTGTGCAAACAAACCTAAGGGAAGTCAGTGTCTCACAATGACGCCAAATATGGGTTTGGCATCAAACGGGCACTAAAAAAATATGAAAAGCAGCTGTCCTATCAGAATTCAGCATCTTCAGGAATCTTTTGTTCCTGTGCAGGGATAATAGGACAAAGGTTTTTTTTGTTTGTGTCAAAGGTTTGGAGTCAATGTGGATCACAACACGATAAACAGAGGGAAGATATCATGGTGTATATACATATCACCTTTCCGGCATTGGATCTTGTCAAGGGGTGGTGATGTCACGACTTAGCGGCCAGCCAAGTTGACTGGCGGCGTCGGATGGGGTGATGATGTTACCAGAATCAGGTGCCTGGAAACAAGTGTTGCAGTCTCTCGATGCAGAGAAACAATCCAGTTTGTATCTCTGCACAAAAGGAAAGTGTGTCCACAAGCATATTTTCTCACTGACTGGAGATCTGGAGACTTTGCACAAACATGGGCGCAATTATCCGACACCGAAGGCTGTTTCTCTCTCGCTTTCCTTTCATTGTAGCTGCACGTGAATGCTTAAGCCTCGGCGCCGCGTCGTTCGAGACAGTGCAGTAATTCTGGCCTATATACAAAGTCTCGTCTGCATACATTTAATGTCAAAATCCCCTCTGTGTGCTGGGATTTTGGAGGCGCAAGGCAGGGAGTGTGACTAGCAGCGTGACAGAAATGAGTGGGATGGCTGTAGGAGGGAGGGCTGAACAGAACAGAATCAGGGGTGTTAGTGCGACACAAAGACGAGACTGGCAACTGCGCCTTTCTGCAGCTGTGGGCCTACGTGAGCATCGGCAGGAACGCTCCTCTCCTCTCTCCGCCCCTCCCTTACCCACTCTCGTCTCTCCCCTTCCCTGCTTCGCTCATTTGCACCTCCAAATGGACTTTTTGAGGGCCCCCTGCCTCATTCCTTTGTGCAAATCCTTCTTACACTGTTATCTCATTATCCCAGTCATAACTCCCTTCACTTCTCTCCCACGTCAGGTTGCCAAACGGCACGGACCTGGACCGGGGAGAGATGGGCTTCTGCTCGGCCAGCCAACAGATACCCGAGCCGACCGAATGAAGAAGAAAAGAAGGCAAAGATCTTGTTTCACACACGCACACACAGCCAATTGGGCCTGAAAAGACCAAGGAGAGCCGTGTTTGTGAATGTGTGTGTGTGTGTGGGTGCATACCACTAAAAGCAAGTTCACTCATTTTTATGCATGCATGCCACACTATAGGCTCACGTGACGTCTCCAGCATCTTAAGAGTGTAAGCAAACACTGGGCTTTGAGGCCAAGGTCAGAGGGGACACGCAGGAGATCGGACACAAGAGGGAGGAGAAAGAAGAAGAGAGCAAAGGAGGAGTGAAGATGAGGTGACCAAAGGAATACAATGAGGAGTTCAGAGGATTCAAGGACAGCATTGAACCTAAAAACTGTTTTATACATTGTAATAAATGTGCAAAAATCGGGTGAGGTGATGTTAGCGGAGAGTAAATCATAACCGAGAGATAAATGAGCAGACTGAATGGGCTGATTGTCCTTGTGCTGTTGAGCAGGTGCATTTTTTGGCAAGGGATGGGACTACCAGGCGCATGTTGCCATGCACACAGACTGAAGAGTGATGCTGACCTCTACAGGCTCACAGTGAACGTGTGAAAATCAACGCGAGCCTTACCGCTGAGCCTGGTGAGAAGAAAGATACGGCCACTTGAAAAGGTATTTACACCTTGTAACACCACCATATTTGGTCGCGTCACATTGTGGACCAGCAAAGCGTAGTGGATTATCGTGTGGAGGAAGGAACAAGGTTTATGGCTTTTACAAATTAAAATCAAAAAACTGAAGTGTACCCATTTTCACCAACATTAATCTAAGTCATGCACGCAATGATTTATTTTCCAAGAATAGGCAAAAATATACAATGCGGGTGAAGACATTCCCAGAAAGACGTGGTGCTGTAATTGACTCAGGGGGCTGAATACAAATGCATAACCTCATGTTTCAGATTTTTATTTGCAGTAAAGCAAACTGAAAACTCTACAATTATGCTCAATGTTGTGTTGGCCTATTACATGAATCCAAAATGAAATACATGAAAAGTTGTGGGTGTAACATGGCAAGACATGGAAATTCAAAGGGACAGTGAGTCACTAATTTGGCTTTTTATCAGCAAGTGCTGGTGAAGATTCTCAGTCATCCAGGTCATCGTCATTCCAAAAAAGTTAAAAAGCAGAGCAACTAGACTGTTTTTTCGACGCTTGAAGACGTTTTGCTTCCTATCCAGAAAGCTTTCTCAATTCAAACACTCCACACTACTCCAGACATTTTGAATGAAGAAAGCTTTCTGGATAGGAAGCGAAAAGTCTTCAAACTTCGAAAAAAAAGTCCAGTTGTTTTGTTTTTTAACTTTTCTGAAATTTTTATTGGCAAAAATCATGTATTGCTTCCATAAATACATATTCTGCCAAAGTCTAATAATGACTGCATCAAAAATGAAGTGTTCTCATAGCTTAGAATGAGTAGTTTACAAACATATTGCTGGTGATGCCTACATTGAATGACGCCATAGTGCATCGCCATTTTTGAGTACAGTGGCTGAAAGGGGACAAACTTGTTAGCCTTACACGTTTTCCCAAAGACAATCCCAAACAAATGTGCTTTTAATCTTGATTTAAAAGAACTTAGGGTTTTAGCCTTTTACAGTTTTCTGGAAGTTTGTTCCAGATCAGTGGAGCATAGGAACTAAATGCTGCTTCTCCATGTTTGGTTCGTGTTCTAGGTATGCAGAGTAGGCTGGAGCCAGAAGACCTGAGTGGTCTGGAGGGTTGATACACTGATAACAAGTCTGTGATGTATTTAGGTGCTAAGCCATTCATGGATTTATAGACTAACAGAAGTATTTTTAAAGTCTATTCTCTGAGATACAGGGAGCCAGTGTAAGGACTTTAGAACTGGGGTTATGTGCTCTACTTTCTTAGTCTTGTTAGTCTTAGTGAACAAAGCGTTCTGGATCAACTGCAGTTGTCCAATCAACTTTTTTTGGTAAACCTGTGAAAACACTGTTGCAGTAGACGGCTAGTTTGTTCGTCTTTGTCTCCCTCTCACCGCATCAAATGATCTCTGAGTCTGCAGGTCACCAAAAATCTGAAAAAAAGTTTAAAGTCGTGCTGCATTTTTTGCCCAACCTGCAGGCGACTGACAGATGCATCCCTCACCCCAAGATAGAGCGAGTTACACTTATACTGCCTAGATGTCACGAATGCACGAATTACTCTTTCAAAAAGCTGCTTCGATATAAAAGGCTTTACTTTGGCCGACTGGCTCAGATGAATAAAGCTTGATTTCACAAGCTCCCTAACCTGGCTCTCAAGTTGACGTATTCTGAACGCAAATCAGCACAAAAGCGGAACTGGGGTTTTGATTAACTCAGCAAAAGTCACTTTAGGTGACCTGGTTCAACGGAAAAAAAAAAAAGATGAAGTGAAAGCTAAAAATGAAAAACAACTTTCTGCTTATGTCTACAGAAATGCTATAAGCCAAAACTCTCGCAAATAAGCATTTCACTGCTTTCCTTTGGCGAGTCGATGGAGTATGTCTTTTTCTTACAACTTTGAAATGAAAAGTTACAATTTCATATTTCACATATTCTTAAAAAAACATGCCGTTTGATGTTAAATATTGCATATTTTACAAAACTATAACTTCATTTGAGATGTCTTATCAACTGTGCCTGTCAAGAATAGATATTTTACGAACTGCACAGACTATATCATAAATGTCACCTTTGCACAGCAGCACCTGATATGTAATTATGATCTTCATTTGTTACTCCAGCAAATATCTTATGCCATTCAATCGATGTATTTCAACATGTTTGCATGTTACATATGTTTCCTAATATGTATCACTTTTGTGTATTTTATCGTTTGTGAAACAGTTACTGAAGCTTTGTGCTTCACTGTATGTATTGATACTAATATGTGTGCTTGCATGTCTATTTATTTAGACAGCTACATGTGGATCAATAGCATTTCTTGTCACTCAAACATTGCTCTCCTTGTCTTTCCATCCGGGTTGTCATAGCGGCCAGGTATACGTCTGAAAATGGTTTACTGAGATTGGATAGTGAAGCAGCTACAGGACCGGACTCCGAAATATGAGAGTTGCCAGGCACAAGTTACTGGCTTGGAGAAGGTGTCGGTCTTCCACCTGGTAAATTCTACTGAACTGGGGCAGGCCGACCCACAAGATTCCTCTTGTGAGTCATCTTTAGAAAAAAGGCCAAACCGCATGCAGCAGAACGGGTCGTATGGGTTCTTACTGGAACGGGTTTCCTCCCACTGAGGGTAGAGCATCAAGCCACAATATTCTGGGAGGTCTGGGAGATTCTGAGTCCAAACCCGTAACAGCTTCTCTACTCACAAGCTGTAGGACTGTCTGAAAACGGGCCGACAGATGCTGGACCGAGGGGCGGACGAAGCAGCCAGGGCACCTTTGGATTAGCACACAGGCACACCCCAGTGTTTGTTTGTTTTCTTTTTTAATGTGTCAAATTTGTAAAGGAAAAGAAAAAAATTACAAAATTAAAAAATAATAATAATTAAAGGTAAATAGTCTTGCTTGATTCTAAACACAATACAATATATCATACATGATTATTCTTAACCTAAACGAGAAGCGTCATAAAAACCCATTGATAGACTGACACTGAAGAATGCAGTATTAATACAGCTAGTGAACGGTAAGTGATCATAATATTATAACCACTGATAGGTTACTTTGGTCCTTAACCTTGTTTTGGGAGTTTCACAGAATACTCAATCAGAGGTGGTCAGAATATATTGGCTGATCAGCAGGTATCATAACATACAGCAGCACAGAGCTGCTTCTTGCGCTTATAAATAATAAATAACGTAACCTTGAGACAGCCTTTTTAGGCCGCTGACATAAATCAGGATCAACATCAGTCGGTGCTGTGGCCTTAAAGTAATTCCTGATATTATAAAACAATGTTTATCTGAGGAGCTAAGTTTCAGAAATAGCCAATTCCTTCACCTCTTCATCATATAGTCAAAATAAATTGAAAGTGAAGTCCTATTAAATCAAACGAAATAAAATAAAGAAATCCTTGATTTCGACAAGATGATTTCCAGTTAGTTTTTCTGTCTTGTATAAAATCCACAAAAGTACAACAATTAGAACAGTTGTGACCATTTTCTACAGAAAATAAAACATCTTATTAAAAAAAACAATTAAAACAGCATCATCCCTTATCTTTGTGGGGGAAAAAAATCTTTTTTGGTTAAAGTTACTGAAAAACATCCAACTTTACTCTGTGATTTGTTTAATGCTGCTTATATTAAGACCAAATCTATTTTGTACTGCAAAAATCTGTAGATTATTTTATATGCTGTAAAATAAACCGTATTAAAGTTTTTGTTGCAGTCTCTTGAGGTCTTTTGAACAGATTTTAAACTATCTAACAACACAGTTATAGACCAGAAAATAACTGACTCAAGTGTGGATCCAACAAGAATACTCACTCCTGTTAAAATTGCATCTTTTTTTGTGGTGTAAAATGATAACACCATAAACCTTTTCGTATAGTACAGATCAGGTAAGCAGCGAAGAAGCCAACAGGAGCACTGAAGGAGCTCCAGGACTTTCTGCCAAGTTTTGATTGTGTTCTATAGAGTGGGGCAAAAAAAGTATTTTGTCAGCCACTGATTGTGCAAGTTCCCCTAGTTAGAAAGATGAGAGATGTCTGCAATTTTCATCATAGTTACACTTCCACTATGAGAGACAAAATGTGAAGAAAAAAACAGGAAACCACACTGTAGGATTTTTAAAGAATTTCTTTGTAAATAATGATGGAATATAAGTACTTGGTCACGCAGAAACAAGCAAGATGTCTGGCCCTCATAGACCTGTAACTCTTCTGTCCTCCACTCGACCATTGATAATCTCCCTCAACCTGGGGACCCATGCAAGATCTCGTCCCATGGGGTCAAAATGATAATGAGAACTGTGAGCAAAACTCTCAGAACTCAACAGAGAGACCTGATGAATGACCTGCAGTGAGCTGGGACCAAAGTAACAAAGGCTACCATCAGTAACACACTATGCCGAGAGGAACTCAGGTCCTGCAGTGCCAGGCGTGTCCTCCTGATTAAGCCAGAAAAAGTCCAGGCCCGTCTGAAGTTTGCCAGAGAGCATATGGATGATCCAGAAGAGGATTGGGAGAATATCATGTGGTCAGATGAAACCAAAATAGAACTTTTTGGCACAAACTCTACTCATCGCGTTTGGAAGAAGAATGGAGGAGGATGGAATGTGGCTCGGTCTTCCAGCATAACAATGATCCCAAACACACCACTCAGGCGACCAAGGAGTGGCTCCATAAAAAGCATTTCAAGGTCCTGGAGTAGCCTAGCTAGTGTCCAGACCTTAAAGAAGCTATAAGTAAGATATTTACTGTAAAATCAACCTAAATCATTCTCATTTGTCACCGTAAATGCAAGTAACATTCCCTTTAATCAATCGGTCCTCTCCATCAACAATGTCTTAGTCAGGATTTTCTCCTTCCAAACCTAGAGGTACAGTGCAGAACTACTTAGGTTCAGAGTGTAGCTCGTGTTTACTTCCTGGTTCCTCAGCCAATCTTATGAGAGTCCTCATGGGTTCCCAACACAGAGTGCAACATTTGGTATTATATCCTGGCAAAAGAGCAGGAGCCTGCAAACATGGAAGCCAGTAAGAGAAGCGGACCAGAAATAGAACAGAATACAACATTATATACCTATTGTGTGGAAGCAAAAATTAAAAAACGGCATATTAGATTGTTCTGATCGGCAAGCTGTTTTACCGATGTAAGCCACAAGGTGTCAGTATGACTTATAGCGCCTTTAACCCCATAGAAATTTTTGGAGGGAGTTGAAAATCTGTGTTGCCCAGCAACAGCCCCATAACATCACTACTCTAGAGGAGATCTGCATGGATGTACGGCCCAAAATACCAGCTACAGTGTGTCCAAAGCTGGTGAAGACTTAAAGGAAACGTTTGAGTTCTGTCACTGCCAACAAATGTTATGCTACAAAGTATTGAGTTGAACATTTGTTATTGACCAAATGCTTATTTTCCACCATAATTTACAATCGGTTTCTTTAAAAATCCTACAATGTGATTTCCTGCTTCTTCTTTCTTCTTCTTTTTGTACCTTTGACGAATATTGCAGACCTTATTGATCTTTCCAAGTAGAACTCGCACAATCAGGGGCTGACTAAATACTTTTTTACTTTTGCTCCACTGTATATAACAACAATCTGCTCTATCCGTCATTTGTATAGACTAAGAAGTATTGTTGTAAAACAGACGAATATTCTTCCAATTAAAAAATCTAGGCCTGACTAAAATATCCCGAAACCTTGTGGAAGAATTCGACATGGTCTGATGAAACCAAACATTAACTTTTGAGCCACATTTTGAAAAAGGTATGTTTGCTAAAGAAAACTACTGTACATCCACTGTCAAGCATGGTGGTGGCAACATCATGCTGTGGGGTGACCATTCATCAGATAGAACTAAGGTTTTTGTGAAGCTGGATAACATCATTAACATTTGCAGATAGTCGGTTTTGATCTAAAACCTTCAGTCCTCTGCTCGACAGACTCCCACCAAACTCGACTGAATACTGAAACTGAACATGTTTCAGGGTGGGCAAACTTATGCAACTAGGTTTCAAGTTTTTACACTCCCCCTCAAAAGATTTTCACTGAAGTATTATGTTTTATGATTATTAATAAGGGTCTCGTTTTTAAACCACAGAATCAAGACATTTTAACCAGTTGTGTGTCCTTTTCTCGGTTGTTTCCTCTGATGTTGTTTAACCTTAAATATACACACACGGGTCAGCATGTTAGAAATACGTCTTCACATACACAGGACGAGAAGTGCAGACGTGCGTTGTGTGCAGGCACAAACCAACAGGAGTTCTTGATTTAAACGAAGCACGACGTCCTGTTCAGAAAGGTTGCTTCCGTGGTAGACTTCAGGGTCACTGGGTGTTTCGGCCGTTTACTACTAGACACCCTGTCCTGAAGAAGGCCCTGCAAAGGTGGAGGATCAATCTGTTCCAGAAATCAATTTCTCACCCTGCTCAGCTAAGGGAGGGGGGTGCTTCTGGTATTTCTCTGGTGGTTTGTCGTTGGCTCCGGCCTCCAATTCCCAAGAGCTATAGCAGCCTGATGGTGACACTGGATTACTTTACAGTTTGTTACTGAATTTAACAGAAAATCTACCTGCAGTCAAATAAACAGTTGAATTACCTTTCCAGGAACTTACTGAGGATGGAAAAACAAAAATTCAAACAGTCGCTTCTTATATAATCTCCCTTTATTCCAAAAAGAATTGAGAATTTTTTACAAAAGATTGCCACATTTAAAATGCTATTTTATTCTAAATACTACATTTCTTGGGAAAAAATATTTAGAGAAGGCAGAACTTCATTCTGGTGCTGATTTAGTCGGTTTTAAAAAGTTGTGTGTGCGATAAAAAAAAGTCAGAATGTAATCCGTAATGCTTTAGTTTGGCATTATCCTTCCCAAAAAACTGTTGGTGACTATGATAGCTGAAATTCTCTGAAAAGAAAACCTGAATAATCCTGAGGTAGAGCAATAAACTCTGCGAGCAGAAAGAAAGAATGTGTGATTCAAGCAGACCCAGTTGAGGGTCACCGAGTTTGAAACTCTAAAGTGATTAAAAGATCGTAAAAGTTCAAAGAAAGACTCGAGGATGGGCGTTTTCATCCGTATCGTAAACCGGCCTGCGGAGTTTGCCCCGTCCGATAAACGGGTGGTACCGTAGCTTGCCGGGCGCGGAGACGTACCACATGACTACACCTGTAGGGTTCACTGAAACCACAAAGTCAGTGGAGTCTTTTAGCACGTCAGTCTGGCCAGTGTAGACATCGGTGACCTAGAAAAAAAAAAGAGACAGAAATAGGTGATCTAATTTGGAAGGAAATCTGCACATTTAAACAACACCTCTAGTTACTGCCTGAATTACATCCCCAGGTTAAAAGCTTAATGTCTGAGACCTACCTTGTAGCTGCCTGTGGTGTAATTGAGTTTAGTTAGGGAGGTTTTGTAGCGATAGGGCATGTCAGTGCGGCGGCTGAAGAACACTAAAGCGCTGGCGTTGTTCGACAGGGGGCGCCAGAACACCTCGATGCCACTCTTCTCCTTGAAGATGGAAAGCAATCACAGATCAGAACATGTGAAATATAGAAACACTTCTTAATGTTCTCGTTCTTATTGTCCTCACAGCCAATGCCGAAAAGTCACTCAGATCCTCACCTTGAGAATGCGTCTTCCCTGGATACCCAAGGGATCCTGGTTGATGCTGATGATCATTTTGTTTTGAAGGATGCTCCGAGCTTCGCCGCTGATTGTGCGAAGGTCGTTGGACATGAACAGGGGAGCGGCCATGATTGCCCACAAAGCCATCTGAGAACGAGACTGCTCCATACTGAGGCCAAAATCTCCGATGACCAGCTGTTGAGAACAGAAAAGTAATCGCACAGTCAAGAGGGATGATATTTTAAAGTAGACATTCAAACCCTTTTGACAACTGATATCTGTTTATGTCAGTGAGACAGACACATTTTTCATAATGAACCTGACTGTGTTGTAAACAGAGACGCAGAAGTATATGGGCTTCTCATTGTAAAAACCCATACTTCTCTGGACTCCAATTTTTAATGCTTCCTCTGGCTTTTTAGCTGATATTTGAAGTATCAATAAAAAAACTGGTAAAATATTTATTGTGGATATTTGCACAGCTGAAACTCTTAAAGCACGGGGCTAGCAAAAACCAAAGATTCGACGTAACTAACTAAATCAGCTCATCCTGATAGTTAGAATTAATTTTTTGGATCCAGGGCATTTGACACTGTGGATCAGTCTCTTCTTATAAATTATTTTAAAATATTGTATCTTCAAACAACCCGTCTCTCTTGGTTTGCAAGATTATTTAGCAAATAGTACGCAATGTTTTAAGATGGCTCGAGTTAGTTGCTTGTAGAGGTCACAAAAGGGGTACCTCAAGGGTCAGTCTTGGGACTGATCCTGTTCACAACCTACATTATCAACCTGTGCGAACTTATCTTATGCCTCCTAACATTTTCACGTGGATGATTCTGTAATTTACTGCTATTCAAACTTAATCCCACAGGGATTAGAATTTCTGCAGTCCACCTTTGATGCAGTGGAGATCCATCTGGAGCAATTAAATACTTGTTTTCAATGCTGAAACAAAACAAAAAATGCTTTCTGAGAGAACGTCCCCTTGACTAACACTGCTCATGGTAAAACTCTCAAGCTAGTTACCAGTTACAAGTACGTGGGATTAATTATTGATGCAGAGCTTTCTTTTGCGGTTCATTTTAGACATTTGAACACCAAGGGTTAAGCTCAGTTTCTATTAAAGAAACAAGCCATGTTTCTCCCTCAGTGCTCAGGAGCTTCTAATAACAGCCACTTTTCTGCCAGGATTTGATTGTGGCAATGCAGTGTATACGTGTGCTTCAACCATTTGCTTATGGTTCTTAACGTCAGTATCCAGGTTGTACTGGTTGTAGCCGCCTTACGGACTACTGTGAACTGTATGCTAAAGTTGGCATGTCTTCCTTGAATGTAAGGTGATATCCATACTGGATGACTCTAGATTGAAAAGGCTTTTATTGCCTTGGTTCTTCTGAGAACTGAAAGCCGTTATGCCTTATGATCAAATGACATTTTGTATTTCCCAGCTCCTCATGTTTGAACGAAAAAAGGAAAGAAAGCTTTCAGTTTTATGCCCCCCCCCCCCGCCCCCCGCATAGAAGACTCTCCAAGATGAACTGAAACTGCTTCACCGAAAGTACTATCTTAAGAGACCGACGATGGAAGTTATTCTAACAGTGGCTGTGTTTTAAATCTCACCTTGTCACCGTTTTAGATTTTATACTGTTACTGTACCAAATAAATCCTGTTTTTTAATTAGTAAAATTGCTCGCACTTGATATAGTTTAATGGTCGTTTTGGTTCTTGTCCATTACGGCATGTGCCGCTGCCATTTTTGGCCAGGTCACCCTTGGGAAGGGGGTCTTTAACTCAATTGGTCTATTATCTGGTTAAATTAAGATTTAATAAATACTGAGAAAAATAACTAAATTATTAAGTAACTAAGTAAGCAGGGAGCTAAGCAAAATAATACATTAGTGAGTAACCAACAAACTAAGCAAACACTTAAGTAACTGACTTAATGTCTAACAGGTAATTTTGCTAGTAGCTAGTATTAACTAAGAACATAGGTAACTAACTAAATACCTAACTAAATTAGTAACTATGTAAATAACAAATAAGTTAATATAAATAACTAAGTAGATTACTAACTACATGACTAACCTATTAACTAAGATCATAACTAACTAAATAACTGCATAATAGATTATTAACTAAGTAGACTGCTCAATATGTAGGAAGGAAGGAAGGAAGGAAGGAAGGAAGGAAGGAAGGAAGGAAGGAAGGAAGGAAGGAAGGAAGGAAGGAAGGAAGGAAGGAAGGAAGGAAGGAAGGAAGGAAGGAAGGAAGGAAGGAAGGAAGGAAGGAAGGTCGATCAAATTCCATAGTTTGTAAATGCTTAAAATGGGAAAACACTAAGGTTTGTTAGGACTAGTGACACAAACCATGTCGGGGTCGTTCCACCTTCCAGGTCCAGCTGCAGGTGCCAGGACATCCTGGTTTTCAAAAAACCAATCAGCAATGCTCAGCACGCTGCTCCATGAGTCTTGAATGTCACCATAGTTACGCCACAGGTTGCAGATCTGCCCGAGCTTAGTGTAATTCACCTGACACATAAAAAGCATTCACGTTATTACACTATAAAACGTATTTTGTGATTGTACTAGAACACACAATTCACAACATATACATCTGCCAGTGTTAAGCACCTTTGGTGGAAGTCCACCCTGATAAGCAGGCCAGCTGCATGAGTAGCCAATGGGGCGGCCCGTTGCGTTCAAAGCCTTTGACATTCGAGGATAACCTGTCAGGAAAAACCGTAAGAGACAATCAAGATCACAAGGGGTATCACCTCTGAATCCATACCCTTAAACTTAATGCTCAGGTTTTCTTACCCAACTCCTGCTCGAGAGCATTTGAGTAACAGCCGTCAAATTTAAACATGTCCACCTCCCAGTCAGCGAATGTCTGAGCATCTATTTCAATCTTATCCAGCGTTGTCCCAGGGTAGCCCCCGCAGGTGTGGGTGCCCATGTCCCCATAGATGCCCAGTTTGAGGCCCCGGTCGTGCAGGTAGCGTGCCAGCCTAGGAATTCCCCCTGGAAACCTGATTTAAACATCGGAAGTAAACGTCAACTGCTGAGACAGTTTAATAACTCTTTGTTTTCCACATTATGTCTTGATCCCTTAGGAACAGCAGAACGACACCATCTCATTTGTGTAAATGAAGGGTCATCTATTCAGCACAACTTCCCACAGAACTTAAAGGTTATTGTCTTATTCACATTTCTGCTGACTCTGCATTGAGGATGACGATAAGAAAGCTAATGATTAAGGTGCTTCGCCAGGACTGGTAAACAGTTTCATTGTTTTATTGACCTGCTGGGCTGGATATGATAAAGATGTGTTTGCAGGAAGGGAAACAATAGTGTTTATCTCTCAAAGTATGCTGTACCTATTGGGATCAGGCTGCAGCCGTCCATCTTTGTCTCGCTCCATGGATGACCAACAGTCATCTATGTTCACGTAGACGTAGCCCAGTTCCTTCCAGCCGTCCTCAAAGAGTCTGTCCGCCATGTCAATAAACAGATTCTCGCTGGAGGGAGAATCAAACAAGATGTAGTGATTGCGAGCATCTAATGAACATATGCTGCATTTGAGTCAAATTGTTGTTGGTATTAAAAGTGAAGCAGTTCAATGATTTTCATGCACTATTGCTATTAAGTTTATTAAATATAATGCCACTTAACCGCCTCTATGTAATAACTTATTTTTTGGATATTTTTTGTGTTCCTTTATTAAAGGCATGCTTGCCTGATGCAGTTCTTTGGGTCGTATTTGCAGTCAATGTCACAGCGGTACCGTTCCCATGCCAACCAGCCCATTGGAGGGGTCCTCATCAGTCCATTGTCAAGGGCATAGGTGGCCATGGTGGCCGCAGAGGCGAAAACAAGCACTGCAAGATGCATTCCTGAAGAGAAAATAGAAAACCTGATGAAATAGGAACTTAAATCTTTATCAACAGACTCAGGTCTATAATAACAAACAAAATAATACACAAAATGTAAACCATAACTAAGAATGAAAAAGCTTGGTAAGCATATTTTTTTTGATAAGTTACAACTACAACTTTCAGTGTATGTCATTTGGAATTTATGCGATTGAACAAACTAAGGTAGTGCATGACTGAGAGCAGGCCTACATGGTCATCAACATTTTTCACAAATAAAAAGCTGAAGAGCTCGGGCTCTGCAAGTGCTTGCATTTGCATTTAAACACCCCCTGAATAAAAACTTTGCAGAACCACTTTTTACTGTAAATTACAGCCACGACCCTTTTAGGTTTTGGCTCTGCTGGCTTTTTTCGGATCTGCAGTTTTTCCATTCTTGCTTGCCTTAAACTCAGTCAGACTGGATGGAGATCAATAATGAGCAACAGCTTTCAAGTCTTGTCAAAGATTCTTAGATGGATTTACGACAAATTCAACACATGGACATGCTTCGATCTTTGATCACTGTAGCTCTGGCTGTCTTAAAAGATTGCTAAAAGATTAGCCTTCTTCTCCGTCTTGGGTCTTTAGTACCCTTTAATGTGTTTTTTTTCCCCAAGTACTTCCCTATATTAAGATCCATTCATCTTCCTATCAAGGCTGGCCACTTCCCTACTGAAGATAAAAAGTCCTACATGACATGCTACCACCGCCATTGTTTACACTTAGTACACTTGTGTTCGGGCATGGTGATGGGCACCATTCGTTTCTTCCACATGCGCACCGTTTGGCATGCAAGCCAGACAGATTTGTTTTTGGTCTCATCTGATCATAACACCCTCTGGTACAACATGAAGCACACTGTAATTTATTTAGGAGCATTAGAGTAAAAAAAAAAAGACTGAAATCATATGCATCCTGGGAATTTCAGATTTGTTTTTGGAAAAAAAAAAAAAAAAAAAAACATATAATTTTTCTTTCCAAGAGCTGCACAGTGGCACAGTTGGTAGAGTCATGTATTGCGGAGGGGACGGACCAAACGGCAACAGGACGTCTGCAGGCGCATTGTAGATGAATATATTTTAGCGAAGAGATTCAAAAGGACAAGAAGGGACAGAAGGAAATTTAATACTATTTAATAATAGGAATTTAAATACAACTCAGATGAAAGGAGATTACACGGGTGGGTGTAATTAACAAAACACACAGGTGTACATCATGACAGGTAACACTGCTGCCTTGTGGCAAGAAGGTCCTAGGTTGCATGTGTTCTCTCCTAGTACTCCAGCTTCCTCCCGAAGTCCACAAACATGACTCTTGGGTTACCTAGTCTCTCCAAATTGCCCTTCGTTGTGAGTGTGTAAGTGAATGCTGGCTTCTCCTCCATGTTCTTGTTGGTCTTCCATATCTAATTCTGATAAAATACTTTTTAGCTTGTGGTTGTAAGATATGAAAACATGGTCACATTTATAGATACTTTAGCAAGAACAGGACAGGTAATGCTGGACTCCATCAAAGACAAATAAAACAACACAAAATAAAACAAAGGACAGAACAAGCAGCCACATTCAAACTTTTGCATTGATGTGGTGATGATATTTTCAAGTTGTTGTTTTTTTTTTTTTTTTTTTTTATCCTTACAGGCACCTTAAATCTCGTGAGGCTCAGCTGACTGGGAGCGGCCAGCAACGCCAACCTGCTGAGTGACTCCCTTCATTGTGCCCTGCAACTGTCATGTCTTTTAGTGGAAGTCAAAAGGATGTGGCAGCATATCAGTACGGTGCAATATATTAGCATTTTTCATTACTTTTTTTGTAATTTAGCCATTTAAAAGTAACGAGAAAATTAATAAGGATACATTAAGATGCATTTTCGTTAAAACACATTGTTAAAACAATTCTGCAAAAAGGTAACTAGGCAGTAAACTTACTGTTGTGCAAAGGCAGATCTCAGTCTTCCCGGTTTTCTAAGTTACTGGTTTATTTTTATTTTTTACTCTGCTCATGGAGCTACCGAAGGTCTTTGGGGGAAAAAATAGCTCCTTTCCGAACTACAGGCACACGACATATTACTGTAGCCTCGCCTGTAAACACGGAAGTTTCATTCACGTGACTGCTGTCAGCTGACGGTGTTACGCCCTATTCTGTAAGCACGTCAAGGAGGCGCCGTCCCTTTTTCATACGCCAGAAGTTACGTTATTAGCGCAACGATGAATACTGTCATATCCCAGTTTTTTGCCAAAAATGTTCCTGAACTCTTAAACTACGGCTTGATATAAACTTTTACAAGATAAATCCTATGCACAAAATCGCATGCAAATGTGCTGTTTATTTTTATTATTGTCTGGTTGTTGTGGTTTTGTTTTATTTGACATCAACGTGTGACTACATGATAGAAATAGTATAAATATTTGATTCAAACAGCTTCAGGCTTTTTAGGTCTAACAAAGCATGAAAAGCAACATTTGACCAATGATTTCAATACATACGACAGCTTTTATGCATTAATAAAAGTTATAAGAGCATATAGGCAGCATAGTGATACAAAATAATAACTTGTTAAGGAAACAAAAAAAGTGCTACACGCTGACTTGTTTAAATGGAACCCTATGGGAAAGACGGCCCTCCGGATTTGAAGTAAAGAATAGGACAACGTATTGGTCTATAGTAGATTATTATCTTCTGTGCATATTCTGAATCGCATTGCACTGAACTTCGTAACCACTGTTATAAGAATTATTATTCTGAAGTCACTATGGCCTCACACCACTCGAACGTCATTACCACCGTCTCGTCATTTGGTAAAGATGGGAACTCAGTTACTATTGTTTAGAATTTCACCCAGAACTCCCATAACAACCACGCATATTTTTTTTTTATTCTAAGTGTGACCCTGGTCACACAAAAAATAAATAAAACAGGGGTTATGTGCTCTCTCTTTCATGAACCAGTTAAAAGATGGGCAGCTGCATTCTGCACCAGCTGGAGACTAGACAGGGTTGTCTGCGAGACACCATAATACAGAGAGTTGCAGTAATCCAGACCTGTTGTGATAAATGCATGGATTACAGTTTCAAAGTCCTGTTTTAAGAGAACATGCAAGTTAAGTTCAATGCACTTATTCTGTATTATAAACTCAATTTATTATAATAACTTTTTGACACAACTTAAGTTTGTGTGTGTTCTGATGTTTAACTTATAGTTGTAAATTGTCATGACTTGAATATGCAAATCTGAAAGTTGACTTTACTTGTAGTTTTAAGGCGGCTTTTGAACTTTTGTTTCTAAATTGAAGAGATTTAAAATGTATTACAGTGCTCTGAACTGATCTGCCTCTCAAGATTAAAACTACATTCCATTTTTACCCCAAGCTTGGTGACATTGGGTTTTATGTGCCAGAGGGCCAAGCTCTACAGATGACGACCCACTGGAGACCCCGGGACTAAAAAAAACAAAACCTCTGTCTTTTTCCTATTAAAATTATGGAAGTTAGGAGTCATCCAGGGTCTTACTTCCTCAAGGCACTCACACAGTGATTGCGCAGAGTAGGTACCTTCATGTTCCAGGGGAGCATGAACCTGGCAGTCATCAGTATAAAGATGAAAGGCACAATTATGCTTTTAAAAATTGAGCCCAAAGAAAGCAGGCATGATGAAAAAAAAACAGGCCCAAGAACTGAGCATTGTGGTAACCCACAGAAAAGGGAAACAGAAATTTTTAAATTGCCCAGGCTGACACAGAATCTCCTTTCTGACAAGTAGGACCTGAGCCAGTCAAGGATTCAGTAAAATTAAAATGTTGTGATCAGCAATGTCAAATGCAGCTGTTAAATATAATAAAACCAGGATCACGCAGCTTCTGGAGTCTGTAGCTTAAAGAATGCCATTAAAAATCCCTGAGCAGTGCAGATTCTGTGCTGTGATGTGACTTACAAACCAGACCGAATTAACCTCAGGAATGTGATGTGTTGTTAAAAAAGCCCATCCTAACCACGTGTTTGACAAGTATATGTACTACTGGCAAACAAAACTGATTATTACACTCCACCTGCCCTCCTCATACACTGATCACCTGACTCTCACGTTCATTTTCGGTCAGGTGACTATTCAGGTTTTTATTTCATCCCTGAGAAAGTTAGTCATGCAACCAGCAATTAACAGGGACTTGCTCAGCTGCAAAATAGTGATACATGTGCTTGTTAAACACAAAGTGGCCCATAAACTTGACTTTTTTTCGTGTAACAAAAAGAGAATTAATCACCTTATTGTTATTACTAGTAAAGCCACAATACAATTAGGAGTGCTGCTCCTACAGTCCATGTCACCTTCACACAACACTAATAAACACAGCAAGTACACGCAATAATTAATAAATGAAACATCATGAAATGCCATTAAAAATCAATACATGACTAAAATTAGACACTGTGGCTTTATTTCAAGTCCATTTTACATATAGCTACGTCTATAATTGGCGCTAGGGGGTAAAAAAGCTGCACCTGAATCTGGAGGTGTGAGCTCTCCTGTACCTGTAACTCCTGCCTGACGGGAGGTGCTGAAACTGGCAGTAGTCAGGGTGTGTGCAGTCCTTTGGAAAGTTTTCAGCTCTGCTGATGTCGCAGGGCGATGCAGTGTTGTCAAGATTGGGCAGAGAGCAATGTGGGATGTAGTCTGCGGTGTAAATCACATGCTGCAGTGACTTTTTGTCCATGTGTTCAGAATGTACTTTACTTCTTCATTCTGGTTAACTGTGTTGGACAGTAATAAATTAGACAAAGAAACCATATAGTGACAAGTTATACCTCATTGATGGAAGTTTGATGTCCTTAAACACTATTAAGCATTAGAGAGCAGTATAAATAAAAAATACATTTGCATTTATTTGCGGGTGAGCTAATTTATATCAAATAAAAAGGGTTAACAAGATAAAAACTTGCCGAATACCATAACAGCATAACAGAACCGGTTCCCCAAAAAAGGTTATTCATATTTTGTTACCAGACTGTAACTAATGCGCATTGATGGGGAAAACAAATACTATTCTCAGTCGACAAGAAGGAGATCGGTGGTCTTCATTAAATCAGCATTTATTGAACACATGTGAAGGAGAACACACACAGTCTTTGGAAGGTGTTCAGTCTGTTCTAACTAGACAGAGAAATGCACCGTTCTTTTAAAGATCTGGCTTACTAGTGGTAGCTTTCAAGAGCGACTCCCCAAATCCAGGAGCATTCCTTTCTGCCTACCATTATCTGTGCTTCTCAACCTTGGGTTTTCTCTCTGAGACTAAACAGAATTAGGCCTTCAAAAGCACAAGATAGATTCTATTCTTTTGTCTGGCTACTGGCATTCATAAAGGCTGGGATATAAAATTTACTCAACATGTGTAATGTGTTTTAAAAGTGTCCAATAAAGACAAAAGTATGAATAAGTGTTATTATTCTTGTATTTACTCTCACAGATCTACTGTGAGAGTAAATGCAATAATGCCCAATCCCAATGCCCCAGCAAGGCATACATCTGTGCTTTTTGTTGAATAAGAGTTGGGGCGACAGTGGCGCAGAGGTTAGGGAGTTTGTCCTACAATTGCCGGTTCGATCCTGTGCTCTGACTGTCTCCGTTGTTGTGTCCTTGGGCAAGACATTTCACCCGCATTGCCTGCTGGCAGTGGTCAGAGGACCCGGTGACGCCGATGTATGGCAGCTCACCACCATCAGAGTGTGAATGTGTGTGTGAACGGGTGAATGACTAAACTGTAGTGTGAAGCGCTTTGGAGGTCATCAGACTAGTTAAAGCGCTATACAAGTACAAGCCATTTGTCAAAATAAGCATGATTAACTTGTAGTTTTGTTTTTATTGGCCCTATTTTCACACCAATTTACAGCAAAAAGGCTAAATCTGCAAATGTAATCATTTAGTCTTTTAATGGACAGCTGTCTTTGCAGAATCCATTTGATTGTAAAATACATGCGTCCGGGTTTTCTAGTATGTCAGACATGTTAGCTAAGACCTCAGTGGGTAAGATTTTACAATGTAAATGTTTACCATCATCCCACTTTCTACCAAACAGATGATTGCGGCCCACCAGAGGAACGTCAACAATGCCACAAAGAACTCAGACCGGCCTGTTGACTGCTCTTTGACTGTTGAGAGCAAGGCACACAAGAAAGTTTACTCTCCATTCTTTAGCGCATCGAAAACTAAATGTCGCTCTGTGACAGTTTCACATCTGCTTGGATATTTTCATTACATATTGCTCCTGTGAGGGGGTGTGTCTATATCTTTTGCTTCTGAAACAACTGTAGGAAGTAGGAGGAGAACGTTGAGCAGAAAGTCGTGGTTGTGGGTCTGATCTTCCTGAACACAGAAGTTTTTCTCAGTCAGGCAATGGAGGACTTAGTCAGAGCCCGAACTCGCCTTGCCATCATCACTCAGCGGCATCAGGGGCACCGATCTTGTGCTGTTGACATCCTGTATGGTGCACCCCAAGGTAATTTAAGTCAGTGGTCTGAATCTATTGGTTAGGTCAGGCCAAAGAGGAGCTTTTCAGTGAGTCATTCTGACTTTTTATTCTTCCACGTGTTCAATTTAACTTTCTGCTGTATGACAATGAAACATGTCAGTGCAACATGATATGATGCTGGTTGCCCACAACTATGATACCCACAGAGTAGAGAACCGTGCAACTCTATACTTTCAATCTTTGAGAGAAGATGATGCTGGGACATGTTTGGATTAAAATTGTAGCTTTCAAGAATATAAGGTTTCTGTTGCATTTTTTGACCATTGCCTTTGTAGTTTTTTAACCAGAGGAGCTGGACAGTTTGCTTTGCTTAGATTACATACTGGTTTGCCTTCGCAGTCTGCCAGAAGCATTTTACTATGTGATGGAGGTGGTTCTTTATAAGCCTGGACCTATTGATATTTTATAGTTTTGGATTCTGCTGTTTAATTTGTATTGTTGTTTGCATTAAAATGCACCCTTTTTTTTTGCAAATTAAAGTGTTCAAATAGTTAAATATCAACGGTTGCTACATATTTTCCAGAGGTTGGCAAACACCCTTTGTCGCTATCTAATTCACCTGAAAACACATTTTCATACTTAACAGAAAAACTTTAGCAACTGTTTTACTTTTCGGTAACTGCAACAAACCTTATGGACAGATCAACCATTCAAAAAAAAGTTCATAATACCAGCCATCTTGGATACAGCAATAAGCTAGTCCTCATGAATGTCAAAATTAAGTGAAAATGAAATATAACTGGAAGGTGGCTCTGCTTGGACAGCATTTTTAGTTTTTCTTAGTCTGATTCTGAGAGATTGACTACAGTGCAGTAGTGCTTACTAATCATTTTTGGATCAGACACATTTGTCTGTCGCCACTGTGATCCAGTGAAGAGTTTTAGCTGCAACCTGTGTCCTTGCTCTGGTAGGATCTGGGATTTGATTTGCCTCTGTAACAGTACTTAGGACTAGCATCTCTTCCAGCTGGCAACAGATTTATTTCAGAGGTCCTAATATCCATTTTAAGAATGGAGGCCAGGTATTGATGAAATGCAAAGTTTTTTTCCTTCATGCTACCGTTGTGCAGGTGATGGATGTAATCTAGAACCGTGGATCAGTAGAAGGTATAGTTGCATGCTGTTTTATTAAATAAACATACAAATCCAAAAATCAAAATTGGAGAAGCAAGTTTTATGTTCTTCAAAATGTTGTTTAGTTTATACTGCAGTCACATTTGAAATATTATGCTGGGTGGATTTTATGGCTGGAATGATGGATATTGGGGTTGAAGATGATGACAGACTACAGGGTGTAGTGCCATTTGTTGCCATCAGAGGTCACTGTTGTTGTCTGCAGAACATGTCCCTGTTGAGCTGTCCAATGCTGCACACTTTTTAGAGGACTGGCAAACAGATCAGGTGCCTCATCCACATTCAGGTTTAAAACACACACAAAAACTTTTGATTAAAGTAGTAATTAATACAGTGACAGCTGGTGCCTCCTGGTACTGACGTAAAACAAGGAAACAAAACTGAAATGTTGCACATTATTTTACAAAACTCAGACTTTATCAACAGTGTGAAAAACAAGAAAACACTTGGACTGCAATGTCTTTAAAATGATAAACAATCAGCCATTAACACCATTTTTCTCTGAACCATCTGAGAAAACTGAACTTGTCTGCAAGCTGAATTCTGCTGGTAATTGTGCGTTCACAAACACACAATTATCCACCTTGTCCCTCTTCTGCATCAACTGTTCGGGACCGAACCAAAATTGTTCGGGCCATCACGTTGCCGTGTTATGGTTTAAGGCGGGACATACCAGCTGTGACGAAACCAAGTGTAGCCAACACCCCGCAGCCGAACCAAGATAAACATGGCAGCGCAGATGGACGCAGCTGCTACTGTCACATCTGTTGTGTCAGAATCTGACACAACAGATGACAGTAACTGGTAACTATGGTTCCTCATGGCGTCAGCTGCTTACAACATTTTCATTAGATACCATGATTGGCTCAAATCAACCATTGATAGCAGCACTAGGTGTTGCTTCGTCCAATCAGCTCGGAAAGTTCTGCTGAAGGTTCCTCCTTTCCCCGAACGGAGTCGGTGGGAGCAAGTTTGCTGCACAACCCAGCACAAACCTAGCACAAGACTGTTTTGACACTTTTGTTAGATCTTTCAGAAAAAACGCAAGCTTCACTTTCCTGCTCCTGATGTTGACAGGAGCCAGCTGGGGCCTCACTGTTCACATGTGAGTCCCATTGCAGAGAAAACTCCAGAGCAGACCCATTGCTCCACCTTGGGATCCAAGAGAACAGGCGTTGGAGATTGATGCATGAGAGAGGGGTTGTCTGGCTTATGTCTTGTACTTGTCAGTAATGGGGTCAACAGTAAGAACTCTATCGTGGGGAGAAAAGGCGCTTTGGATTGCTGCCCTGACGTCATTATGTGTTATGGGATGATACGAATCAAAGGCTGCAGCCTTCCGAAAATGAACCACAAAGTGTGCGATCTCTTCTCTCCGGATATTTCCGTGAGGAGGCTGTGCTGGCACACAAAGAATTTTGGGATACCTTAAGGGTTCTTAGCGCTGGTAAGGGACGTTGTGGGGTTCCTAGGCAAAACTTGGCACTGGAGGGAGCATACAGGCTACTTGTCCTACCTCCTTCCTTACTGACTGCACTACTCTGACAGCTCTTATCACAGTGACCGGTGACGCACTTCCACTTTGGCTAAAGAGTCCTTACTCTATAAGAGTATTTGGATTGAGCCTCAGACTGTGAGTAGGGGTTTCTGTGACTCTCAGAACACTAGCAGTTCTCTAAACCCTGCCTACGGTCGTTTGTGATCAAGGAACCTGTCTCTTGGCTGTTCATTGAAACACCTTTTTTGAATTGTTCATAGAGGGCGCAGTGAAGCCCATTCAAAAGTGAGGCCTACTGGTCATTGCAACTAGCCTTTCTATCTTTGCATGCTGCTGCAGGAGAGCCCAGACAAAGATGAGAACACCTGAGCAGAAACTGTAAGCACAGCAGCTCAGGGAAGAAGGAGGAAATGCAATATATAGTCCTTCCCACCTCTGCCCTCGTGTATACCATTGTACATGTGACTACAGACACACACAGATTCTGTAGATAAGGGTGGAAGCAATGAGGAGGATGAGTAAAAAATTCAACGGATGTAGTGTGAAGAGGTCTAGAGCAAACAAGGTGATGGTGACGAGCAGCACAGAATTACAGAACAAAATCTGGCCACCTACGGTGCAGATATCTTGCTACATTTCCTCATTTCACTCCTTCAAAATTTCTCTAGACCCTCCAGAGTACCTCTTTCTTCTTTCCTCCCTTCATCTTGCCCCACACTTCTAAAGATTCTAATCTGACTTGACCGTGGAAGAAGCATAATCCAGTGTTTGGTCTTGCATTGTTGTCTTGTTTTGGCTAGCCGGTTGAAGACTGAAGTCCCATTTTCAGTTTTCCTGTGGAGGCTACGAGATTTTTTTTAGAATGCTCCAATATTTTAAGCAGCCCGTGCCGTGATGCTGTGCACTTTAACAATATTGCAGGGGCAAACAGGCCCACAGCATCACAGAGCTTACATCATACCCAACAATGTCCATGAGGCGCTTATCCAAATGTTCATCTTTTATTTAGCGTCACTCCTATCGGAGGCATTTAATACCTAAAAGCTCAATCTCGGCCTCATAGGACCAAAGAGCAAGGTTCTAGTTAAAATTCCGTTAGAGTTTAGCAAACTCTTTGCCTACATTTGTGATAGAACAGAAAGAGGTTTTCCCTTCCAGTCGGTTAGCTTGTTATGGCTGTTATGGACACTGGGTGATCCCAAGATGCTGCTTTTTGTCGCAGTTTCTACCAGTTAGCTGTGGAGATTTTCTTTGATCTCCTGTCCTGCTACAGGTGCATGGTGGAAAGATAAAAATGGGTCATAATCCGAAACGTGTTATCAGTGGATAATAGAAAAATGGTTTCTTAATGTTGTACACTTCATGGGAACACTGGCTGGTATTCGGAATTTTCTAGAAAAAAAGTGCAGAACATTTTTTAAAATATATATTTGGGTTCAATTTATTTTTAGAAAGGAAATTAAAGATTGTGCCATTACTGATTATAATTTTAAAAATAATCGTTTCCAAAAATTAGTTTTTAACCACTATAGGAACACACTAATTTTAAACAGGAGTTTATTCCCTTTTATACATCTTCACCTGGGGGTATGTGAAGTTGGCCAGCACATTAAGCATTAAGTCTTGTAAACACAGAAGCACAGAAGCTTCTGTAAGACAGAAGATACACATTTTTCAAAACACCCAGTTTGAACAGGAAAACATCAGGGGAGTAGGGGGGCTATTAGCAGGAGTATAATAAACTTATGTAACTCTTAAGCAAGATGGCAATCCTGTGATTGACCCCTTTGCTCTGACAAAGCCTAAGACAGACAGCTAATCTCGTTAACCAACACCGAGACACAGGAGAGCAGCTGGCAGCTGATCCCACAGTGGTCCTTTCTCCCACTGAAGAGGCCTAGCTCCCTTACCCAAAGCGCTCTGTACCGTCTACACTTCCTTCACTCATCTGTAAAGGTCAACGAGTTGCACAAAGCAGTCTTTTCAGGGGTAGGGTTGTCAGTATACAGCACTCACTGGAAAATATACGGTAAAACAGCAAGTAGAGATGGCTTTATTGTAACTCATCTATGAATATTTCTCACTTTAGTCTGATACCTTGATAAAGATACCTTGACATGACGTCCTTCAGAAGTCACCAAAATTAGTAACCCTGAATGTTCAAAGCAGGTTTAGGTTTTAAACAATACTGTATGGTAACCCTACTAAGACCTGGACACCAACCTATACTGATTAAGAGAGAGGAAGACAGCATTAATCAGACAAGCAGCCAAGAGGCCCTTGGTAACTGGGGCAGCTCAGGAGAGAGAATCTGTAAACGTAACTATCAGTGATATAATCAACAAACCACACATCTATGGAAGGGCAGCAAGAAGAAAGTAATTTCTGACAGAAAGCCATAAGAAGCCAACACAATGGTGAGGGCTTTTCTCAAACTGCTTAAAGATTGAAGCAAGCAGTTTGGAAGAAAGTGCTCTGGTCAAATGACGCAACAATTTAACTTTTTTGGCCTACCTGTAAAAGAAGTGGAGAAATACGAACGCTGCACATCACCCTGAACACACCATCCCCATGGTGGCACATAAGGCCCAGTTCCACTGGGCACTGCACAGCTCCTGACTGTTTCAAGGGCAGTTTTTTTTTTTCAGGGCCAGCCTGGGTTCCTGCAGCTCTACTTAAGATCAGGGGCAAACGGTGCTGACGACAGGAGTTTTGAGTGAACACACTTCTTTTCTGTGATTGGCCATGGAGCAAAGAGAAATGAGTACGTTTTCTCAGTGGGAGTCCAGAAAAAGAGCGACTACAATAATATGAAGGAGCACTATGAACAGAGTGGTTCAAACCTAAATATAATTTTATTATTTTCAAACCGTAAACCACACCTGAAGAGTAAGTAAAAGGACAATTCAGATTTCAATACCCAGATCTGTTGTATCAGATCTGTGATTTTATCGAGGCCGTCTCTCATTTTACACTGAAAGTTGTTACGTTTTGTCTCTGAAGTGTCTATCTGTCCACCTCATGTGCTACAAGGCAACCGCTGTCTACCTATCCTACCTTAAAGTTGACTGGAAGATGCAGCTAAACAGGGGGCAACAGTGGAAGCAAACTGTCTGAGACCTAGAACGTATGTCAAGGTTCCTCTTTGAGCAGGAGTCTGAACAACTAGAGCTACAGAGGAAGGATTTGGATCAGTGCCTCTCAGTCGTGGTCCTCAGGGCAGATGTAGATTATACAGTTTGACAATTTATCACAGCACACTGGAGAGGCCTACAACAGCAGAAAGGCTGCAGAAAATGATTTTCCTGGGGGAAAGAGTTGATAGCTGTGGTAGCTTGCCACCACTGATTCAGTATCAAGTATTGCTGGCAATTTTTAGATATAGCTTTGTGGTCTGGAAAAACCTGAATTGAGATTTACTGAAAACCACAATTATGAAGTGAGAGAACAGCATTAAAGGGGGGTAAATTGAACTTTTGTAAATATGTGCATTTGTAAGCAGAGTTGGGTAGAATTCCCCCAAAAATTTAGTCAGAATTGCAAAAAATGTAAGTTAATAAAATCTTGTTTAACAATCCAACTCCAAGTATTCAAGGCAAACTAAATGTTTTGCCATTTTGGTGTGACTGATGGGAAATTTCAGTAAGCCCTATAGAAGCTCAAGTAAAAGAACAAACCTTTGAACAGGCTCCTGTTGTGCCTCTTTTGCAGCAGTGTCTGCCTCAAACATTTATTCAGAAATCCTTTTCACCGTCTGTCCCTCAGTCTTCAGTAACAGCATGGAGAATATACTGTGGCTACAAAAAGGGGGCGCTGGTTTAATGTTTAAACCCAATACTGACAAATTAAAAGCTAAATAGCTTACCTTCAGCTGGATAATTGGTTCATCCTAGTGGCTGCAGCACTTGTTTTTGTGTCCAACCTGGAGCCATTGGTTGACTTCACTCAGATTCTGGATGTTAATCCACCTGAGATCTATGATAAGCAACTCTTTAAGACATTTTAAAAGCTAAACAGTCTGTGAATCAGTTATTCCTCATCATCCAAGTATTTCCCATTTCATTTGGAAAACATAAGCAAACATCCCAAGTTCATTCCCCAAAATACACCAATTAACTGTAGTTTTTATTGAAAAAAAGTAAAGGTTTTTGAATTTTTGCCAATTATTTTACCTTTGCAATAACCCAGAAGTGGTAAGTAACGAAGTATAAATGCCTTGTGATGCCTTGTTACTGAGTTACTAAGTGTAGTTTACTTTATCTTTCTGACGACTTGTTACCATTACTTCCCACATTTGATCACAAATATCTGTGCTTTCTACTCTTTACATTCTCAAAACCAGCGAGTATGTTCCTGTAGTCACCTGTTTGAATAAAACAGAGAGAAATACATTACCCACTTGTACTGTTAATAGTTCAGATTTAAACAATAAATTGAACACACCATCAGTATTCACAAAAAACAATGGCATTGTCATTTTATTTACAAAACCAATGCAAACAAACGTACTTTTTTGTTTTAACTACTTGGCTCATTAGAGTGGGAATTAAACAGCCCATCCAACAGGTGGCGCACTATCACAACAAACAATAGTTTTAGGGAATATTTTTACCAATAAAGTTTTTTTCACCCATGTGTGTGATTTAACTGTTATTGAAATTTAGCGTGTGGAAACTTAATGATTCACACTGTGTTACCTGACATGGAAACCTTTTTTTTGTTGTTGATATTTTAAACATTTATTTGTTATTATTCTTATGTGTGATGAGCATAAGCCCAACCTCTATAGATCTGAGTGGTAATGAATTCCCCCTGCATGCATAAATAAAGAAAAATAATTTATTATGCCCATTCATAGAAAGGTGGGCATCAGTCAGGCTTGTGGCATTTTTATTTTATTTTATTATTATTGATAATAAAGGGGTTTACAAACAAGCAAAATTAACTATACAAATGAGTAAAAAAACAGACAAGACAGTAATGCCAGGGTGTTACATATCAAGCACAAACAAATCGAAAAGCCAATAAATAAATGAAAAATTAACTCAGAAAGATATTAAAGTAAGAGCACAAGTGTGGCATCTTTTTTTTCTGATTGGCTCCTCTCACCATGACATCAGTCTGACGTCAAACCAGGAAAAGGAAGCGTATGTAACGTCAGGGTCAGGGAGAAGCTTACGCACAGAGCTCAGGGAGAATGGCAGAAACAAGCATGGGTAAGATGATAACATTATCCTGAGCTTCATACACACAACCTGAGACACAGTGAAAGCTGAACATGAGATCCATCAGGTGGAGCGTCGGTTGCTGAGCAGCAGCTGGGCTGAGACAGTCCACTAAAACGCAACGCAGACTTCCTGGTTTTGGGTTTCAGCGTTGAACTGTCCCGACATGTCTTACTTTCATCTCACAGTGATGGGAACAGCGTTACTGAAACTGAGAACTAATAAAGAGAATTCGTGAAGGACAGTAGCAACGCCACATTTTGGTGCATGGTCCATTACAAGCTCTCTGAATGGGGTGGCCTGTTTTAGTTTAGTATGTTGTGTCAGAGCAGTAAGAGGGTATCGACATTTAGGATGTGGACTAAGAATTTAATTACAATATTATATATAGTGACGATTTAAAAAAAAACTATTTACTGGGGTTTACCTTACCTAATGTTTAAGATAAATAATAAGTATTATTTATCTTTTTTTAGGTAACTGTATGGCTGTGACTGGCCCCACAAACACAAATACTGCTTTTGAAAAACATACCCATTGTTTAGGACAGCAGTGGCATAAAGAAGTGTTATTTCTATCACTGAACTGCACACAGTGACTGCATTTAAACCTATAAAATTTGTTGGATGTTCCCATGCAACAAACAATGCAGAAAATAGTAAAAATAGCAATCAATTGAGCAAAATTTGGCCGTTTTCAAACATCATTAATTGGTATATAAGTTAGCATTTTTATAAGTTTATGATTAGAAATTTATTGTGCAGATGATAAGAAACATAGTAAATGTGCACCCCTAAGAGAAGTGTGGTTATATGTGTTCAGTTTTCCTTGGCATTAATTGTTTGCCAACTGTAAATGTCACCCGTTTCAGATTTGTATGCCCGGACATTGGCTAGGCCATTCGAAAAAAAGCTTCTCTTTTTCTTTTTCTGAGCCATTAAGCAGGAGATGGATTTGCTTGTGTACTTCGGATCAGTGTCCTGCTGCATAACCTAAGTTGTCTTGGGCTTAGGGTCACAAACTGAGGGCCGCGCGTTCTCCTTCAGCATATTTTGGTGAAGAGCAGAATTCATGCTTCCATCCATTACAACAAGTCATCCAGGTCCTGAAGAAGCAAAGCAGCCCAGACCATCACACCACCAACAACATGTTTATCTCTCTGTTTGTTAAACTCTGTGTTGGTTTTACAACAGATGTAACAGGAGACGCGCTTTCCACAAAGGACAACTAATTCTAATCAGACAACTAATTTTTTAACTAAGCCGAGTGAGACCTACAGTGCTTCAGATGTTTTTCTTTTGACCGTCTGGATAAGTCGTTTACGTTCTTGGCCCCCAGGGGCTCACCAGGCATCCACGTTTTCTCAATTTGTCGATAACCCCTCTCATGGCGGTTTGCTTATGTCCCAAAGCCTTAGAAATGGCTTTGTGTAGATGTCAACAGCATCTATACATCTATATCTATTTAATTACACTGCCATATAAAACCATTATTACATACTTGAGGATGTCTTATTCTTATTGAATTTCTCAAATTAAAATATGATACATTTTCATGCCTCTGATGTCACAACTCAAGTCATGCCGTAGATAAATCTGAATTTTGATAACTGTTTAAGTAAAACATGAAAAATGTCTCTTTACATAGTTTGTTAGGTGAGTTCTTTGCTTAAACATAGATCCGATTCGAAGGAAAATAGTGTTTAAGCCATATATCGCAAATCAGCGAATGATGATCTCACTGGAGCAGTTTATTTACCTAAATAATGTAATTTGTCATCAAATATATCTAAAATATTGTTACTCCAGAGCTATAACTGTTAAGGGCCTTGTTTTACGTGTGATGATTTTCTAAGTCTCCCGTAAAGCAGTTTTGAAGAGTGTGTTTGAATAATGTTTAACTGGTAGTTTGAATAGTATGAAAATATTGGATTTTTGTCTCTAGGTGCCTTATGTGTGGCGAAGACTCTCCTCGGAAGTACAGCCGCCGGTTTTGTGTTCGGACAAGCTGTCTCGTTCGCAGTCGAGCCCGCTCTGATTGAGGACGCCGCCCTACTGCACGCCGCCACTCGAGCGGCTGGACGTGCCGGTTCAACGGGTGTGGCGGTGGTGACGGCGTGCCTCGTGTTCACGTCGGCGCTCCTGTCTCTGGGAGCGGGTTTTCTTCTCAGCGCCGCGGTGCTGAAGCTGCTCACTAAAGCAGGAGTGAGACAGCCGTGGCTGGTGGGGGCCACGTTGGGGTCCTCGGTCGCCGTCGGCGCAGTCTCCATCGGCGCGTTGGAGGGCATCCTTCCACCGTGGCTCTACATCACGGCTCAGGGCGCTCTGGTTCTTTTGGTGTACTCGTACTCCAACATCAGCGACATGACAACAGCTCTGGTAATCATCTTCACCACTCTGTATCTCAGCGTCGTGTATGGAAAATTGGGCGCCCTACGCGGGTTCTTCTGCATGGTGCTGACCGTCTCGGTTCTCTTTGTTCTACGACGAACTCTGACCGGAAGGTCGCGACGACAACCCCAATCAAACCCCGGGGGCAAATTGTTAGAGAGGATCTTCTTCTACTCTGTTTTTGTGGGGATTCTGGGGTTTTTAGTTGGTTTGGGGGCAGGGGGAGCAGAAGAAGGCACGAAAGCACAAGTGGTTTTAATGCTACAGTCAGTGCTTTGGGTGGTGTTTCTGTCTGGCGGGCTGCTGGGAGCTGGGCTGGGAACAGTGGCCATGGTTGGACTGGGGTCAGAGGTGACTGGGAAGGTTGGGGTGGGCGCTGCTGTTGTAACATCAATGGCTTTGAGGGCTGTTCTACTCTGGAGCTCCGATCTGGGCCCCAGAAGCTGCACAGGAGCAACTTTAGGGGCAACCACAGCTGCAGGAGTGTCCCTCGGCGCTGCGAGTGTTGCAGCAAAACGAAGCTTCGGCTCTAGGAATTCCACATTGGCAGTCTTAGGTTCTGTTGCCTTCGGCGTACTTGTAGCCCTAAAGGTTCCCGGAATGACAGCAGCACAGCTGACAACCTCCGAACTGATAACAGTGACAGTCACAGCAGCGGCGGCATTCATCCTGGGAGCACCGAAGAGCCCGTTCCACACGCCGGTGAATCTGCAGCAGGGCCATCTCGCGGGGACGGAGCTAATTAAAGGAATCGGCATGGAGACGGTCACCGCAGCAGCGGCGCCTATTGGAGCCGGGGCTCTGGGGGCGGCAGCTTTGGGCACGGCAGCTCTGGGGATGCTGGGGACTGTAGGAGTTCTAGTGGCTATCGGGTTGGCTTTGGGAAGCGCTCTCAGCGGTATGTTAGGAAAATCACCATCAACAACCAACGCGCACAGAGACTGAATAACGACAGAGTTTACATCTGGTTCTCCTGCTGGACTCAGACTTTGGCATTTTGGTGCTACAAGTTTGTACCAACGAAGAAGAGAACTGCCATGATGACATATTTTCTGTTTTTTGTAAAAATGTGAGGTTTATGTCATAAGAACATACTGTTTTGTGTGTTCCTGTTTTGAAAAAACAACAGCAACAGTGTTTTAGGATTAATAAAAAGACCGTTTTTGTATTATGATTTTAATGAGAGCTCCTCTTCTGTCTTTCTCAGTTCTGCGCACCAGCACATTTCCCTTGACATGACTCTTAAGACTTTAGTGTCATCTTAACAACAGTAACAGAGGATCTGCTGTTTACCAGTGGGAGAGGTTGGGGGTGGGAGGAAACAGAGGACTTATCAGAGCACAGAAAAGCCTCTGAGAGGTGATTGTGGTTTTTACATACAAGTTTCTGATGCCGTTTAGCCATTTTAGACATGCAATTCCCTGAAATGGATAGCTGCACATGGTTCCCTTTCCACCGTGAAACTCAACAGGACGTGGAAACTAAAGGAGGTCATATTTCCACTAAGAAATGTTAGTTTTGGAGGAAAAAAAACAATGATGAAATGATGCCAACCGTCATAAAAGGTAAGAACCTTTCGTAAGGATTTTATATGCATCCAGGGACTGAGTCTTTTTTAAGATTCAATGTTTTTTTCATGCGTTGGATGGAAACTCTTGCATCTTTTCCAAGGATCTTGGCATTCATTTGGGAATACCGTCACGTAAACCTAATGGATTACCTTTGAATGAACAGCATGCCTCTGGACCGGGTCAACACGACAAACACAGAGCGGTCCACTGAGTGCTCTGCCGAGTATTCGGGGCCGGCACCCAGTGACCCGGGTCGTACCCGGGATGTGGCCGTCCTCCAGTCGGGCTGCTGCCGCTTCCTGCCACGGGCGGCGCGCCTCACCTTTACCCCCGAGTCCCTGGAGAGGCTTTACCAGAACTACTTTCGCCGGCGGAGAGAGGAGAACCTGCTGGTCCTGATGTTGTTCGGCGTCCTCTTCAACAGCTTCATCATCATCATGTGCGCGGTGGTGTACACCGAGGACAAGCTGGCAATGGTGGTGGTCGCAGCCGTGGGGCTGTCGGCGGACGTGGTTCTCTACCTGCTGTGCTGGTTCCAAAAACTGCCGGCGTCGCCTGTGGCACGAGGAGCGGTGCCCTACGTGCTGTGGCTGATGGTCACCGTCCATGTTTTGTGTTACATGGGACTGAACTATGAGCGCTTCTCTGATGCGAGCGACTCTGTGGGCTGGCAGGCTTTCTTCAGCTTCTCCAGCTTTCTGACCTTACCGCTGAATCTGGTGCCCCTCGTCCTGCTCACGGCCCTCTCCTGTGGGGTACACACCCTGGCTCTGGGGGTCACTGTGGCCCAAAGGTTTGGGGATAATCTTCAGGGGCCCATGCTGGTGAGACAGGTAAAAACAATAATATATATACACACACACAGGTGTCACAAAAGGTCACAGTTGAATTGTGGCAAGTGAAGGATAACATTTTGCATGCCTCTGACAAATCAGGTGAGATTCAGCTGTTTCTGAAAAAAAAATCCAGTTTGATTTACAGTTAAAATGCCGTCTGCATCGTCACAACAAATTACAAGCGTCACATTTCACAAAACAAAGGACATTTCACAAATGAAGGTGAGCAAAATCCCTTAGGTCTTCACAAACCTCAGACAAATCCACCGAAAAACACTAATAGTAAACAGTTTTTCAAAACAATTTTAGGCTTCTTAAAGAGCAGAAAATGTGTTTCCCCTCTCTACCTCATTGTAAACGTATCGGCTTTTGGATATTGCAGAATTTCAGTGAGTTTTGTTTTGGTTTTTATGTAAAAGTGTCTACTAGTCATTTTTTCTGAAAAATAAAATTCAGATACAATCATGACTCTCTTTAATCTGGTCTTTACCAGCTCTCTCCTGAAGAGAAAAACGTTCAACATCCACCTTATTATTTATTAAGCAACAATAAAGCCAAAAAGAGCAGAAATATTAGTAGTTTGCTGGTCTGGGTCATACAAATGTGTGTTATTGCAATGCCAAAATGGAAAGACATCAGCAATGACCGTAAAGAGCCAACTGTTGCTGTCCATCAAACTGGGAAGGTTTATGAGGCCATTTCAAAAACAATTTACAGGTCGTCTTGCCACAGTGAGAAAACTCTGTTACAAATGTTACATTTATAGGATAGCTTCCTATCTTCCAAGCAAGTTCAACCCAATGTCAGATCATGCAATGCTCCAAGAAATTGAAAAAAAAAAAAACAACTGCAGGCCACATTTAGCATTTTGCATATTAAAGTGTCTGACAAGTGCATAATAAAGATTGAACATATATGGCCTCTTCCCTCTAAAGCAGCATAGTCTGAGCTTGACAGATAAAGGCCAAGGTATTATTTTTAGAGCGCTCCTTTTCCGTTATTGTGCATATAGCCGTTACGTTTAAGGGCCACTACTCTTTGATTTTTTGTTATATTTCTTTCTTTGATCAAAACCATATTATGCCCTTTTATACACACTGCTCCGTGCATCATTCATCAACGATCTCATATAAGATTCTCATATTTAGAAGGCCATCAATATTTAGTTGAAAGCATCGACTCATCTTGTCTAGAGAGCTCCTTTCCAAAGGAAGAACAACACGACATTTCCTCTTCTCTTCAGCTGCTGGCCAACGTGATGCTGTACCTGTGTGCAGCCATGGTGGGTGTGATGTCATTCTACATGGCCGACAGGAAATACAGGACGGCGTTTTTGGAAGCTCGTCAGTCACTGCAGGTCAAGCTGACTCTGGAGGAGCAGAGCACCCAGCAGGTAACGGGACTCTGGAGAACAACGGCACTTTCAGTCATCTCCTTTAGGAGACCTGAGCTAACCTTAGCGACTGCTTTCCATCGTCATCCTGACCTAAACTGCAGCCTAGCGTTGTGACCTTAACTGATATTCAGTGTTATTGTTCATTTCACAGAGACCTGCTTATTTATACATTTTCCCATGCTGCTACACACAGATGGATCAGATGACAGAACGCCCTGTGCTCCTTAATTACCTTGTGTTTTCCTGTGTCGCTGGCTAATAGGCTGATTAGACAGACCATTGTTTTCATCAGCGGATCAGTCATCTGGGACTTGTAAAATTAATGTCATCTCCGCTGTTGGACAACAAATACGGAAACATGTTGCATCTTCTGGCAACAAAACTTTAGAGAGACACATTAGTTTTAAAAAGGATTATCTTCATGATGAACTTATCAAATATTGTCACATTTAATTCAGCAGATTACAAATGTAACCTTTAGTTTTGTGTTTTGCTCCTATTGCATCTATTAGAGTGCCTTTCAAATTGTCTTAAACGTTTCCTCTTTTGCCACATTGCCACCACAAACTTTAGAGGATTCTGTCCTGTTTTTCATGTGATACAACAAAACAAAGTAGGGCATGGTTGTGAAGTGGAAGGGAAATAATACTGGGATTTCAATTTATTTCCCAAACAATCTCAAAAAGTGTGATGTCCCTTTTTCATCGGAAACCCCAAAATAAAATCTAGGACAACTAACTGCACTTAGTTAGTGAATTGAGTCCAAAAATTTTTAAAGGGGCATTGTCACCTATTTTGACAATGTAAAGAAAACAGACAAAAAATATATTCACCCTCAAATAAAACAACATTATGGAGGACCAAGTCTTCCGTATCTAAAAATAAATACAGAAATAAATAAATGCTCAATAAATAAATAAGCATACAATTAATTGCCACCAAATTAATAAATGTAGGTAGAAATTAAATTATACAGTGAGACATAAATGTATATATCTCTTTTAATTAGCTTATTTATTTATTCGCCTTTGTAATAATTACCTTATTTATTTATTGTGCGTTATAATTTTCAACTTTATTTATTAATTACTTATATTTTTTACGTATTTATTTATGTGCATGTTATAATATTTTTGTCTGTTTCATTCTTACTTTGTATTTTTATACCCTATATATTTCTGTGATGCTATTTATTTCTGCCTGTCGTTTTTACATTTCTGCCTGTCCTTTTTACATTTCTGTATGCATTTCTGCCTCATTATGCAAATGAGGAGGGGCTGTGTCTTAAGGGCTCAACTTCTTCCCATTGGTTGGTTAGCATTTTACTGCATCGGTCAAATCTACAACGAGCAATAAATAAATAAGGTAATTATTACAAAGGCGAATAAATAAATAAGCTAATTAAAAGAGATATATACATTTATGTCTCACTGTATAATTTAATTTCTACCTACATTTATTAATTTGGTGGCAGTTAATTGTATGCTTATTTATTTATTGAGCATTTATTTATTTCTGTATTTATTTTTAGATACGGAAGACTTGGTCCTCCATACAACATAGGGTTTATCCTGATAATGTTTAATAAGTTTTTTAAGCGCCTGTAAACAACTTTGCACCGGGTGCGATCAACAGACATAAATATTGTTGTGGCATCTGGCAGCAGTACCGTATAAGAAAGCAAAATGGCGACAATTGACACAGCTACTGTAAGAGCCGGTAGACCGTCCTGCAATGCCTCACAGCAAAGTGACAGCTCGGCATGGTTGAAGACCAACCTGATATACAAGGTTAGGGTTACTTAACCTCTTTCTTATCGCACCTACGCTGGGAATTGCTGACTCGTTCGGCTACATTGTTTCTCCCGGTTTAGTCTTTGCGTGCTTGCCCAACATCTTACTTCCAGTCACATAGTCTTATTATGGTAAAAATACACAAATACGCTTCGTTTACGAACAAATAGAGCAAAAAAAGTGTAAAAACACTGAATTACAATATAATTAACAAACAGGAAGTGATAATATAATCAGAAAACCATAGTTTGCAACCAGACTAGAAACTTGCGAAGTCATTGTATGTGACTAGTCCCCTTTAGTTTATTTAAATAAATAAAGGGGACTAGTACATGACTAGTCCCCTTTATTTAGTTAGTTAGTTTATTTAATTCTCTTAACAGCTGTATTTAAACAGCTGTTAAGAAGGTTTCAGATGTATGTTAGACAACATTGGTGAACAAACAGCATCATGAAGACCAAAGGAACACAGCAGTCAGGTCGAGGAGAAAGTGCTGGAGAAGTTTAAAGCAGAGTTAGGTTATAAAACTAAACCCCAAGCTTTGAACATCTAACGGAACGTTGTCCAAAAATGGAATAAAACGTCACCAAGACATGGCCACCCATTAACAGTGACATGTTAGCCAATGAGACTATGAATCATTGAAGGCCCCAAAAAGGCCTAATGCAACTCTGGAGGAGCTGCGGGGATCCGGCGCTCCTGTGGGAGACTGTTTTCACAGCATGAATATTAGTTATGTGTGCCACAAACCTGAACTTAAGGAGGATTGGCAGACTAAAGGCAATTTTGAAAGAAAGCTTTAAAACAACTGCATGTCACAATTTTTTTTTTTTTAATTCTTGACATTGTTTGGAAACCATGTATCCTTTTCTTTCCTCTTCACAACTATGCATTACTTTGTGTTGGTCAGTCACATAAAATCTCCCAAAAACTCCTCCAGATTTAAAGTTGTTAAGTAATGGCAAAAAAATTATGGGAGATTAAATATTTTTGCAAAGTGCTTTCTTTTGGTTTTCGTGTTCTTTATAATGGCTTTTATGACTTCAAAAAGCTTTATTATTTATAGTTCAATAAAAACAAAATTGGGAACAAAATCCCGATTAGCATGCTTGATGAAGCACCTGATAAAAGAGGGGAGCAAACTTTGACCAGGTTATCTACAGAACCACTGAGTAATATTTTTTTATGTTGAACACACACACGCCTTTTCAGTTAACTCAATACACACAACGTTCTCTCTGTATCCATGTAGGAGGAACTATTGCTGTCCATCCTGCCGAAGCATATTGCCGATGAGATGCTGCAGGGCATGAAGAACCAGGCCAATCAGAACGATGGCCAGCAGCATCAGCAGTTCAACACCATGTACATGTACCGCCATGAAAACGTCAGGTCAGATCCAAAAAAATAAAAAAAATTAAGCCTTTCTGAGCTGAGAGTTGTGATATCTGTCAGTGGACGAGGCGTGTTGGAGGCTATGATGTTTTCACTGTATTTGGCTTTCTGTTGCAGTATCCTCTTTGCGGACATAGTGGGCTTCACCCAGTTATCCTCAGCCTGTAGCGCACACGAGCTGGTAAAGCTGCTCAACGAACTGTTTGCCCGCTTCGATAAACTGGCCTCGGTGAGTATCAGTGATGAATGTTTTCCTCCGTGTGTTTCTGGGTGTTTCAGTAGCAGTGGCCAATGATATGGACACTCTACCAATGCAATGTGAAATTACCTTTTAATGCAGTAACATGATCTCAATCTTAAAAGATCCAGCTTTTAATACAAGGATATTATCTAATAGTTAAAAAAAACATGTTCAGAAATGGGTGTTTTTAACAAAATCAATAATTATAAAGTTCATGCTGCCCACAAGAATGCCTTTAAAATAAATGTACTGGAAGCATTTTTAATGTGTTCTTTTTATTTAGCAGTCTATAGCATTTTGCTTTTCTGGTGTACGAATGTGATATGATCCAAGCGTCCATTTTGTTTCTATCCACAGGCCACAAGGGTGGCCACCAATTTGCCACAATTAATGGATAATTTTCCTGTACATTGTCCTAAACACAAACAAATAATTCAGTCGAATATAATGTTATTTATATAGCGCCAATTCACAACATATGTAATCTCTAAGCACTTTGTAAAGTCAAATTATATCATCTAGACAGATTGTTCAAAGAGTTTCCTATCTAAGGAAACCCAGCAGATTGCAATGAGTCTTGACAAGCAGCGTTCACTCCTCCTGAAGGAGCGTAGAGCCACAGTGGGCAGTCGTCTGTATTGTCCATGGCTTTGCAGCAATCCCTCATACTGAGCAAGCATGAAGCAACAGTGGAGAGGAAAACTTCCCTTTCACAGGGAGGAAAACCTCCAGCAGACGCCCTTGATGTCCTCTAGCAGCCTAAGCCTATAGCAGCATAACTACAGAAATAGCCCAGGATAACCTAAGCTGCTCTAAGCTTTGTCAAAAAAGGAATGTTTTAAGCCAAGTCTTAAAAGTAGACAGGGTGTCTGCCTCACGGACCAAAACTGGGAGTTGGTTCCACAGGAGAGGAGCTTGACAACTAAAAGATCTGCCTCCCATTCTACTTTAAGAGACTGTTGGAACCGCCAGTAAACCTGCAGTCTGAGAGCGAAGTGCTCTTGTATACCCCAAACTGATCCTGTCAGATCCACCCCACCCACTGTATGACAAATAAAGGTTGCTTCTATTTAGACGCAAATATCTGCTGCCACGATTTAGGACTAATAGACTAAAATATTAAATTATGCCTACATTGATTCGATTTTTAAATAACATAGTGGGATTTTGGTGAGTATGTTGTTCTGTTACATGTACTTTATGTGTTTTGCTACTGATTGTACAATCAATTGCCCCCAAGGGGTAATAGAGATTTTCAAACTGGATCTGGAACTATGCTTTGTTGAAGTATGAAAAAATAAACATACACATAAAGAGTAGTTGGAAAAGCAGCTCATATGCACTGACAAATATGGTGGAGGAGGTGTGATGCTGTGGGCCCGTCTCTCTTTCCGATGTCCTGGGAACCTTGTTAAAGTGGATAAGATCACGAATCTTTGAAATACCATAACATCTTAATAAAAAATCAGCCTGTAAGCTAAAAAATGGGTCATCGCTTGGTTCCTCAGCAGCATAATGATCCAGAACAAAAGGTCAAAAATGATAGAAATGGTTCACCAGACAAACAAAAATCAGACTACCTTCTTGGCAGTCCCCAGACCCCAGAGCTAAATCCTATAGAAAATCTGTAGCTGATGCCTAAGATGAGCCATGTTGATCTTATTAACAAAAGGGGTCTAATGGTGTAAAAACATGTAAGTACTAGCCTTCTACCTTTCCCAACTTAGAAGAAAACAATCCAATTAAAGGTTGATTTCTTTTAAAGAATTTGTTTAAGGTAATGTTGATGAATAAGCAAATACATTTATTTAAAGAGTTTTAAGAAGTTTGGCATTGATAGTAATCCTGACATGTTCTCCCTACCTTAAATAGGAAAAGGTATACCATTTATTCTTAACAACTTGTTTTGAAAAAGATTGGAATCTATTGAAAAAAGGAATGAAGTACTATTATGTTTAATATATCTCATCTCTACTTTCACTCATTTCTAATATTATTATTTTTGTTGGTTTGCAGCAACATCACCAACTGAGAATTAAGATTCTTGGAGACTGCTACTACTGCATCTGTGGCCTGCCAGACTTCAGGGAAGATCACGCCGTTTGCTCCATAATGATGGGCCTTGCAATGGTGGAAGCAATCTCGTGAGTAGCGCCTCAGCTTTTCAAATTCTGGGAAATGAAACCTGTCAAGAACTTGAAGATGGTAGCCTTTATGCTTCCCTGAAATGGAAATGAAGTCCAGGAATAAAGTCAGTATCAAGTAAGAGAGAAAAAGGTACAGACTGGTGGTTTCGTTAACAGCGCGTCAGAAGATGGAGAATAGGATCAGAACGGTGAAATGGTCGTAGAAAAGAATGAGTTCTCTTTTTCAACAGGTATGTGCGGGAAAAGACAAAAACCGACGTGGACATGCGCGTGGGCGTTCACACAGGCACTGTGCTCGGCGGAGTCCTCGGCCAGAAACGGTGGCAGTTTGACGTCTGGTCAACAGATGTCACAGTGGCCAATAAGATGGAGTCTGGAGGAATCCCTGGGTAGGAAAATCAAAACGAAATACTACACCTCACAGTCACGCTCTTGTGTTTTATTTAAAAATCAACAACAACATTTATGCTCCGCACAGGAGGGTGCACATTTCCCAGAGCACCAAGGACAGTCTGCATGGGGAATTTGAGGTTGAGCCTGGAAATGGGGGAGAGAGGTGCGAGTACCTGCTGGAGAAAGGAATTGACACTTACCTGGTTCTCAAACCGAAGCAGGAAGCAAATGGACTTAATGGACGTGTGAGTTATTTGGGACTTAAAAAAAAAAGACACTTCAAGGGGAATTCTAATGCCAACCTTTAGTGTCTCAAAAATGAAAATAAACAAGAGTTTGTGCTTATTTTATAAACAATTTTTCATTTTTTTTGCCTCAGGCACCAGGTGCACTGACCAGCAGAAATTCAAATCTGATGATCAAGACAACAACAACCAATGGGAACACAGTTTCACACCAGACAATGCTGACTAACCCTAAACAGGTGGTAAATAGCAATACGAGTATGCATGTATGTGTATGTATGGAACTCAGCTTCTGTAATACGAGCTTTTAAAACTGAATTATTTGATAGTTACTACATTTGTTTTAGTTTTAGGTTTGTTAGCATACATGTTTTAGTCTGTTGTAAATTCCTGCCCTTCTTCTTGAAATTTCCATGCCCAGCACATCAGGATGGCTAGAAATGTCTTGTTTTTTTTTTGTAGTCTACTCTATCTTCCAAACACATGTGTCAGCTAACGTTGTACTATCTTGGAGGCAACCTTTGCATTTATTAGCGAACCCTGGAACCTCACTAAGGCACCAGCTTTGCTTCTTATTGGTTCTTCTGGTGGCCGCTAACGTTAATGATTCACTTCCTTTCCAGTTATCTCGGGCTATTTTAGGTTAATAGTTAATTATTACAATATATATTATAATTCTCTAATTATAATCTCTCTTTGTACATGTTCGTGGCCAATCATTATAATATGTTAGTAAAAAAGCTGATATAGGTTTCATTTATAGACATGTTCCTATACTCTACTATATGAAGTGCTTACCACTCTAAACGTTTGGTTACACGCCTTAACTCTTAACATAAGACATGGCCAAACACAAATAATTCTGCACAGGCACGTTTCAAAAATATACTAGATATCTTAACAACCTTATGCACATTTGATTTCTGTTTTGTCGCAAACAATCTCCGACAAATAAGATGGCAGATGAACAATCAATCAACAGACGACTGCAGCAGGAGCTCCTGGACAGAGAGTCTCAGCAAATGTAAGATGAGTCATTTGTTTTAGGGAGACTTTAAAGTTAAATACACACATTATCTTCTCACTCCGTTGTTGTCTTGTTTTTGAAACAGAATGAAGGATAATAAAATCAACCCAGTTTCACTGCAATTTGTGGACGGGAAGTTGGAGGAGCACTACTCCTCAGAGAAGGAGAAGAGAAGCGGCGCTGCTTTCAGCTGCTGCGTCATCGTGCTCTTTTTCATCACAGCAATGGAAGTGTTTATCGACCCATTGTGAGTTAGAGCTTAATCAGTAAAGTCTATTGCAATATTGTAGTTTTCCATTCCTGCGACAATCATCGACATTTTTTTTTCTTTTGTGTGTGATTCAAACTGTTTTCTGTGATCTTTATCCAGGTTGGTTGTGAACTATGTGACTCTCGCTGTTGGACAGGTGTTGTTGCTTATTCTCACCATTTGTTCCCTGGCTGCTATCTTTCCAAGAGTGAGAAATGAATTACACATCAACAAATCGTTCTTAACGACAAGACTGTTTTAACGTCAGCTTCTGAAACATTTACGACCCCAGTTTTTTTTTTTTGTTTTTCTACACTTTATCGTTTGGTTGTCACAGATGTTTTCCAAGAGGCTGGTTTCGTTCTCGATGTGGATTGACCGCACTCGCTGGGCTCGGAACACCTGGGCCATGGCAGCCATATTTGTGCTAACCATGGCTGTAATAGCCGACATGGTAAGACCCGAAGGAAATGTTTAACAAACACAGGATCTCTGGACCTGCTAGCCGTTGCAATAAAAGGGATGAATCTGCTTTTTTTTTGCGCTGTAAACTATTATTTCCATTGATTAGCGACTGATGGATACCCTCATTGTAAGCAGTCGCGTCGTGTCTCCAGCTTTCTATTAGCATGGTTCCACTTTCCGCTCATCAAACTAACACCGCGTGTTACACTTCTGACTGCACACTCCCAGCAGGGTCCATTAGCTGTCTGTCTCCCTGCCTGCCGCCTCATTTGTCAAAACCCTCAGGGGTAACCTGCCACACACCCTGCTGAGTTCTGACGCATGGATGCAGAAGTGAACATTCCTTTTAGTGTCTTTGGGGGCAGTCTTGCAGGGGTGGCAGTCACTCCTCAAAGAGCTCCTAAAAAATTGTGAGCTACTATGTTTGTTTGTTTTCTTTTGCTCAAACAGGGCAGTTACATAGGTGGAATGGATGCAAGCTACTACTTGGTTTAGTATTTGCTGTAAGACAGTACCCAGTAGTATTTTTGAAGTCCATAACCTACCATATTAAACCCTAAACTTTACAAAATGGGGCACAAATGCACTGCAAAAAGGTAAAATCCTCTTAAAATTAGTGTATTTTTCATTGATTTGAGCGGGAAAATCAGACTATTTGCCAATGGAATAAGATTTCTGCACTTAAAATAACAACAATTCATCTCCATCATCTTATTTCAAGTGCAGGATGTCTAATTATCTTATTTTTAGGTGTAAGAATTCTCATTCCATTGGTAAATAGTCTTATTTAGCTGCTCAAATCCAGGAAAAATATACAAATTTTAAGAAAATTTTAGTTACTTTTAGTTCCCTTTTTGCAGTGTGGTAAAGGGTTCAATGTATATTTTCAGTGGCTCATCAGAAACAGCCAGGACAGTCCACTGAAAAGTGATTGTGTGACAAAGGTCTCCAGGCCTACAGATTTGAAATGGGAGACATGAATAAAAACACAAATTTTATCTTTTTTGCCAAAAATGTTCCATTTCAAGCCAAGTAAGTAGTTACTTTCTAAGTAACACATCTTCAGAAATGAAATGTAAACATTAACATTTTTTAAAGTAACAAGAGTAATTCCTTGCAAAGTAAAGATCTCAAACATAACATGATTTATATACTTAGAACCTTTATCTAATAGCCAGGTCATCCCCATTAAGATTAACATTAGACCTGGGCAAGAGTGAAGCAACATAAATGCATTACATTTAACGAAAAATTAATAACAACATTAAGAACTGTTTACATTAAAAACACTTACACACAAATGAGGTGGGTTGCAATTATTTCATTGCAACTTTGAATTCATTCAAAGTAGCATCAAAGGTTGAATGCTTCACATCCAGTTTGTAATTTAGTCCATGCATTTGGTGTCAAAACCCAAAATACTTTCTTATTTGCTTCAATTCTTTCTTGCTGCTGTGTAATTGCAGAGTTTTGTTGGATTGTAGATTATACATTTCATATTTACTTGTTAAAAGGTATGTTGAAATTATGTCCCAAGACAAACTTGTTGGCAATCAAATTTTTAATCCTCCTCTACCCTTGTTTAATTTTTTGTTTTACACTTTAGATGTCTTTTAGCTCTTAGATGAAACTATAAAGTGATTACTGTCAGAAGAGTCGTAATGTTTCTGCCATTTTTTTTTTTTTTTTACATTTAACATGAATCAACGCCCTCGATTTCTGCTCTCTTTAACTCTGACTTTGCAGCTAAGCTGTGTACCGCCATCGCTGCGGCTCTTCAACAGTACCTATGGTCCGATGCTGGAGTCACTTGGCGACCGAGGCTGTGCCGAAAATCCAAAGTATTACAGCTTCATGGCTGTGATGTCACTCATCGCGACCGCCATGTTGGTGCAGGTCAGCCATCTGATCAAACTGGGTCTGATGGTGCTAGTGGTCACGGCAACTGGAGCTGTTAATATCTACAGCTGGAGGGACATATATGACCTGTATGACTTCATACAGTTTGCCTCCTACAGGTAAGAAACGGGGGAATATTGATGCAAGCCTTATTTTCTATTACTGCATTTTGACATGGCTTGTTTGTGGTGTGTGTGTGTATGTTGTTCCTTATGTTGGCCCTCTCCGTGCACTTTCAGAACATCCATGGTACCATCAAAGTATCTGATGACAATGATGATTATCGTCATGATGATAAGCTTTTACGTCTTCGCTCGCCATGTGAGTAAAAGTCGAAGACCGTTTGTTTTGGGAAGGCCCGCACCTTCCCTGTTGCTACCAAAGCGTGCTCTACAGCTGTTTTAGGACTTGCCATCTACCGACCTTGCGTTTGTGCAGCTGGAGCATCAGTCCAGGAAGCTGTTCCTGTGGAAGATCGGGGTGCATGACCAGAAGGAGCGGGTGTTTGAGATGAGGCGCTGGAACGAGGCACTGGTGACCAACATGCTGCCAGAGCATGTGGCCAAACACTTTCTGGGCACTAAAATGAGAGACGAGGTACAAATCGAGTCAATTCAAAGTTTATTTCTATATAGCACATTTAAAACATCCAACAAACCAATGGCACTGTCACGACCTTTTAAGAAATCCAATTGACCTGAATTTGGTCATGAACAACTAAATCAGATCCTCATGAATGTCATTAAAGTAAATAAGAGATACTGTGTATTACGTGTGTTATGCAATCCATTGTGCAACTTAACAGTTTAAGTTGCACAATTACCTATATAGAATTTTTGTGTCATTCTTATGAAATTTGACTCATTCATGTGTCATAGATGGTGCTCAGATTTCACTATAAAACTATTTATTGCATATCAGTGCCATCTTGTGGTTTGTTCCATAATTACAAAAATGATTTACAAAATATATCTCTTTATACAAATCGGGACAAGCTACCATAACATTTTGTGTTTCGTTGCAGGAGCTGTACAGTCAGTCTTATGATGAAATTGGTGTGATGTTTGCCTCCATTCCAAACTTTTCTGACTTCTACACTGAAGAGGGCATCAACAATGGAGGCATCGAGTGTCTCAGGATCCTCAATGAGATCATCTCCGACTTTGACAGTGTTAGTTGTGGCAGTTTGCGGTTTCACTCACAGTTCTTTTCAAATGTTTACATCCAATCATCATGGCCCTGGATTATTTATTTGAATAATTATATCTCCTGGGTGAAATGATTAAACAACAGAAAATGTTTTGCTTGAATTAAGTGAATTCATATCGGATTTAGTGTACTTCATACATTTTCAATAGGCTTGAGGCTAAAGACATTTGATCTTCATGTTGGCCTCCTTTATCTATTGCAAAATCAGTATTGATTTGCGTTTGGCGTCATACTCCTTGTGAAACTCCCAACCATTTTGTCAAAACGTGACCCTCAAAAGAAAAGAAATAGTTTTGGATGTCTAAAAACAACCTAGCTTTCATTAACTTCATATATTGAGGAATGTTTTTTTTTTTTTTTTACCCTGCAAGGATAAGCGGACAGGCCCTATAAACCATGGAAGGATGGCTGGACGGGGGGCTTTTGCAGCTCCTAAAAAACAAAAACGAATAGCAAATTTGTTCTTTCTTTCCCAGTTATTGGACCGAGAGGACTTCAGGTACATCACAAAAATCAAGACGATAGGAAGCACATACATGGCCGCGTCTGGACTAACGCCAGAGAGTAACACTAACGGATACGGCAGCCGCAAGGTATGATCCTGTAATAGATCGCTGGTGCTGTAGTTTTCATCTACACACATCAATCTGTGCTGCACAAAGAGAAATCAACACAACAAACTTGTTTCTCGCCGTTTACAGCCAGAGGAACAGTCGCTCATAGAACGCTGGCAGCACCTAGCTGCCCTGGCAGACTTTGCCCTGGCCATGAAGGTCACCCTTGATAATCTCAACAAGCAGTCCTTTAACACCTTCATGCTACGCATTGGTCAGTGCGCCCGGAAGTGTGGGCCTCTCTGTTCTGTGTATCTGCGCATGTTATAATCTCTCCGTGTCGATTCCTTCAGGGTTGAATAAAGGAGCTGTTCTGGCGGGAGTGATTGGAGCCCGTAAACCTCACTACGACATATGGGGTAACACCGTCAACGTGGCCAGCAGAATGGAGTCGACTGGCGTGATGGGGAACGTCCAGGTAGCAAGCACCCGCACAGACAAACATGCACCGGCTTTGGTCTTTGAATGCTGGAGGGGACGTTCCATTTTCAAATGATCTTTACAAACGCGAATGTCTGATCTTAAAGGGACCTAGTCACGTATTTTGACTGGAAAAGGAAAAACACAACAAACATATACTCATATTGAATGAATCAATATATGTATTTGTCCTGATAGTGTTTACTAAGTCATGTTTTTAGCCTGAAAAAAACTTTGCACCGGGCACGATCAGCAGACATAAGTATTGTGCCATCTGCCGGCAGTACCATATCAGAAAGCAAGATGGTAACAATTGACGCAGCTACTGCAAGAGCCAGTAGGGCGTCATGCAATGCCCCGCAGCGAAGTGACAGCTCGCCGTGGTCCTAGACCGACCCGATCTACAGGGTTAGGGTTACTTAACCTCTTTCTTTTCACGCCTCCACTGAATGTTGCTGACTCGCTCGGCTCCATTGCTTCTCCTCGTTTACTAGTTGCACACATGCGCAATATAGTACTTCGGGTCACGTGGTCTTGTTATGTTAATTATACACAAAAGGCCTTTGTTTACTAACAAATAGAGCGAAAACAAAGTGTAAAAGACAGAAATGCAATATAATGAGCCAGCAGGGAATGATAATTTAATTGGAAAACCTTTGCATACAACCAGAGTGAGCCACTGGCGTAAAAAAATTGTAAAGTCATAGTACGTAACTAGGCCCCTTTAACAAACCTAACCATATAAATAAAACTAAACCCTAAAAAATGCCTTTACCTATGGGGACCACAATCTAATAACCATTTTGAAAGAAGCTCATATAACTTTATCTCTGGTTTTGGACACTTCCATAATCATAGTCACGTTTTTTCTAAAGGTTTGAAAGTTTTAAGAAGAACCCTCATGTGAAGATCTGTCCTGCTTTGCCCTCAGGTGGTGGAGGACTGCTATGACATCCTGAAGGAGTACGGCTTCCGCTTCATCCGAAGAGGGCCCATATTTGTCAAGGGAAAAGGCGAGCTGCTTACCTTTTTCATGAAAGGGAAAGACAAGCCCAGCTGCAAAGCAAGTCCAGGAACAACTACTCTCCCTCACCAGGTTGAGGACCCTTCCTGACTTTTTTTCACCTGGGCATTTCAATTAACATGCAAACAGACTTAAAGACAATGCTAGCTTTGCTCCATTTTTCTTGTAAACAGATTCTTTTTTTTCCCCAACATATTTTGATATACTCTATCGCCTCTGTTAACAACCTAAATGTACATAGACCAGCAAAATGAAACACTTTTACGCCCTGATTATGACTATTAGAAAACTGAAATAAAGTTTTGTGAAGCTGTTTCAAAATAGCGCCTGACACTAAACACATTGGAACAACCAAACCTGCAGCATTTTTCCTTTTTAAGTGCCAAGCGATATAGGGGGGACATACACAAATAAATGACACAATACTTATGTTGTCTTCGGTGTAAATTGAATTGTTCAAAACACAAACTAGTTGCAAGGAAATCACAAGCAAACATGGCTGTTAATTCCACACTTAAATCCATGAAATTAGAATCCGTTTGGAACCAGATGAGTTCTTTCATGGGATGTTCACCTGGCCTGTCTTACTCTCACTGATGACATGAAGGACTTATTCTTTCTTTTTTTTATTTGTTGATATTGAAGTGTGTGATGTCATCATACTCTAATATTTAAGTCTAAAGCCCTAAAGTATGGGGATCTCTAATTATAGTTGGTAGAATGTACACCTGTGCTCATATTTCCCATGGATATGTGTAGCAAATGTAACATACTTTGTTTTAGCTTGAGCTCAGTTCTGTTTAGAAAATAAGCCTAACTATTGCATCTCTACTTTTAATAAATTATGTTTAGTCTTTGTGTTTGACATTATTTTACAATGCTTTAATGTTTTGATTTTAGTCTTGCATCTAAACCCAGGAAAGTCAGGACCCTTCCTGATGCTAATGCCACACTTTTTGTCGAGCCGAATGTGTCGCGACAACCCAGCATGAAGGAAAACAGATAACTAAACTCATAGTCGATTCTAATATAGCAGGCACATCTGTGTCAAAGATTTGAATGGCATGTCACGAAGAGACCACCAGATATTACCCAATTTGTCACCCTGATTCCAAACAGCATAATGAATCTTTTCAATACGTAGACAAGACATGCTGTCTGAAAACAAATTCTGAATGGGCAGGGCTTCCATCTTCGTCTCATGTTTACTTGCACTGTACAAATTAAAGAGAGCAAATAAAAGGCAAGACAGCAAGGATCACACCCAAACAGATTCTGACTAACTGGATTGGGATAAGTGGGCGTGATGAGCTCATTTATTTTATAATTGCAAGAGTAACCAAGTGAAACTGGATTAAGGAAAGGAAGGACAGAATCCCAAATATTATCAAAGATTGAAAAGTAAAATATATCCCCCGTGCAGATGTCATTTTATCTGAGAGTTGCTCAGCACAATTTGTTTTTTAAAAGGAGGTTAGACTTTTACCTGATAATTGTAAGGTAAGAAACAGCAACTAGCCTGTTGACCAACTTATCTGGGACATTGGACAGATGGGCCTGAGGAAAGTGTCTGAGCTGTACATGTCTTAAAAAAAAAAGTTTTGGGAACGGTATATCCTGTGGACATCTGCTAAATGCTGCCTTTGTTTGCAACGAGACTGTTACACAAAACTGATTGCTTTAACTTGTTTAAACTCATCAAATAATACCAACACAATGGAAGAATTTCTGATGCCAGGCTATTTGTTCATCCAATCAGCAGCTGATCAATAAAGTTTCTCTATTGATCTAAGGTTTATTTAAAAGGTTAACCAGAGCTGATTGTGATTCCTACAGAATACCCTTTAAACCTGATTGGTATTGTGTGGTTTAGTCAATGAATTTATGTGTTTGCCGACTAGGGTTACAAACGGCATTTTGATTTTAGCATTTTAGTATCAAAATTGCTCAAGACATTATGTTAAAATGATATAGGCACAAAACAACCACAGTGAATATATATATATATATATATATATATATATATATATATATATATATATATATTTTTTTTTTTTTTTTTTTTTTTTTTTTTTTTACAGACTAATGAGAAAGCACTAATAGTTTCTCAGTAGTAAAATCTTGGAACTAAACTGCGATTACATCATTTTACTACAGTTTAGATATAGTTAACTGGCCTACTTTTAATAAACTATTGCCATGCATAAGTTAAATTGTTTAAAAAATGTATATATGTGTAATATCTACAAAAAAAATTAACCAACTTTAAAATACGGATGTGATCAAAATAAAAAAATAAATAAGCACATTTTTACTTTCCATATTGTCAGATTTGTATTTATTATGCTAACTATATTCTCATGCACCACCCATGGATTATATTCTACTCGGAAGCCTGCTAGTGTAGGAATTTCCGGCTACGTCAGGGCGTCGGGACTCCATTAGAGTTGCAGCTGTTTTGAGAGAAACATCAACAAAAACGAGCTGACATTAGGCTCCGAGTCTGGCGACCAGGCATTCAATCTGGAAGCGTCACCTACATTTCCCACCCGGAGCTTCGCCGGTTTCTAACCACGGCCGCTCTCGGTGAGGAAACTCTGGCCTCCGCTTCCTCCTCCTCCGACTCGGACACCGGCGGAGCGTCGCCGCCCCCGCGGAAGAAACACCGAGCCTCGGCGGCGGAGGGAGCAGGAGAGCCCGGGGCTTCAGCCGTTGTGACAGGCCTCTCTGGAATTGTTCTGGGACTTGCCGCAAACTCTCAAACCACCTCCACCATCCACTTTAATCGCAGTCTTGTGAACAACTTTAGCAGCAGCATGCAGTCAAACGGGGCAGGACAGGGGCAAGAATCCGCGGAGCTTCCCTGCCTGAACAGCGCACAAAACGGGGAGTCATCCTCGGCCGGTGGGACCCACTCAAACGGGCTTCTGTCGAACGCGGACAACGGGAACGGCGTCGGCACCAGTAACGGCTCTTCGGTCGGCCCCTGCTCGGGGACGTCGGCCACCTCCACGGCCTCGAGCTCGGAGGTGGGCTCGCTGAAGAAGAAGAAGCGGCTGTCGCAGGCGGAGGAAGATGTCATACGATTAATAGGGCAACATCTCCACGGACTAGGGCTGAAGTAAGTTTTATGCAATGTGTCAGCCGCGGAGAAACGTCAACAGACATGAAATATCAGCGACGAGCACTGCAAGTGCGATCCGTGGCATTGTGTTATTTATTTTTTTTGTGTGTGTTTCTGGTGAAAGGGCCGGTTGCTAAAAGCGCTATTAGAGCGCCTGACAGACACAAACATGGGGGGATGGGGTAGTAAGTTAGGCTGTGAGCTCGGCAGTTGGTAGGAAGAAGGGGTCCATCTTGCACAATAACAGTTAGCTTTCGAAGCTAATAGCATTCGGCTGCCGTGTCCTGGGCATCAAACGTTTAACAGGACATAAAACACGGGCTACATTTTTACAGTTTGCCCCCCAACGCGAAGAACGTTTGATTCAAAGTGGGACACAATGTGCTGTCAACATATATGGATTTCGCACTGGATCAAAAAAAAAAAAAAAAAAAAGCATTACATCATCCAATGCTAGTCTCGTTTATTCACCCTAAACACGGTTTAACTTTTTTTATTATTATTTTACGATGCTTTTACAACACCGTCTGTAATTTGTCAGGTTATTTTTAATATTTATTTAGTTGCTAACGGGGATGTTGTTGTGGCTTCTTAATGAGGTGCTAAAGCAGGATTATCGAGTTTGTTGTGTACCTGTTTGCGGTTCAAAGGCTGTTGCGCCAAAAAAAATAATAATAATAATAATAATGCGGATAAAACCTAAGGTTAATGCACGGATTGTCACGCCACTGCGATTCGATGTTTTCGTCGTTGTTGTTGTTTTTCTCCAGCTTGATTGAAAGCTAATCGCTATAGAAATTAGTGCGCTGCGTAAAAAAAAAAAAAAACATTGTAATGACAAGGCGGAGAGCATCTGGTTGCTAGTCCAACTCCGCGTTTCTTCTAATCCGTCATTTTGTGAAGCTGTGTCGATTTTTGAGACATTCTCGTTTTTTTTTGTTGTTGTGTTTTTTTTTTTCTTCTTCTTCTTCCTCCACGGTGTCTCCTGCAGATTGTTATGTCTGTCTGGCAGTAATGCCCTAATTCTTGCGTGTGCTCGTCGCCACGGCTGTTTAACAGTCAGTCGTTTATTTGGAGGAGGAGATGGGGGGTTATTTGTTCCTGAAATGAGCCGAACCGGATGGTTTCATGGCGGCCGAGGAATGCGGCTCTCTACCAGCTGTTTTAGATGGAAGCGCTTTTGCTTGAATCTAATTATAGCCGTGGTGGTGGTGTGTGGTGGGAGGGAGGGGGGGGGGGGGGGGGTGTTCAGTATATGCATGTGTGCACTTATCGCTGCCAAAGTGACTGTTGTATAGCTCAAAGCTGCTCTGATCTGCGGTGTGTCCAGCTGGGAAAGTAAATCAAGCGTCATGAAAGACAGCCTAGCCTTGACGTTGCTGCTGGATCCGTGGTGGTGTTGGGGATACATGGCATTGCCTGGTATGAAACAGAGCCTCTACATTTCAGCATGGGAAATACAAGGGGGGATGGAGGGGGAGGGGGGGGGATCAGTATTGCAGTCAGCTGGATGAGAGGCTGAACACAAAGCTGCTGCGCCACTTCATTGATACCTGAGAATGATGTCATAGTGCCGAAAGGTGTCAGCCACACCCCCCCCCCCCCTTTTTTTTTTCTTTTTTCGTCATCTCTCGCTGGTTATGGTTCCCCTTAGCCAGGGTTGGGGTGGGGGGGAAAAGATGGTGTTCGGACAGATGGCGACGGCTCACGGTTTGACAAGCCGAGAGGGTGATGTCAGCTGCAGAGAAAGCTCGCCCCCATGTTAATGAACCTCCTACTGTCCACACATAATGCTCTGGTCATGACACAGGCGCTCTGTGTTGGTTTCCTTCAGATTCAGTGAGCTGTTCGTTTTTCTTTCTTTCTTTTTTTTTTATGTCGCCATGTGATGTCGACAAGCGCCTCTTAGAATATCATTACGGGTCACCGTGGCACCTGTTTTAACCCTTCAAATGACACCTTATTGTCTAAAGAAGTATGATGATGATGATGATAAATTGCTCTGAAATGTCTCTTCATGTGATCATGCTCTGACATTTCAGCATCCTGCTGACTGAGCTCACAGTTCTGATTACCGGCTCGATGCTGACGCTGAGAAGCCACCTTCATGCTTAATTTGAAAGTCACCCGTCCCCTACTTTTCTTCTTCTTTTTTTTTTTTTTTTTTTCATCTATTGTGTCCATACATCAGCATAACTTTGCCTCTCCTCTGTGTCTGTGTGTGTGTGTGTGTGTGTCTGCAGTCAGACGGTGGACCTGCTGATGCAGGAATCGGGCTGCAGACTGGAGCACCCTTCAGCGTCCAAATTCCGCAACCACGTCATGGAAGGGGAGTGGGACAAGGTTGGTTTGGAGGGCCGTAATTGATGAGCTAAGATTTAATAAACGTGGAATTTGGGAATGTGCCGCCAATCTGTCGTGCTGTTTTGCACTTTCAAACTAGGTAGCGTTTAGAAAAAAAAAACAATGAGCAAGTGTAAATCGACCCCACTTTATTGTATAATGAAGGCCGTACGTCTGGTCAGAGGTTCTTTAAGGCTGCATAGGAATGCATCAAACTACCTTTGTGCTACAGTTACACAAGTCCAAATGTTGGTGGTGTATGCACGGTTACAGATGCTTTAGGCCTTTGTTACAATTACAGCAGCAATGAATCAATGTATTTGACTTGGAGCTATTCCTCCTATATAATTACAGGTTAATTTGTTGTTATAAAGCATTGGACAATAATTCTTACATACTTAAAATATATTAAAAAAATGCATGCCACAGATAGATAGATAGATAGATAGATAGATAGATATTCAGGAAAACATAGGTTTTGTTTTTACATGTTTCTAATCTTCAGACTTTGTTGCATTTCTCTGCTTTAAGAGCTCGGCTTAGGCTTACAAAATCGCAGACCTTATTCAAAAGGAGCGTTCTGAAATGATGAAATTGACAGCAGGCTTAAGTCGAGCGGTTCCAAACTGGTGGATGTGGGTGGCTGGTTTGTTCTTACTCACAAGGCTACTTGTGAATTCACGTTGTGATTGTTGCTTCTGCTCGGCTGAATCAAAGAGCACGGGACAGCAAGCATGCTGCAGAAGCCTCGTGTACAGTGTCCAGAAGGCCGCTGCTGCCTAATGTTCATATGACTGTTTTTTTTTTTTTGTTTGTTTTGTTTTCTTTTTGTCCTGTCCAAACTGCTGAGCTAACAATTTCTCTCTGTGTCTTCCCACCCTCATGCTCCCTTTGTTTCTGGGTCCAGGCTGAGAATGATCTCAACGAGTTGAGAGCACTGATGCATTCGCCCAACGCTATTGTGGTAAGGCTCGCTTTTGCTCAAAACCCGAACTGAATGACAGTCAGCCGAGCACGCCGGCGCTGCTGGAGCTTCCAGAACCGTAGCTTTATAAACCGGGCCTGTGTTGTGGCGCTTAAAAAAAAAAAAAAAGCTAAAATGTTCTGGATAAATCCCCGGAAAGGAAAACGGACCGCACGATGAATTCACAGAAAGAGAACGTCATATTTCCTTTTTCTTTTAAGGAAAATAGGGTTTACTGAATAATTTGTCTAGGCTTCTTTAATTTGTCTCCACTTTTGATCAATTCCGTTCTGTTTTTCAATTATTTATGAATGATACTGGATGCAAACTAAAAGGACTATTGTTTTAATTAGCATATGGAAATATTTTTTTTTTTAGTTTGCTATGCTCTTTCATGTCTCAGGATCCTGCTGCTCTGTTTCACAAGTCACAAAGCAATGATCTGTTTATTTAAACCTGCCGCTGCAAAGAAGACAATAAACCATCAGCTGGAATCCTCTTGCGCTCTGCGTAATGGCGAAGTTTTAACAGTTCGGAGACGGGGAGCTGTAGGCCCGTGCGCTTTTGGAAATGTGGCGTGTGGGTGGATGCTGTCTTGAATTGATGTGTGCTTCTTTCAACTCTCGCTTGTATCAGTAGTCAGGGTCATGCTGCATCCCTGAGATAAGGCTCCAATTTCATACCGAAGATGCTGCCGCGTGCACCGATCAGTAAACATGTTTCTGTTAGCCCTCAGCATTAAATGAAAGGGGCGGATGTTTAGCCGTTTTACAACTTTTTAAAACAACGGTGCAAATGTGGCACGGGTGGTTCGAACAGGCGCAGCTCCGTCGGTCCTTTGACTTCACAGAACGTTTGCCAAGCTGCTTTCTTTAAAACACAAAAAGCAACGCTGGAAGGAAGCTGGGTGGTACAACAATGAGCGTCTAGGTTTGATCCGTAGTTAGAGAAGGAGAACCCGGACCATTAATAGGCCTCGCTTTCCTCCCGCCGTCACCGTAGACGCATGCTTTCCCCATCTTGTTTAAAACGGTTATAAACTGTCCTGCAGTGCAGTAAGATCGGCTAATTATCCTCTTTGCGCTCCAACGTCGCTGTCGTTCTTCATGCGTCTTTACTGGGTCGCTTGACCTTTTTTGGAGAAAAGAAGAAATGGAGCGGGGAACTGATTAAGCCAGATTTACCAATCTGACAAAGCGAGAAATGGAAAGTTGACTGTTTTTATTAACTTTACCAAACCGTCTTATAGGACAATGTGTTTTTTCTTAGTAATTGGTGTCAGACAATCTTAATTTTACACGCAAAATGAGCTGATTACTCCTCCAGGCTTATGCAGTAATAGCACCCTGTTAGAAGAATGCACATTTGAACAAAATCTTGTTTTTGTTTTTTTAAGAAGCTTTAAACATGTTTGAAACAAGGGTTAGAGTTGTGATTTAGCGTGTCTCTGCTGTACTAGTCAATAATTTCAGCAATCGTGCCTTTATGTTATTATATTTTGCCTTTTTGTACTTGCTATAGCAGCCTAACCCGTCAGGATATGAACATCAAGAATAAATGTTGCCACTGTTGCTCTCAGAAGGAAGTTTAAACATTTTGAGAGCTCAGAGTGCGGGCTAATATTTTAGGATGTGATTAGTGTTAACTCTTAAGACCGCGTTCAGATCTGATATTAAAATACACCCTGGCTGATTCAGAGAACAGTAGACCATCATGTAAGCGCCATCGGGTCCACCCGTCATTAGATTCTGTCCTGAGTGATCAGATCTGAGTAACCTGCTTAACCTACAAACGAGCTGGTGGCCACATCACAGCTAGGGCTGTCAGCTGAGCCGTAACCGGGACATCAGCAGGACCTCCGACGTTCCTGCAACTTCTCAGAAACATTCAGCCACATGAGCTACATTATTAATCAGCGTGCCTGTGCAAGTTCTCAGTTTGTCCGGGTCATCACAACAGCAAACAGGCTCAAATCGGAGGCGACCGGACTTTAGCTCAGTGTTTTTTCTGAAAACATTTCCACGCCTATCCAAGAGTTTTTGTGGCTCATCTTTGAGCAACCTGCAGTTGGAGCGCTGCTGTTTTTAAGGACATGTAGGCCCATACAACTAGGCGCATTTTAGGTCAGATGGAAATCAATGACCTACCCATCACTGTCCTGGGTCGTTAGAAGCTATTCCTTGGTGTGAGTGGAGAACTTGGTCACCTGAATCATGATCAGACTGCTGATGTAATCTCTTTGCAATGTGTTGGAGGACCGAGCTGTAAACACTGGGGAGCTGTAAGCCCAATCCTCCCCCTCTGTTTAGTGATGGCTTTTCTCTTTTGACCAAGATGGCTTCTTTCACCCCTCTGCCTACTGTTTTCTCTGTCCAAACCTGAACACCATTGTCGTCAAAATTTTTAACCAGGGATCAACATGGCGGAGGTTCAGATGAGTTGCACTTTTGTTGCATTATTTCGACTCCAAGCTCCTAGTGTATTTGAATTTGTAGCTCAACAGATGGAATATGGTTGAGTTAAAATAATGTTGGAGCTATAAAATAAAGTGCTGAAGTGTCACGATTTTCGGCAGATGCACGTTTTGTTTGCATGAGTCATATTTTATGGCCTAAGGACTGCAGTGGGTATAACCGGCTACAAAAAAAAAAAAAATTACAAATATAAGCTAGGTAATACAGGGAAAAATCAAGTCACCCATACTGTCTGCTGAAATCTACTGATGTATAAAAAAAAAACAGTTTTGTGTAAAAACGTCTTATGTTTCACTAAAGAGGTTTGCCAGGAATTTTATTTGATCTGGTAATAAAAATAAACAAAACAAAAGAAAAACCCTTTTCTTCTTTCCTTCTGAGTGTCCCAGAAGCCATCTATTGGTTTTTAGATTCAAACCATGCCGTTGCGTTTATATTTTCTGACTGAAAGCAGTCCGGTTAACTTTGAGGCCAGTTAAGGTCGTGTCGATGCTCCTTCAATGTGTCCCAGGACGGTTACCTTTAGACTGACAAACTACTGCTCATACCGCTGTCCCAGATCGTCTCCCAAATCCCCTTCTATGCTCTTTATTCTGCTGGAAGAAACGACCTTAAAAAAAAAACTCAAGTACCTAGATTTCTATATTTTATAGATTATAGGATGTATTACGATGAAGCAGTTTGTGCTTGTTCAGATAGGTATTGATCTTTCTTTCTTTGTTTCTTTGTTTCTTTCTTTGCGTATCGCATTGAAAAAAACCGAGGCATTTCAGTTCTTTGTTGTTGTTGATTTTCTCCTGGGTCTTTTTCGGGCACAAAATCATAACCCCAAGCCTCAAACATGTCAACAGAATCCTAAAACCGCTTCGGCCTTCGACTGTCCGCTGCCTCAACGGGGGATCTTTTCAAGGCGGGGGGAGCTTTATTCGGCTCAGCGTGTGGGAGATGTGGTCCAGCATCCTCAGACTGACGCTGCCCCCCACCACACCCTCTGTGCAGTTTGCTCTGCACCACCAGATGATACAACATTAAACTCTCCAGGAGGGTTCGGGCACATCGATGACCTTTTTGAGCGCCTAGACGCAGAATGCGCCCTTTAAAGGGCGGGGACAAATCGGTTTGGGTTGAAAATGGATTCGTTCCAAATTAAAACACCTTTTTAAAGCATTTTCAAGGCAAATCATAAATATGGTGCTTGGAAATTGACAAATGTCAATACATAAACCTTTTCATACACTGCTGCTTATTTTAAATTTGGCTTTCCAAAAGGTGTAGGAAGGAAGTCTTGCGTGAGTGTTTGGTACCTTGATATGGTTTAGAGCTTTGATTCCCTAGTCTGTTAAATGTAACTCGTCCCAATGACATGCAGACTATTCGGATCTCTATTTTACACCTTATCTGTGTCAGAGTGTATTCATCTGTGATTTCTTTAAGCCTACCTTGCTTTAGATTCTTAAAAGAAGGTTTTTTTACCGTTTCTCCCGTCTTTGTCGTCTCCTCCTCAGCGGATGAAGTTCCTGCTGCTGCAACAGAAGTACCTGGAGTATCTGGAGGATGGCAAGGTCCTGGAGGCTCTGCAGGTTCTCCGGGGAGAGCTGACGCCGCTCAAATACAACACAGATCGGATCCACGTCCTCAGCGGGTACTTTTTGACGTCGCCCCGGTGTCATAGACGATTCACGCATACATAAACGATCCCACACAATGGTCTGTCTTAAAAATGCGCAGGTTTGGCAGAGAGCGGCTTCAGGTCGTCCTCTTGAATGTTTTTATAATAACGCTCTTTTTTTAATTATTGTTATTATTGTTCTTTATTCATCACAGGACAGCATGTGGTACCTTGACTGGGTTTTGATGTAAACATTTGGTAGATGCAATAACCAGCTAGCGCTGCTGAACTGTGATGAAAAGATTCAAACGCAGAGATAGCAAACACGACGAGTAGTTCAAACACAGCGTTGACTTCAAAGAGAAGCTGCTAATAGGACCGAACAGTGAACAAGTGCTGCTGGCGGCTCGAGCAGCGCAAGTGAGTTTTCTTTAAGAAGTGAACGACTAAAGGCTAAAAACTGTTGGGAAATGCAAGTTATGATTGTGTCAATTTTGTATTGGGTTGTCGACGTAAAACTGGTATGAGACACTAACTTGGTGTCGCGGCGGATGTAGGACACGGCAGAGGGGTTTAAAAGACGGCGACAGAGCCAGCAGTTCTTAATTTCATCCGGTTAGACAAGCAAACCAAGGACAGATTTGACCAGTGAGCTTGTTTGTGTCTGTTATGAATATGAGCGTGTTGGTTTGTACAAATGAATGTCATTGTGGGTGTATGGTTTAACCACTACTGCATTAATCTATTGCCTATTGTGGTCAGCCTGGTCTGTAACTTAGCATTAGTGTTAGTATCACTTTGCCTTTTTTCAGGATTTTCACTGGATTTTATATTTTGCTGATGTGATAATTTCCCTTAGTTTTTTTTTTTTTTTTTTTCACCTCTCTGAGGTTGTGGCTTATTTTCATGTCCAGTCTTCCTGTCTGACTTTTTATAGTTGCTCATTTTAAGTATCACACAGACGAGCTTGCTCTTGCCAATAATGAACAGGGCTTGTATTTTTACTGAGATGTAGTAGAAATTCTCATCTGGGACGTTTTTGGGATCCACTTGAAACCACAACAATAATCTCCAAGGGTGGCTATCGGTTCTGGCAGTGACGGCATATCTGGCCCTGGTGTATTCTTTGGCTGAGAGTGTCATAGTTTACTCAGGATGCTGATGTCAATGAAAAATGCGAAACAAACTACTATTGATGAGAAAATACAAAGGGCGCTAAGAATCGTGTTAATTACTTTTTTTCGGGCCACCTTCCTATGATGCCACCCACATTGAGGTGGCTGTTCATTGTAAAGCAAAAACGACCCGAGTTAAGTTGAGCTAACTAGCGGAGAGAGCCAGTAGAGACGCGATAAAAAGCGAAGACTCTCTACAGAACCTGTCCTTGATGGGCACAGGAAAGATGCCTGTCTTGAGCGGAGAAATGCGGCGAACATCAGAATCCGCACATGTGATCAGGATTGTTTACAACATATTGACTCTCCTTCATCATGGCTATATGTTAGACAGTTTTTTTTTTTCAGGCATTTTCATTTACCGCTTATTCCACTCAAATATAGCATAAAATACTTACGCGTGTTCTTTATATATCTCAGTCTTTTGGCATTTTTGATTAGCTTTTACTCTCATTTGCTGTCTTCTGCCACACAACATAATGTAGCATTAGCTTGTTGTGTATAAGTGTTGAATCTGACCTCTGCGTGTGGATTAAAAGAGGAATTGGATTAAAATGTTTTTTTATTTTTTTTAAGTGCGTGATTAATCATTTTAACCCTCTGGTGGCTTTTTAGATTGTGCTAGCCCTAAAATATAGTTTTATTTGACCAGCCAGTGTGTTTTGTTTTCCCCCCTATAGCTCAACCTTGCATTTTCTCGCAGGTACCTAATGTGTAGCCACGCCGAGGATCTCCGGGCCAAGGCAGAGTGGGAGGGCAAGGGCACCGCCTCGCGCTCCAGGCTGCTGGATAAACTACAGAGTGAGGAGAGGGTTTCCATATTACAGGCCTGTGGGGGCGGCACACGTACGTTTTGATAGCGCTGAGGTGAACCGTCTTCTCGCTTTCTCGCCTTGTTCCAGCCTACCTGCCCCCCTCTGTGATGCTGCCCCCTCGGCGACTGCACACTCTGCTGCGGCAGGCCGTGGAACTGCAGAGGGATCGCTGTCTTTATCACAACACCAAGCTGGACAACAACCTGGACTCGGTCTCCCTCCTCCTCGACCACGTCTGCAGCAGGTTGGTGCTGCAGACGTGCTGTATGATCGTCTGACACCGCGTCCTCGCACAGTAAACGCGCCGATGGGGGAAAACGTACAGCAGCTCCCAAAAGTGTGCACGACCCCGTTGAAAGGGCGAGTTTTTGCGACGTGCTGGACGTCCAGCAGGAATCATGGCGTCGGAGTTCATCTCGCATTTGTTGGGATTTTGCTGTGAAGAACTTTTCCACATTCAGTCAACCTAAAAAAAAAAAAAAAGTTATATCTTAGTCACCAGCAGTGAGATACATTTTTATGTCAGCTAAAACAACAGATAGTATAACTTCTTACTGCTGGGCTCCTTATTGAGCAAAAAAGCTATTATTAGGTGGTTAATCAGCCGGCCTATGATTTTGCCTTGTTAACCTGCACTATAGGCTGCTTTCTAGTTCCCTGGCGTCTTAAAAAAATACCACGGCTGAGGATTTTTCTCAAGGTGGATGAAGTTATGAATAGTCCCATCAGCTACAGAGCAGGCTTTTTATTTTTCAGCCTCACAGTGAATGCAAGGTAACATCAAAATCCGCAACAAAAATCTCATGAAAGGACTTTTTTTTTTTTTTTTTATAAATGGTCTAGCTAGTTCTCACAGTCTTATAGATTTGGAGGACCTTTGTAAGGCAGAGTCGGTAAATACTGCAGGGTCATGAGGCTGGATGCTGAGCAACTCCTGCCAAAAGACATTGAATGCTGAAACTGAATGAAAACGTGCTTTAACAAAGGATTTGTTTAGGGCTGTGCAGAGATGTGCTATATTCTTTCCATCACGTGTGTTTATCTGAATTATGCAGGATAAGTGTCACATATGTGGACAATATCTTTGAAAGGATTTATCACCGTCTCCTTTCAACAGGGTTGTGGACACTTTTAGGGCCTACTGTAAGCTTAATTCTGCCTTCTATACTTTGTCATCTGTTTTCTCAGTACATCTATTGTTGGCTACATTTTGACAGCTAAGCGCTTACTCTACTGTAATAGACTTTCCAGAAATGTACTAGTTATTAATAGGTTATAATAATGCTTTTCTTTTTCTACAGGAAACAGTTTCCCTGTTACACCCAGCAGATTCTGACAGAGCATTGTAATGAAGTGTGGTTCTGCAAATTCTCAAACGATGGCACCAAACTAGCAACCGGCTCCAAAGACACTACTGTCATAATTTGGCAGGTGGACCCGGTGAGTGCGCAAACATACACTTTTTACTCATTTAATTGCTGTCTGCTGGAGATTGTAGTAGTTGCAGTCTCTTTTTTTAGATGCAAATTATAAAAATATATATTTTCAAATTGTCAAAGACAATGTGCGCCGATCCATATTGAAATCATTTGACAAAATGTGCTTTGTTTAATGTTGAATGGCATTAAACACAATGAGTAGAATTCAGAATGCCATACTTCACGTTTTTAAGTAGAAATAGGACACATAAAAGTTTTTATTTAGTTTGTTTCTTTGTTAAGCTATAGCGAATAGCTAATATTTCACACATGTCACACTGGTGCAGTCCGGGTGAGTACAGTGAGGAAACATTGTTTTCCCAAATTAATTATTAAATGTTAAAGCTGCGGTATGGAGTTTTGAGAAAACCGTGGACTTAGCCTGAACAGTTGAATAAGCACACCTTACAGATTCCACCGTCTTGCCCTCTGCTGCAGCCCTCTCTCCACAGCTCCTCCCCCACAGCCGAGCCTGCCGTGCTGGTCCAGTGTTTACCCGTCTTTTTGTTTTCTGAGCAGGTGCCACTCCAGAAATTGGCAGTTTTCCTGTAAAGCAGGTTGCTTCTCCACGCAGCTGCAATTTAGAGCTTAGATGACCATAGCGCTGTGTGGGGGTGGGGGGGAAGCAACGTGTACACAAGAGTGACTAGCTGTGTTTCCATCAACAATTTTTTTTTATTGCTCACTTTTAAATATCGCAATAGAGAAGGTTGATGGAAACATTCATTCATTTACACTCGCTTGGGGTGTTTTTTGACTTTTTTGAAAAAGCATAAATGTGCTAAAGAGGAGATTGAAACGCATTTGTCGAATAAGTTCTGACATAGCGAACATTTACCTCACCTGACCGATCACCTGTTTCGGCTGCCGGTGTCTTCCTGAATGTTCCCGTAACGCTCAAAAACATGGCTGGAAGCATCAAGCGGTACGTGTGGACCGACAGACTCGAGCATATCTTTCATTCATCCATGAAAGAAAAAATGTTCATTAGAACTTTGCTCCATTACTGATGTGTGGCCCGTGCTAGTTAGCAACCTTTACTTCCTGTTTATTACAGCGTAATGTCAATGTATTACAACATTACACTTTGCGTTGACTGGTTAATTCACAGCAAACCAGTAGATGGAAGTGCATCTGACTCACATTTTCTTTTTTTGCGACATTTTTAAAATGTGCTCAAAATTTCTTTGGAACATTGCTAACAACCAATTAGAGCCAGACATTTCTCCTGGCTCTGGTTGGTTGTTTCTGACTAGGAGCGTTGTGTTTCTACAAATGGCAGTAGGAAAACTGGGAGGAGCCAGAGGAGCTTGGATTTCATTTTTTATTTTCTTTCCCCCCACAGGTTATCTGTCCCATATTTTACTGTCAGGACATAGTGTCTGTTTTAAAGGGTTCCACCATTAGTTGAACATGTTGGCCTAAATATGTCGTAATTTTCCTATTAACTTAAAAATAGCAGTTTGTTGTGCGTAAAAACTCATATTTACTTCAAACATTGTATATCTTTTGTTATATTTTCCACCCATGGAGGTTGCCATTGTTTCGCCTGGGCAGTGCATGCTGGGTTAATGACGCGGTTAGGTCCTCAACACTTCTCTCCAGAAGTCTTTCAGTCGTTTGTACGAACAAAATTGACAAAGGAGCTAACAGGTGGACGTTACACTAAAACCAACTACTGTGCCGCCTATTTTTATCCATGAAGCACCTAAATCCCACCGTCTTGAGTGTGAAAGACGCTGGAAGAAACATCAGTGATAGACAACATCGCAATTCCTTTTAAATAACAATGGTACTGCCACCGCTGCCGGTACCCGATACTGGGCCGAAGACCAGACCCTAAATGGGTGTTAACGCGTGAAGGTGCTGTTAACGAATCCAAGTCTGCTTTTCTTGTATTGCTTGTGCTGAACAAAGCAGAGATTATAGTTTTATTGGGAGGGTAATACACTTATTGTATTACCCTAAAGTGATATCAGGACATCAGTGGGTGTAGTTGGACTGGTTCTGTGCTCTGTGATGCTCTAGAAAAGCTGAGCGAAACAGAGAAGATCAAACTTTTACTGGATCAGTAAACAATGGCATGGTTTCAAAACAGCCGGCAGACTGGGGCAAAGCAAACCGGTTCTTGAATAGAGTCCGTGAAGAACCGGCTCGGGTTAAAGCACTAAAAAAACCCTTTGCTGGATAAACCTGCAAAGTATTATCCTCTCCTCAGATATTTAATGTACAATCTACTGTATTAGGAGCACTTGGCAGCCTGGATCCATCCCCCCCTTGTGTCCTCTCATGTGTTGCTACAGTTGAGTTTAAACAACAAAGCCCTCTTCCTAACTGCTTCAGTTTATTTCATGTCCTGAAATTACAGTGGCTACAAAGTGAGTCTGAAATGGATAAAGTAAAAAATGCCCGAATAAAGTCTCTGGAACATTTTGACCAGACATGAGTACAAACAAATCACATGTTCTAACGAAACTTTTGGGTTTGCAGATCTGTTGGTTCTTTCTAAAAACAAATACTGCACTTTTTAATTTATTTCTTGCGTGGCAGGAATAGCGAGTAGTATCTTTATTTTCCGGTGCCACAGATTGTTTTCTTGGAACTTTCTGAAATGTTTATTTAAATGCAATAACGATTACTACCCAAGTTTCTCTTTTACGTATTGACAGCACTTGGATCCTAGTAAGAAGGACTAAACCACAACAGTTTGTCCCAGTTGTTCTCTAATAGCTTATTTATCCCCGCCTGGTAGGAGAGCCACCAACTGAAGCTGCTGCGGACCCTGGAGGGGCACGCATACGGAGTCTCCTACTTGGCCTGGAGTCCCGACGACACCTACCTGATCGCCTGTGGACCTGATGATTGCTCTGAGCTCTGGCTCTGGAATGTTCAGGTAAACTTAACGGGGGATGGGCTTCTGAATGCAAACGGGATTGGGCCTTCATGTTGTCTGAATTAGTTGTTAATAAAATGCTGTAGGTTCTGTAAGGGGAAACGCTGATCTCCTGCATTATATCCCAGTATTTGTATCATTAAGTCCTGCGAGCACGACGCGCATTGTGTCTCCTCATCACCATGCTGTGTGTGTCACGGCTATCTAAGCCCCATTAATCGTATCCCAAGTCTGGAAAGTGCTATGGATACCCAGTAGTGTGCCGTTTGTACTCAGTGACCTTTTCTTTGCACCCATCCTCTCCCCTCCCCTCTCTCTTCTGTTTTTTTTTTGTTTTTTTTTCTCTTACTCATCCCTCCCCCACTCTGACTCAATGTGCCTTCTTGCTGTCTCCCTTCCCCCCATTTCCTCCCCTCCGTGTCTGCCGCCCCTCCACATGCTCGGCTTCGCCAGACGGGGGAGCTGCGGACCAAGATGTCCCAGTCCCACGAAGACAGTCTTACCAGTGTGGCCTGGAATCCTGACGGCAAGCGCTTTGTCACCGGAGGACAAAGGGGCCAGTTTTATCAGTGTGTAAGTGCTCCATTGATTTACACATTTTTACACACAGTTCTCAAACTTTTTCTTTCTTTCTTTCTTTCTTTCTTTCTTTCTTTCTAGTTGGAGTGATTTTGTTTCTTTAAAGACAGTTTGAAACATGAGGGTTACTATGTGCAGTGCTTTCAAACCTTCATCATTTGTCACGATCACAAATATCATTGTTTTTTTTGTTTGGAATTCAATTCAATTCAATTTTATTTATATAGCGCCAAATCATGAAACATGTCATCTCAAGGCACTTTACAAAGTCAAGTTCAATCATATTATACAGGTTGGGGTAAATTATACAGATTGGTCAAAAATGTCCTATATAAGGAAACCAGTTGATTGCATCAAAGTCCTGACAAGCAGCATTCACTCCTGGGGAAGCGTAGAGCCACAGGGAGAGTCATCTGCATTGTACATGGCTTTGCTGCAATCCCTCATACTGAGCAAGCATGAAGCGACAGTGGGAAGAAAAACTCCCCATTAACGGGAAGAAACACCTCCGGCAGAACCGGCTCAGTATGAACAGTCATCTGCCTCGACAGACTGAGGGTTAGAGAAGACAGAGCAGAGACACAACAAGAGAGACAAAAAAAACAACTCATGTCATCTCAAGGCACTTTACAAAGTCAAGTTCAATCATATTATGCACCACTTTGTGTATCATACGATACACAAAGTGGTGCATAATTGTGAAGTAGAGAGATAGTTTGACATATAAAATCCTGAAGTGTGGGGTCTGCCTGTGTTTAGTCCCCCTTATTCAATACTTCATAAAACCTACCTTTTACTGCTTTTACAGCTGCAAGTCCTTTAGAGCCTGATCTATGAGTTTTGTTCTCAATTGGATTTAAATCTGATGTTTGACTGTGTCATTCTTGTGTGTTGATATAAAACACTCCGTTATAGCTCTGGCTAGATGTTCATGGTAGATGGCCTGCTGGACGGCGACCCTGAAGTCTTTTACAGCCTCTAACAGGATGACCTTTTATTTAGCTCCACCCAGCATTCCCACAGCATGATGCCACCACCACAGAGAACCTACTTTCACACGTCTGCCGTGTTCCCTACCTGGCTTGTGGCAAAACTGCTAACAGGACACGTGTGGTTGGGAAAATTTGAAAGTAACTCGATACAAAGATTAATATCGATTTTTTTTAAAAAGGATTTAAAACCGATATTCTGGCTTTCAATATCGATATACCTCCCAACACCTAGGGGGCGCTATTGCAGCCTAACCTTCATCCCTAAAATCAGACGTTTGGGCACGTTTTTGGTTTCTGTGATACATTAAATGCATCCAACCGAATGCACTTTGTTTTCCTATTAATATATCAGTGTTCAATAAATTGAACATAAATATAATATTTGGCTGGTTTTGTTGATTGAATGACTTTGAGCATTCGAAAGTAATAAATATCGATATTGGAGTCAAATCAAATCAAGGTGAGCTATATCGAGAATCGTATTGTATCGTGAGCTATGTATCGAAAATCGCATCGAATCGGCTCATCCTAGATGATACCCAGCCCTACTTTTTACTGTACCCCATTAAAGCTTGGGAGGCTTTCTGCAGGCTTTCGCACAGGATGGAGTTCTCCCTAAATTTCATAGGTCCAAGGGTTAAATGTTAAATTTCTAAAGCCTATTCATTAGAGCCAAACTGAGGATTTCCAGGACTCTTGGTTTCCTTGTTCTATTGTCTTTGTGTGACTGTTGCTTTCTGTCGTAGTTTGAGCAGAACAGAGGCAGAGCAGTAAGCTTTTCACTCTGTGTTCTTCTGTTCTCTTTCTCGTAAGCATTAATGCAGTGCTGGTTGAGGGAAAATCACTGATCTCTTTTCTTTTATTGAGAGCTGAGTTGTTTTTTCGATTAACATTAACATTATTTGATTAACATTTTCAATTTCTCTAAACAATAGCTTTCTTCTTGCCAGTCTTCCATGTAAGCCAGACAAATAATTGTTGGGTTGAAACTAGTGTTGTGCCGATGCCATTTTTTTGGCCCCGATACCGATACCCGATACCTGGCTGAGCTGTATTGGCCGATACCGAAACCATCTGTAAAATTGATATGTGTGTGTATATGAAGAACTGCATACTACTTGGATGTAAAATAATTGCCATCATGGCTTTGTCAAACTGCTACCTTTGTGAAGCAGAAAAAAAAAACTAATACAAAGTGAATCCAGTAGAACTAGTGAGTGTCGGGAGAGAGAAGGCTGCGTTAAAGTGACATACAAACATCAAAATGGTATCGTGCCCTATTTGTTGGTACTCACCGATACCACCATTTTATTGCTGGATCGGGGCCCCGGCCGATACTGGTATCGGTATCGGTGCAACACTAGTTGAAAGTTTCTGCCTCTGGGTCATGAATCTCTACAGCTCCTCCAAAGTTACCATGGCCCTCTTGGCTGCTTGCCTGATTAATTTTCTCCTCTATAACACAAACCTGCTTTATATTCAGACTCCTGACTGACCTGCTTTGGTCTCCGTGACGCTGTTTGTTCACCGATATTCTCCTGCACAGAACAGCTGGATTTCTGAGCTCATTTGACTAATTGAATCACTTCTAAAGGCAGTTTGTTAACCTGTAACCTATTTAGTAGCGTCAGAGTAAACGGGGTTGAATACTAATGCACAAACTTTTCAGGGTTTTATTTAGAAGGGAAAAAAAACATTTAGGTTTAGGCAGTATGAACACTTTAACAAAGCACCCTGTGCCTAGATTCAGTGTATGTGTGTTTTATTTTGTATCCAGGTCAATATGAACAGATATTTACTTGGGCACAGGCAGTTAAAAAATAAACCTAATTCTCTTATTAGTGAGGGCCGCCATGTTTTGCTAGTCTGCGTGCCTGCTTTCCCGTCAAGAATAAAGGCTGAGGGTTCTGCTGTCTGTGTTCTCAGGACCTGGATGGTAACTTGTTGGACTCCTGGGAGGGCGTGAGAGTTCAGTGCCTGTGGTGCCTGAACGATGGGAAGACTGTGCTGGCCTCGGACACCCATCAACGTATCAGAGGGTACAACTTTGAGGACCTCACAGACAGAAACATGTACGTATGATTTTAAGGCGAGGGTGAAAGATGCTGTGTGTTGCATTTTAGTTATCTGCAGTGGATAGATTTCTTTTTTGCATGTGCTTTGCAGAGTTCAAGAGGACCACCCTATCATGTCTTTTACCGTTTCAAAGAACGGTAGATTAGCTTTGTTAAATGTAGCAACTCAGGTAAGCGACCTCTTTGATTATGTAGAGAGTAAATGTATGAGAGAAATGAAGCCTTTCCAGTTTCCCTTTTAGGGTTATTAAAGTCTTTTTGAATTGAGACAGTTTTCAACATGCTTCACCCTGTCATGGTCTTTGCCACTCACTTTTAATAGGGAGTGCACCTGTGGGATCTTCAAGATCGGGTGCTGGTGAGGAAGTACCAAGGTGTGACCCAGGGCTTCTACACCATCCACTCCTGCTTTGGAGGACACAACGAAGACTTCATCGCCAGTGGCAGCGAAGGTACAATCTCTTAAAAAACACAATATATTTCAGCACTGCACAGTTCATCATGGGAAAAAGTACGGCACGACTCAAAGCCTACAAAGACCTCGTCACCGCCCCCCTAGAATGGCACGCTGGGCAAGGAGGGACATAATTTCAGAACCCAAGAGGCCCACAGCCCCTGTTGGAGAATTTGTCCATAACTGCTAGGCTGTTGTTGTTTTTTGGTGAGGGATGGTTAATACACCATGCCAACAATGAGACATAGTGGTGCAACCATCATGCTGTGGGGATGCTTTTCCTCAGAAGATGAATAAAGCAAAATCCCACGAAATCTTGAAAACTGTTGCAAAAAACTTAGGCAAGGCAAATTTATTTATATAGCACAATTCAGTACAGAGACAATGCAAAGTGCTTTACATGATTAAAATATAGGAATAAAAGCAAATAGGGATAGAATGTAGAAACAAAAAATAACATTAAAAACAGTAAAACGGTTTAACTAGAACATTCAAAGGCAATTTTAAACAAATGTTTTTAATCTTGATTTAAAGGAACTCAGGCTTTCTGCACTTTTACAGTTTTCTGGAAGTTTGTTCCAGATAAGTGGAGCATAGGAACTAAATGCTGCTTCTCCTTGTTTAGTTCTGGTTCTAGGTATGCAGAGTAGGCTGGAGCCAGAAGACCTGAGTGGTCTGGAGGGTTGATCCACTGATAACAAGTCTGTGATGTATTTAGGAGCTGAGCCATCCAGGGATTTATAGACTAACAGAAGTATTTTAAAGTATATTCTCTGAGATACAGGGAGCCAGTGTAAGGACTTTAGAACTGGGGTTATGTGCTCTACTTTCTTAGTCTTAGTGAGGAGGTTAGGTTGAGGCTGAGCTTCACCTCCCAGTTAGACGATGACCGTCAGATGTCTGTTTTGGAGAGAAAGATGGGAGTGGAGAGCTTGATGTACAAAGTTAGTAGATAAATGACTTCGGATAAGGAGCTGACATTTTAGTAAAGATGGTTCTACAAAGTGTTTGCTTTAGGGGAGCCAAAAACATGCACACAACAAACTATTTGATTTTTTTTTTTTTATTTTTTTCTTTTGTGAAAAGTGAATCATCTTCTATACGCTTCAGTTGTGCACTATTTGTGTTGGTTTGTCACATAAAACTTTTATTTCTAAAAGTGTTTTTCCATTCAAATAAAACGATTTCAAATTGAGGTTAAGACATTTAAAAACTGCAAAATCAAATTGATAATCTTTTGTATCTTTGGTTATTTTTGGCAATTTTTACGCCTCATTGTCCCTGTAGGCGACATAATCAGCAGCGTTTCTCTCCAAATTCTAAATCTGCTGTCTTCCATCTCTTTGTTTCACCCACAGACCATAAAGTGTACATCTGGCATAGGCGTGGCGAACTTCCTATTGCCGAGCTCACAGGCCATACACGCACCGTTAACTGTGTGAGCTGGAACCCAGCCATCCCGGGCCTCATGGCGTCGGCCTCAGACGACGGCACCGTGCGCATCTGGGGCCCCGCTCCGTTCCTCGACTCGCAAGAGGCGGACGGACTCAACGGTAGATGCTCTTGCTATACAGAGAGTTGCGTACGCAGACGTGTGCCGTACTGTCCGCTATGGTGACAAAACTGCATGTTGTTTCTTTGCTCCCCAGAAAACAGCAGTAACATGGACAGTTGATGGTGACCTTCAGAGCTGAGGATGTCTCAATTTGACAACAATCCCAAGAATTCTACAGTAAAACAAAAAACGTAAATGGGCAAATCAAAATTGATCTCACCAGAAAGAAAGTGAAGAAAACCCAACAAATGTCACCGACCCATCAGAGAAAAACAAAAGTGAGGGGGGGAGAAAAAAAAAGTGGCTCCGGACCGGCCTCGACAAATGGTGGACGCGATGACGGATTCCCTGGAATTTCAGGTCCCAAAAAAAAAATTTAAAAATTTGGATCCCTTTCTAAAGGCCTGGAAAGTCTGTAAATGCTCGGTGGGATCCTCCTCTGATGAACTCTTAACAGCTGTTCTCCTCACTTCTAACTGACCCCCTCGTCCTCCACGTCGTCCCACATTCAGTGGACATGCCAGGTCTCTGCAAGTATCTGAGGAAATCCATGTCCACCTCCGAGCTCGGGGGGGAGGGGCCCGCTGCATCCTCGCGACGCCTCCAGACGGACAGGGCGGACCAGCCCTCTCCTTGCCGGACTACATCCGTCTGCCCGTTTGTCTCAGACTCTCTAATGTCTCCATGGACATGGGTGGGGATCTGTTGTCGGGGGAGGACGGTGCATAGGGGGCTCTAGTAGGTCATCTGTGTGTGTGTTTTTTTTCTTTACCCTTTTTACTTGCTAAATTCTTCGGTCATTTGGACAAAAGCTGAAAGTTCACGGTGAAACCATCGACCCGACCAGCTGACAAAGAACACCAATAGGCTATGCTAACTGTTTGAAGTTTTTTTTTTTTTTTTTTTATGATAGTCATAGCGTTCATTCTTGTTTAAGAGGCGAACCTTAGCTCATCTAGTGCCCAAGGAAAACTTCAGCGTGAAGATTCCACTTTGTTTCTCAGCATTAAGAGGGGAAAAAAAAAAACTTTTATCCCCCGCTTTTAACATCTATCACGGACAGCTCCCCCCCCCCCATTCCCTCCCTCATGTCGAGCTAGCCTGTGCACAACTCCCCGTTACATCTGCCTAGGAGGAGGACAGAGTGATCCACAGGTTACATATCCACTGTGAGGGGGTCACACACTGTTGGCGAGGTGTGCTTTCCACCATCGAGACATGCATATATATAGATATATATATAAAACAGAGACCTTTCTCAGAAAGAGACGCTTTCAGACGTGGAGTGCAACTTCATTTGCACGCTTAGTGACTGCTGTCCCTCCTGTGTGAGAGTGGATGCGTGTGAGTGTGAGTAATAGTGACAGAGTGATCTTTTTCTTTTTTTTTTTTTTTTTGCATGCACACAGTAGAGCGAGAGTGGACCTTATTGGGTGCAGATTTAATTGGCGCGTGTTTTGTTTTTTCTTGTACGTGTGCAAGCTCGCACCAGCAGAAGATTCTCTCCCCCCTCTTCTCCCTCATCAGCTGTTTTCATAGTAAGATTAAGGATTTTAAACCAGTTCTGAGTTATCCAAAGCCCCATAGGGACCTCCATCTGTGGAACAAAGAGAACAAAAGAGCCATTTTGTAAAAAAAATAAATATATATATATCTTTTTCTTTTAATATGGGGCTTTAATTTTTACATTAGAATGTGTTTTGTCCTCAACGATGCAGCATTCAACTGGCACTGAGATGTTGACATCAGACATGTTGGGTGAAGCAAAGCAAAATCCGAAGAAAAAAAAACAACAACAATGCTATTTAAGCGAGACGTCTATAGAAGGAGGCTGAATGGCGCCACCAGTGGGCATGGGCCGGTGTGAGACTTCAAGGTATCACAATATTACCAGAAAACTATAAAACAAAAAGATCCAGTTTTTTTTTTTTTTTCTTAAAACAAAACGCCAACAATTATTCTTACTCCCGCTAAAATATGATCACAAATGTATAATTGCAGGTATAATAATGTTGTATTTAATATTTATTTATTATTCTGATTTTGATCAATTTGACTTGGAACAAAAATATAGACACCCACTGCGTTTTATTAATGATGTTTTATTTTTAGGAAAAAAAATATATAATTTTTCGGGATCCGACGCCTTTTTTCCCTTCTGATCTTCAGAGTAAGAGAAGCAGGGCGAGCTGAGATGATTGGTTGATTAGTTGAACCACCTGCGCTGGTAGCCGGCCTGCAGTCGGCTCCTCGACAAGCTTTCCATCTGTAGTTTTAAAACAGCGTTGCCGTGTAAGAGTGATTGCTGGAGCTACTTTAGTTGCCAAAATAACCCGCTGGAATAGAGAAATGTTTACTCTGTGCTCCATTCAGCTTCAGATCATTCTCTTTTTCTCTGGCATCCTATTAAAATTACTTTACACAGGAAGACTGGATGGACTTGCGGTTTTAGGGCTGTAACTTTCTTTTTTTTTCTTTTTTTTAATGTTCAAATACCATGATACCGTTAACCGGCCCATGCCCAGTTATCAGCAAAATATTGTTCCCTCAGAGAAGTTATCTGTCCAGTTGTTAATAGAAAGATGAGGCACCAATAACTAAAGCGGCACCCTGAGCGCGTAGTTTGGGACTTTTGCAATTCTGAATCAAAACACAATCTGCCTTTTCTGTTCCTACAGTTGCACAGACCCCCCCCCCCCCCCCCCCCCCCCCCCCCCTCGGTATGTATGACTCCCTCACTGCACTTTGAGTGGTCTTTCTGCTCTCCTGCACAGTGACGCTGTGGCAGAAATCTTCAGTTTGGTTTCCACAGGGGGAAAAAAAAAAAACAAAAAAAGGGTTACATTGGTAAAAAAAAATCCAACACCTAACAGGAGATTTTCAAGAGTGAGTCAAGTCCTCACCATGCCTCTATGCACCCGATGTGAGCGACCGGCCCAAACGTGATGAAACTCAGCATTATAAAGGCGTTGCAGCCTCGTCTTGAAGGTACCACCCTGGGAGCTTAGAGTTCAGCACCAACAGCCCCCTTTGCTCTCCAGCCAAGTTATTCAGTGGTCTTTGCACCATTTAAAGCTTTCTTCCTCCCTTATTTCAGGGTATGTAATGACAATTCGCTACAGACTGATATAGTAAAAATGTTTAAACCAGTGCTTTTGTCTGTTTTTATTGAACTTTTTTGTTACTTAATTTTTTTTTTTTCTTTTTGTTCACGTATATCATTTTTGTTTGATCTCTATCCCTGTATGATCATATTAAAATATAACCAGACATTTGGAGTCCTCCTTTTCTTTTTTTGTAACCATTATAACTTCTGTTTCTTTTGTATTTTTATTTGTATTCAGTTGCGATTTTTTTTTTATTTATTTTTTTGTTTTTTTTTCTCTCCAACCACCACAATCAGAAAACAATATGCACAGTAGCACCCTTTGCCAGTAGGAGTAGATGGAGGGGAGGAGGGGGTCATGTGGTGTTACCAAATCAGGTTCTAACTATCCACCCATCGCCTTTAAAGAATTCCCTCCCTGTGAAGATTCTGCTTCATCGCATCTCTGTGTATTTAATATCTTCTGCTTGGTGTGCCGTTGTAGATTGGCAGTCGCTGCTTTTCCGGCCTGTGTTGAAGCCAAATCCCAGGCGCACCGTTGTTTTCCTGTAGGTTATGTACCATCACGGTCCGATATGCACACTCTAGAAACCTGTTCTCTCCCCAACCACAGAATGGACTCCTGTTTCCATGCCGTGAATCCTTTTCAGAAGACTTGACAACTAATGCACACTTTTAACCCCCCCAACAAACAAAAAAAAAGCGATTCAGTGAAGAAGAAAAAAACAAACCCACATCCTTCACCTGCTGGTGGCCAATGCTATATCTGTATGCAACCCGGTGTCTTCTCTGTTCTTCTGTCGGAGTTTACCGAGGGAGCTGTTTCTGATTTAACTATGTCTTATTTCTCTGAGGTGGTGGTGGTGGTGGTGATGGGATGGGAGCGGGGTGGGGAATAAGGGCTTACTGTAGCATCTCTAAGTTCCTTGGGCTCTCGGGTGGGAAGGGGGGGCGGGGGGATGTGTTGGTTTGCGTTTCATGTCTTATTTACAAAAGTGATTGTAATGTTTTGTATTGTTGTGTAGGAAAAGTGTTATGTATGCATATTTTCAATAAAGAATTCAGGGTTTTGAAAAAAAAAAAAAGAGAGAGACCTTATAAGAGTTTAATGGAGGCCTAGGATTTGGACACCTACAAGATGATCCTAAAACAGGCGCGTGGGGGGGCGGGCTTCAGGCCCCCAGTGAAGCTTTCTGGGTCGGTTCTGTTTTCGTTTGGGTCTCTGTATGTAGTGATTTGATTCCCACGTGTCCCACAACAGTGAGGGGGCTTCCTTTAAAACCAGCATTAGGAATAACACAACCTGTTGACAATAAATTCCACTTATTTTGAAGTAAAGCCTTGTTGTTGGCCCTCCATTTAAAAAATAAAATAAAAAAAAATAATGCCATTTTAGGAAGAGATGAGAGACATAAGTATAGAGATGTGTACTTTGACTAATTCCTTATGATGAATCTTATCGCAACATATCTGGACACAACAGAATAGCTTTGTTTTGTTTTTTTCTTATTGATCTTTTTAGGAGAGGAAAGTTTTAGTGGTTAAATAAAAGGGAAGCGCACAACTGAGACAATATATGAACCTAAAGCAGAACTTGTATTAAAAGTATAACTTTGTCCTAAAGCAAACTTTGCTTGGAAAAGCAGGATAACTTAAAAATTTAATAAATTTCTAGATCCTTCTTGTCACTTCTAGATTTTGTCAAATGCTATTTTTTTTAAGTTTAATACTGTTCAATATAAATAATTTTTATTTGAAGTATTTTCCAAATTGCGCCTACTAGTGGTGTATTTTAAACAGAAGCTGGCCTGTAAAAACACCAACTGACAAAATCAAATGAGTAATCCAGTTTATAGTCAACTTTAACAAACAAATGGTATGTATTAACTTGTAATATACATCTTATATCCGATTTGGGTATAAGATGTATATTCATATATATTGACATTCTTTAGAAAAGGGAGAGATTTTTAAATACGTAACCAAATAAAATGGCTCAAAGATAAATATAAATGTGAGAACAAATCAGACTTTTAGCTTTATGTAGGTGATATAGGCATGATTGTAAAATTAGACATAAAAGGAAAGCATAAAAAAGATGTGATGAACATAAGTGACCCCTTTGATATGAACAGGTGAGAAGAACAGCAGCAGGAAAGACTCAGAGACACTATAGTTGGTTTAATTAAAAAAATCCATTTGTATGATGAATATTTAAATTAGTCGTCAGTATTAGGACTTCTGTGTAAGTCCTAATACTGCAGTCTAATAATTTTTAAAGTCAGGACTCTGACCCGGAAATGACTTAACTCTAATTCATCCATTTTAGTTGTAAGCCAGAAAACCAATAGGATCTTGGTAATGCGAGCCTATCAGAAATTGTTTTTAAGCTTTCATTACTCAGTGGATACTATTATAAATGATTGTCATTTGATTTATTTAGAGCAATTTCAAAACTTTTGACCCACATGGAGTTTTATGAGTGGTGCCCTGGGTTTGGGAGCCACTGCTGTCGCCTTACTAGTAAACGCCTTATTCCTTGGTGGAATAAGGAAAAAAAGTTTTTAATTTTTTGAGTTGTATGGTGTTATCTTTGTGTCAAAATGTGCTTTGTGTGGTACAGACAGCATAGCATCCACTCATTGAGTTATGGTAGCTGAGATCTCTACGTTCTGCAACCGTGTTTCTGGGCGGGGACAGCTAAGATGTCAGGCCAGAATTCCAACTTTTAAGAGTCATTCCAGTTTACCTCTTTCAAACTGAAACTCAAAAATGCTGACTAACGAGTTCAAACAGAATGCCCCACAAGGGTTGAGGCTTTTTTTGTTTTATTGTAATATTTTGCTCTCAGAGCCAGCTAATGCAGTTCCCTACAACACCTGTTTTATCGGTAAAACTTCCAAATGTTTTAACCCTAAAGTGAAAAACATCTAGTGGGGTCTAAGGCCTTTACTTCTCCGACAAACATAAAATGTTTGTTGAGAAATGGAGATGTCAAAACCTGCATTGTTGAATGTGATGCTTTTATTCTGATCTGTAGTGGAAGAACTAAGCAATACAAGTGGCCAATTGCTAGTTTTATTCAAGAGTAAAACGCAGCTGAGGGGTTTCACTGGAATACAAAGTCCTTGTGTTGGAATGTTTACTTGAAGTGAACAGTGAAACAATACAAAACTGTTTTAAAATGAGTAAGGTAAAAAAGATACAACGGAAATATATGTTTAACTGAATGTTTATTTAAAAACTGTGGTGAAAATGTGAGTATCAATGGGGCAGCTTTGGGTATGAGGGTATATTTGGTGTGCCAGTCCATCAGTTGTTTTAGAGGATTCATTGATTTAATCATGCAATTGTATTCACTATACACAAAATGCAGTACACTGCCATTTTAAATAACATTTGAATATGAAGAAACGGATACAGTTTAATCAGAATTTGAACATTGTGCCTTTTATATACAAGTGTACACATTTATACTGTGTATAACTTGTCAGTAAAATTATTTAACAATCTTTATATTCATACAGAAAAAAATTATTTTGACTAAGCCATGGAAAGATGGAAAGTGACATTAAGGAGTTAAAGAAGAAAATTATGACAATTGACCACTGCAAAGAGGCTGTGATTGGACAATAAAGTGGGGATAAATGAGACGCCAATCATTGCAACTATGAAACAATGGCAATAAAATTCTGCAAACCACACAATATAGACATTACTGACTAAAACATACTTATTTACAAATATGTTGGTGATGTTGACCTCCTTGAAATGCTGTCATGAATTTGGTACATCTGGTGGTACATTACCTCTGTGGTTGTCTTTAATACAGACATATTTTTTTACATAAGACTCTAAAAAGTAACTAATGCAGCCTAAGACCAAACCCATGTTTCTGGCAAATTCAAGCTTCTGTTGGTTCTTCCCTTAATATTAAAGGAAATGGCAAGTTCTCTGAAACAACATGACAAAAGAGTGGCAGATGTATGCCAAGCCACTGCTGTCCCTCTTGAAGAGGGGAAGAAATGCCATTATTATTATTATTTGCACATATAGGAAAACAGCATGAAATGCACGAACTACCCAAACAGCAGCATCTCACATGTCTACTGTAAGAAAAAAGCAGGCATTTAGATGCAAGCCCGGACAAAATATGGCACTGATCACTTACTTTGAAATTTCATGTAAACATCTTTCTAATTTGGGATTCCCCCGGAGGAGCTGGCCCAAGTGGCTGGGGAGAGGGACGTCTGGGCCTCCCTACTGAAGCTGCTACACCCGCAACCCGACCCCGGATAAGCTGAAGACGATGGATGGATGGATGGATGGATGGATGGATAGATCTTTCTAATTATAATTTATGTATTCTGTGTAAAAAAAAAAAAAAAAAAAAAAAAAAGCTAAATACATGTAAAAAATAACAACTGTAAAAACGTTTTCTGAACTGGTGAAACATAAATAATAGATGTACATGCATAAAATGTATATTTAGAGTTCGAAATGCACATGCTGAAATGAACCACGAAGCTTAATGTATCAATTACTCTATATACAAAAAATAATAAGAAAATCAGATATCAAGATTTATTTATATTTTTTAAGCATCCGTTAAACAGATATGTTTATTTTAAATCAGAGTTTTCCGACTCGTAAATGACCTGCTTGTTTTTGAGCGGGTCTTAGCCCCCAGCGTTCGAAGTCTTAACATCGCCCCTGAACGACGAATCCCTCGATGTTTGTTTTGTTGGCAAATGGGAGGGGCGAGCACACTGACGTCATCACGCCCCGCCCCCCCATCGGCGTTCCAGCAGCAGTCTCCCAAAGCCGACCGACGGCAGAGCAGAGAGCGCCGCGGAGGACGCGGAGCGAGCGACCGCAGAGACAGCTTCCCAGGGCAGCCATGGCGGCGCCGTTAGCCCACTTCGACGAGGACTGGCAGGACTTCAACGAGTTCCAGCCGTCGTCGGAGTCGGCCGAGCAGCTGGACCAGCTGAACTCCAACGCGGGCGACCCGTCGGGCCTAGACGACTTCTCCGATGCGGACAACAGCTTCTCCGGGGACATCTGCAGCTTCAAGTCGATGGAGGACCTGGTCCACGACTTCGACGAAAAGCTAACCGTGTGTTTCCGAAACTACAACACTACGACGGAGAACATCGCTCCGGTTAAACCCATGACGGAGGAGAACTACCTGAAAGACGACGAGTGAGTGTTAATTATCTTCTAACTTTTAACCTGTCAGCTAGCCTGCTTAGCCCCGCAAGCTAACTACACAACATTCATATATGAGAGTCTGAGAGAATCTCACCAGGAATGAACTCGGTTAGTGCAGGGGGAAAAAACACGGTACACGGTTCATTATAGGCTGCTTTTTATACCAAGATTGGGTTAAACGCCAAGAATTATCCCACATCGTCCACAAACGTCTTTCTGCTTTACAAATCAGAAAGTTTGCCAGTAAGGTTGAAAGTGAGGGTCCAGACCCCACTGTGGAAGTGGAAGTGGGAAAGTCTTTTCTCTCTCTCCCTTTTATTCAACGTGGTGTTGTTGAATAAATGTTAAGGCGATAAATGTTAAAAAAAAAATGCTGTATTTCAAAACAAACCAGTTTAGGGCACCACAACAGTATTGAAAATGATAGATAGATAGATAGATAGATAGATAGATAGATAGATAGATAGATAGATAGATAGATAGATAGATAGATAGATAGATAGATGGGTATCTTTATTGTCATTTTGTATGCACAAAGTGCGTACAGAACGAAATTTCGTTTGCATACAGCTTTAAAAATCGCAGTAGATTGCACTAATTTTCAGGATAACGATGCAGCAGCGATTTATGTAAATAGATTATGTAAATAATAATGATAATTTAAAAAAAAATCACAAATTAAAATGGATGTGGTATTTTAAAAACCGGAGTTCTTCAATCAGCACTGGAACATGTTAAAAAATGTAAACCCCATCAACATAGGAAAAATCCTTACTTCTTTAGTCATGAAGTAATAATTAAGTGTTTATTGGTTTACCTTATTGCTATTTTTCCTGGGCTGGAGAAGAAATCATCGGTAAAAGTTGGACTTGGATCCATATATATATATTCTGACCTTAAGCAAGTCTGGATGCCTCTGTAAAGCTAAAAGAAGGGAAATGAAAAGAGAGGAAAAATTATTGGCAGAACATCGTCGGTCTTACAGGCGAGAGATAAACCGCCAGTACACAAATCACTGTCTGTACTAAAACCCGATCTTTGCCAACATATGGGTAGTCCTGAGTGGATCTCCGGAAATTAGCTGAAATTTGAACAGAATTACCACATATTGCTCAAATATTACTGTAGATTCTAAGGCTTTTTTATGTTGTATTGAAACTGTGCCGATGTTAAACGTAACTGAAAGCGATACCTGCCTCACCCGGACCGCCGTTTTCCCATTGGAGTCACACAGGGTGGGATCGCAGGAAGCTTGGCCTGTCAGCATCTGTTTGTAATCTCACTGGGAGGTGCCTGGCAATTTTTGGGTCACATTGGCACTCAAAGGTCGCTCAAAGGTCACAGCTACGCCTTTCACAACAACACGGCAATGCGGCGCAGCACTCGCTCACATCAATCAGCCAGCGGGAGGAGATGCTACGTTTTCTCCACTGATCACCCTTCTCCTGCCCTTTGCATTGAACGTGAGAGCCTTTTAATGCGACCAAACAATGTGTGCAATTTTTATAGATAGATAGATAGACTGCTGGATCCAAGAATATTCATTGAAAGTTGAGTGAAAGAAGAAAATATCTATTATTTTTTTAATTGAGCTGCGACGTAGCTATCCTTGACAGCAGGAACGCCACAGAACCACAGGCCGATCGCCTCCATGCGACGCCGCGTTGGTGCTGGAATTCAACCAAAAGGATCCCCCACTAAGTATTGAGCGCATAGAAATATGACATTTCTGTTCAAAATACCCTTTTGTATTGATCTCATTTGCTTTTGAAATTTGCAGAGACACAAAATTTGGCTTTTTTCGTTATCTAGAAATAAAGGCTTGACATATTTCCGTATGTGTGTAATGAATCTACATGATATGGAAGTTTTCCTTCCAGAAAGAGCAATGACAGATTTGAACCTTTTCACAATATTTGAGCTGTTTGATACATACTTTAGGTTAATGTAGGAAGGCTTGCAGGCCGTTTGCTTAGTTGACCTGCTGTGCTGGTGCTTTTAACAAAGCAGACGCTCGTGGAGCTGCTTCCTACAACATCGTTGTAGCTTGGCTGTCCTGCCAAGTGTAAAACGGACTGCTGGGTGCAATTCTAGGAGACCACGATATGTAGATGGCTGTCAGTTGAAAAGCAGGAAGACGTTTACGCGCTTTAATATTTATTGCAAGTCATGTTGTTGTTGTGACTTTCATTAATTCCACATATGGCCGCTTTTTCTACCATCCGCAGCCCCATCGCAGGGATCATTTCGGGTTTTAGCGTTATCATAAATTGTTTATAGACAATCCACCAGGACTTTTATCATGATGATCATTGAAACAATCTTTTCACCTCGTTAGCGAGTTCTTATTGGGACTCACTCCTCCTGAAATGCTACGTAGATGTCCATTTGTCAGTATATATCAGAGGTATATCGAGTTTTAACAGAAATTTGAGGAGCTCAGACAGGAAGTGTTTTTCTTTAAGGGGGAAAAACAGGAAGGAGGGTATGAAATAATTGGACGGCAGCCCGACAAAGCTTTAAAATCAGCGCCAAGCTCGGTAAGAGTCTTTTCTGGGTGGCTGCGCTTTTCCAGGACGTGCCCAGCTCCTTAACAAGCGCCACTGAAACTCTGCGGCTGAGACCCGCTGCAGGAGAACGACGGTGAACTGTAAGGACATGGACCTCGTTTCGATTTATTTTTTACAGTGGAGCCAAGTCCTGTGTTTGGGTTGAGGTTTTGCTCTGTGCATCCAAGATATTATGCGTAACAATAAACTCAATCGAGTTCCCGAGACAAACGAGCCGGAGTGGAAGCAAATAAATGAGCTCGCTGTGTCCCCTGTTGTGAAACTGCGCCTGCGGCGTGTTTTTGGCCGGCGCTCACGTGGCCCGAGACGGCGTCGCTGCTCGGTGCCACGCGGCGTTTCCTGCCAGGCTTTGCCCCGTTTTAAACGGGCCAGCAGCTCGCCAAGCGGCGCGTGAACACTTCAGGGAGAAGCGTGGATGTTACATAAACATTTGTCCTGGACATCGCAGGAGCCGCCGCGACACATGGGCTCACAGTGTCCGCCCGTGCACGGCCAAAAACGCACTGGCTTGAGCACGCTAGATAAGATAAGATGGGCTTTATTGATCTCACACTGGAGAAATTCACTTGTCACATCGGCTCAGTAATCAATAATCAGAAGAAGGTGCCAAAAGGAGGAAAAGGTGCATCAGGTATATACAGTGTGTCCATATATCAAAAATAAGAAAAATAAAAATGCAAAAAGGTATGGGATCAGTTATTCCTACCCTTGGTGCTGATTTTCTCCAGGGTTATGGGGTGATGGGTTTGTACTTTACAAACTGTGGCTAAAGACAGCTCAGAATGGATAAACGTTTGCATTTCAAGCTCCCTCCCACATCCACTTTTTTCTAACCGGATAACTGGAGATTTTTCAAATGCAAACTTTCTAGTAAATAATAGTGTTGATAGTATTGGCCGATACCGATACCATCTGTTTGAAATTGATGTGTCTGTGTATATATGAAGAACTGCATACTACTTAGGGTAGTAGAACTTTTTATTGCCTACCTGGAATGGGTGACAATAGTTGAATAAACTTTTGGCTCTCAAAGGCCAAAATAGTGCAACATTCATGAAATTATAACAAGTATAATAGTAGTGCAACAGTAAGACAGTAAAATTACATTAATAATTGAATTATCTCTTTTAAACCCTGGGTTTTGGCTCTCAAATGCCAAAATAGTGCAACTTTCATGAACTTCTATAACATGTATAATGCTAGTCGGGAGAGAGAAGGTTGCGTTCAAGTGACATACAAACATCAAAATGGTATCAGTGCCCTATTTGTTGGTACTCGCCGATACCGATGCCACCATTTTAATGCTGGATCGGGGCCCCGTCCGATACTGGTATCGGTATCGGTGCAACTCTAGTAAATACTTTAACTTTAATGTAAGGGAAGTATCCATCTGTCCCTGCTTTTAGTGTTTCCTATTACTAGAGAATAGCATGGCTGTCGTTCTTAATAGGAGAACAAGGAAATGCTCCTTTTGGTAAAAGTAAATACTCTTCAGAAATGAACAAAAATTTTAGTCTTTAATCTGGGGGAGCACGATATACACCTCATTGCCAAAAGTATTCACTCCCCCGTCCAGATAATGAAAATCAGGTGTTCCAGTCCCTTCCTCGGCCACAGCTGTATAAAACCAAGCGCCGACGCTGCGGACCGTCTCTGCAGACCTTTTGTGAACGAGTGGGTCTTTCTCCGGGGGCTCAGTGAACTCCAGCGGGGTAATGTCATAGGAGGCCACCTGTGCAACAAGTTCAGTCGTGAAATTCCCTCGCTCCTAAATATTCCCCAGTCAACTGTCAGTGTAGTTAAATCAAAGCGGAGGCGACTGGAACCGACAGCAGCTCAGCCACGTAAACGTCATAGAGCAGGGGATGCTGAGGCGCCTAGCGCACAGGAGAGCCGTAGAGCTCCAAAACTTCACGTGGCCTACAGATTAGATTGAGAACCGCGCTTCATGGATTGAGTCTCCATGGCCGAGCAGCCAAGGCATACATCACAGATAAAGTTAGCGTTGTTTCTTTGCATTTCAGCACCCCAGTGGAGAACAGCTCCTCAGTCCCCACAGTGCCAACCAGGTCGGTCTTCTCGGTGACCAGGGGGTCGCCACTTTTAGAGAAGGGAGAAACCATCAGTGGAGATATTTTTTCCCTTCCCCATGAATGGCGGTGCAAATTTCAGAGCCACGTTCTCTTCAAGGAGCTGCTCTCTAGTAGTTGTCATATGAGAATCCGGCCTAGACGCGGTGATGATTCACCAGCCTGACGATGTGTAGTTAGCACAGGACAAGCTCACCTGACATTTCTGCTGTGGTAACAGCTATCAGGAGACATGAGGGGTTTCCTTTTCCTCAGGATGTCCTCTGACTCACTTTTTGAAGATGAGGAGTTTTCATCCACCCGGGAATTTTGGCCGCCGTCAGACTCTTCGTCACCAGCCTGGTCACTGTCCATATTCAAACACCATTTCTACAGTCTGATTTCTTTTACACTTCTATGGCATATTCCATCTTCTTTTATATTTTCAGAGCTAGATGGATGGAAAAAGGGAAGAAGTCTATGTTTTCTGAAAACTTAGTTTTAGTAACATTCTGGGACCAGCGAGGCTTTCTGTCTTTATCCGTTAAAGTAATTAACGCTCAAACTGTAAAACGGTCAAATCGAGCGACGTGGCCGTTCTAGTGTTGACTGGGTGATGATGAGTTATAATAAACACGCCAAATAGTTTTAGCGTTTATCATCAGTTTACTATTGTCACTATTATATAGTGATTCGGTGTGTTTGAGTGTGAAGAGGTTTTCAGTAAACACACATGTCCCTCTTCCTGACTCTCCTTCCATAGAAACATTACTCTGATTATTTAGCTTGTAAGCCTGAATACAGAGAAACATGAAGTTTGAAACAGAAAACGTAGAGCTGCTGCCTGATGGAGCACATAAATGAATAAAATCAATTTGGCCCTTCAATTCCAATATTGCCAGGGTTTAGTGACATTTGGACACATTTCACTAATGACCCACTTATAACAAACCTGCCCACTGTTTGCTGAGTCCTTTGAACAACGTGGCCAAATGTGTTTCTGGAAATGAGAAATTAAGGGATTAATTTCTTCTCCACCGTCTGGATCTCAGGATTTTTTTCTTCCAACTTGCAGGCTGCAAAATGCTAAAAAAAAAACAGTATCTGATCTTCTACAGTCGTGAGTTAAAGCCCATTTTAATGAAAGCTGCTTGTATTTATTAGTCTATCCTTCCAGTAGCTCACATCTCACAGGTTAACGTCTGCAGAAACGACACGTGTGACCCGGAAGGCGTTGATCCGTCAGGGCTTTCTGTACGCCTCGCGTAGGCGAGAGGGGTGGTGGTCAGAGAACAGAGCGCAGTTCTGCCTCGCACTGCTGCGTCACGACAAAACGAGAAGGAAGCTGCCTTTGAGAAACTGAAAACGTCCCCTCTGCTTTAACTCTGTCTTCTTTCCGCTCGCCTCCAGGGTCTGGAACGCTTTGACGAACAACTACGGCAACGTGATGCCTGTGGACTGGAAGACGTCCTACACCCGCTCCCTGCACCTGCCGGCCCTCAAGCTCACAGCGCAACAGGTCCCTAAAACAAGCATGTTTCAGTGTCTGCCCAGTAGTGTAAATAAACCATACCTCAACAAATGCCACTTAATTGCCTGATTGAGGAGCTTAATTTGACTGAATCACACAAACTGCCAAACGATCCGATTCATTTTAGATACACAGCTGGAACCCCTTCGTCACCGCGCAGTTCAGTTCACTTATTTGAAGGTAAACGCAGTGAGATTTGATGAGATTTGATCCAATGAGACAACCAAAGCAAAGACATTACACTTTTAAATTGAAAATACCTTATTAATTACCCTGATAAGAAGGCATCCAGTCATAAACAGTTCTTCTAGTGCTCTTCCTCTCCACAAGCCTCTATTTGCAGCAAACACGTAGCCTTATTAGGGCTGCACGATATGGAAAAAAATCGATAAAATATAAATCATATTGATCGATGTCGATAATTATCAACAAATTCAAAACATAGATTTTAAATGCAGCTCTGGCCATTTTATGCTGTCGCTCCTATTTTTAGATACAGAACTCACAAACACTGAATTCAAACTCAACCCTTTGTTCAACCAACAAGTTTTAAAAAAAAGAAAAAAAAAGATGTGTTCTCTGAACTCTTTAAAGTGGGAGGAGCGTTTCTGGGTCTGCGTTTGTGATTGGTTGAGAGGATGTAACGACTGTAATTAGGGCTGGGCAAGTTAACGCGTTAATTTCGCGTTAACTCATTAGACTATTAATGGCGATATTTTCTTTAACGCGCGTTAACGCATGTTGCTCACATGCTTTTATTTTGTGAAGGTCTGTTGCTGCGGTGTAGGGGTTTGAATCAGAACAGTAGGTGGCGATAATGCGCCAATAACCTCGCTGTCAGCCAAACCTCGGATTCAGAGTAAGAAAGGTGCTGACCGGAAAAAAACTAAGCCGACATGCGGAAGGCGGTGTTTCCCGCAGGAAAATTTAGGCGAGGCGGTGAGTTGGCGAACGGAACAAGTTTTGTGCGGAGTGGAGCGGGGGGGGGTCTGCTTAGACGCCGTCGGTGAAGTCGCTTCTCTCTTCAAAGTATCCATGTGTTTTTGCCTGTTTTTCCCTGCCATTCATTATATGCACGCGAGAAAGCAACAACAAAAAACCGCGTGTCAACGTCAAATAAACGCAAGCATATCGAGTTAGCAAGCATTTCAGTTTAAAGTTCTTCCTGCATCGAATATGACAGAAACAAGTTAGTTGTAACCACTGCCAAGTTCAACTTTGGTATTGAACATAAAATGGTAATGCTGCTCCCTGCGGTTACCTCAGAAATTGCCTGTTTTTGGTAGATTTGTTCCCCATAAAGAGAATTCCCTGTCAGTGGCAATAAGCTTTAATTTATTATTATTGCTATTTTTTGTTTTACATGTTTATGATGAGCTTTACACTAACTATGTGTTACTGATAAGTGCTACAAATGTTACAACACTTTTGTTCAAATGGCAGCAGAACATTAAAATAAAAGTGCTCTTTACACTACTTTTGAATTCATTCTTGGAGTTTGTAAATACAATGTGATTAATCGCGATTAATCAGGGCGATTAGTCGCGATTAAATATTTTAATCGTTGCCCAGCCCTAACTGTAATATTTACCTACATGGCTAGAATGCAAAAGGGAAGATAATTGTTCTTTTGAACTTTTTATTGAACCTTTTCTTTCCATCATCGATATACGTCCATCGATCAATATCCCCATTCGTAGCTAATTCCTAGCTAGCCGGTGTGTGCATTTTTATCGCCTCCGCCATTTTTGCCGTGTTGTTATTTGGCATGCGCCTGTTTCAGGCTCCGCCTCCTTTGGTGGCGCAGATCGTCATCCGCTTTCTAACAAACCGTATAGGTCAGAGGAATAACCTCCAAAATCACACAACCGGATAAAAGTTTAATCTCGTCATCAAACGAATTTAATATTATTGGTGCAAGAACATGAAAACCGAGGCGTCTAGATTTAATTCCTGACACCACACCTTTGTGCATCCGCGTGTCGATGCAGATCGGTTCACCTTAGCATCCCTGTTGCAGACAAAATCCCTTTATTTTGTTGAGCCCAGCTTGGCAGCTGTTTCTGGTCTAGAAGCCTTTCTGGGGTCTTTACCCTTCTTTTTATCTTACTGTCAAGAGAGAAATAAAAGGAACCCTCAAACCCAACATATTCAATATTCACCTCTGGTTGTTTGCATTTTTTTTGCTTGGATTTTAAAAAATGTCAAAGTCTTGTTGCATCTTTTATTGGATGTCTAAACCTCTGCCCCCTGCTGCCTCCCAAGGGGCAGAAGGCGGAGACCCAGTCTTTGGATCTGTCCGACGACGACGACGAGGAGCTGCGGGAACAGCTGGACATGCACTCCATCATCGTCTCCAGCATCAACGAGGAGCCGCTCTTCACTGCTGAACAGGTAACTGTATATGTCGGTCAGCCCACTGGCTATTTCCTTAAATCAGAGCTGCGTTGACTTGAGTCAGCCGTTACCAGAACGGGCCTGTTAACCAAATACAGAAGCTGAACACGATCCGATCTCTGTGTGCTCATCAGTCGGGACTCGTGGCTGATTCACAGCACCACGCCTGTATTTCCAGGGTTGAGTAACAAATGTTTTGTGTTTAGACAAAGACAAACGTCACGTCCAGAACAAACGTCTAATGTGCGTAAATAAGAACCTCATTAGAACCTCCTTGAATGTCACCGCTGTTACATTAGACTGAAATCCTCATCATCCTTTAAGGCGGGGGTGTCAAACTCATTTATATATTGGGCCACTTTGGCATCATGAAGTCATTAAAAGGGCCGGTAGCACCTGTATAGATGACACCTTTGATTTTAGATGTAAAAGAAAATGTAAAAGATTTCACAGTGACATAGAATTAGCACCCTTAGGCCCATTTGAACAGTTTATCTGCAAAAAATGTTGATACTGGGATGAGTTACACATCAAACTCTCATCATTCTGCTTAACTTATTCTCTTTTTGGACATTTTTGGGTTGTTTTAATGTGTGTTTCATTCCAGGTGGCTCAGTTTAAGCCACTTTATTACAATTTAAAAGGATATATGCCTGTACTTTATGACATGATATGCCATTTTTTTGGCTCTTGAGGGCCAGATAAATTGCCTTAGCAGGCCAGATTTGGCCTCCGGTTAAAGGCTGTGGTGTCGTTAGGTGATAGAGGAGATCGAAGAGATGATGCAGGAGTCCCCCGACCCGGAAGACGACGAGAGTCCCTCCCAGTCCGACCTGTCCATGCTCTCCCAGGACCTCGGTGGCATGAAGCGATCCGGATCCAACACGAGCTTCGAGGAACGTGAGTCTTCCTGCTCCTACACACACAGAGACACCGGGGACCAGAAGTCTTTCTGTTCAGGCTGCTCTGGTGTTTTAATGTGCTCTGGGCGACCCGTTTTACAGTTCTCCAAACAACTGAATGAATTTTAACATTTACTTGTCTCAGTAAATGTTCTAAAATTGGATTGGAGTGTAGAATCAACATTTTTACTTGAGGCTTCTCGTTGCGGTTTGGTCCTCCCTACCTAAGCCACGTTTCCCTCTGCGCCCTCGTCCGCTCCGCAGGGCTTCGTCAGCTCTCTGTGCCGGAGCTCGCCCGGACCCTGGAGGAAGTGGAGGCGGCCATCCGTCGCTACAGCGAAGAGCTGATCCAGGCTCTGGCCCTGCGAGACGAACTAGACTTCGAGAAGGAGGTACTTTTAATCTGGTCACACGCACGACGAGTGTCAGAGTCAGACCCAGCAGAAACGCTTCGGAGGAAACGTACCGAAGCAGAGCGGCTCAGAAGCGTTCAGGGGGCTTCAAACGGCCGCGCGTTGTCAGAATCGCCGGCAGCTTTATTTCTTTATCCTTGTTTGAGCGTTACTTTGCACAGATAACCAGGACGCACTGGAACTCCAGCTTTATTTTCCATAGCCTGCAAAGTTTTGACATTTTACAAGCTTTTCTAAATGAAATGGCCATCTTCCAGCTGGAAATGTAAAAGACGGCTGGAAGAACTCCAGTGCTTTTATTCCAAGGTTTCTTAATTAATAAAATAAAGAGTTCTAAACATGTGAAGCAAAAGAAAAATATTTTGTTATGCTTTATCCCTATGATGGAAATGCTTCCTTAATACCCAAAGCAGGCCTCATACAGTGGCTAGCAAAAGTATTCACACCCGCCTAGTCTTCTCTTATTTGATCAGGCTCCGCCCACAAGCAACAATGTGTTTCGTTTGGTGTTCATGTGATCGACCGGCAGTGTGGGACATAATCGTAGAATAGAAGATAAGCAAATGTATGGTTTTCAAAATGTTTGGCACATAAAATTCAGAAAATCATGGTTTGAATTATTTTACAATAAAATCCAGTTCAACCAATCTTAGCCTTCAGAAGTCGCCTCAATCTGTAATTATGTTCCTTCCACAACAATGCTGTGCTACTTAGTGTTGATTTATCACATAAATCATAAAACAACCACTTTGGGGCTGTAAAGTGACATAAATGTGAAAAAGCTCCTTATGCCAGGCACTGTAATTGTGGGGAATGACTAAATGTTCTGGATGCTTCATTTTATTTGCCTTTTTCATCTGTTCTGCAAATTCAAATAAAAGCTTTTTGAAAACGATCAAACCGGGACAACGGGCGCGTTTTTTCCCCCCAAACCCTGTGGAGGTAATGATGAAATGTGGCGGCTGTGCAGGTGAAGAACAGCTTCATCTCGCTGCTGATCGACGTGCAGAACAAGCAGAAGGAGCACCGCGAGCTGCTGCGCAAGAAGAAGAAGATCAGGAGCACGACCACGACGGGGCCCAACGGCCAGAGGACGAACAGCACGCACATACCCGGCACGGTGAGTTAGCCGGGGGGGGGGGCTTTTTCCAACTTAGAAAAATAGATGCTTGCCCCGCGCAGATATGCTTCACCTTCCTTCTTAGCACCAGCGCCTTTCCTTCCTGTCGTAGACGGCCTCCTTATCTCTCCTCAAATCTCTTCTTTCCCCCCTCCCTCCTTCCTCTCACTCCTTGTAGCTCCTCACTCTGGAGGGACTCTCCAATGTCATTCAAAATGGCCTCCGTCAAACTTTTGGCCACACAGGAGGGGATAAACAGGTGCCCCCTGCTCTTTCTTCTGCACTTTCTCCTGTGTTTTTTGGGGGTGTTTCTACTGGCATGCACATCTTTTTTTTTTTTTTTTTTTTTTTTTTATTCGGTTTGCCTTATTGTTTGATTTGCTTTATTGTCTTTTACTTTCTTTTTCATTAAATACCTCAGTGTCTTGTAAATGTATTTAACTCCCCCTCTTAACCTCTACGCATTTTGTCACGTTCCGACCACAAACTTCAGTGCGACGTTGGTGAACAAGCGGCATCATGGTGACTAAGGAACAAGCCTGACCTGACCTGTCTATCAGCAGAAATGCGTCTTATCAACTACATTGTGTTGGTCTGTCTCATTCAAGTTTGCGGTCGCATTGTGACAAAAACAAGCCCGTCGTTGGAATTCTTTTATTTATTATTTAAACATTATCGCCCAGCTTTATTTAACTAAAAAATCGTCTTGTAGCCCAGCTGCATGTTTCGTAACTTTTAGCACAACGCAGGCTTTTTATATGTTCCAAAAGTTCGTTAGAGAAAGTTAAGCAAGTCTTAAGTCACTTGGTGTGTTTTATTTCCCCCCCACCTTCGTAATCTTGTTTTTTTCCTCTTTAGTATCTGACCACAGTGATCCCCTACGAGAAGAAAGCGGGCTCTCCGTCTGTAGAAGACCTCCAGATCCTCGCAAAGAGTGAGTCCGTGAGGCAGAGCGCGGCGCGCTTCAATCACATGTTTGTTTGTCGGATCTTAGCGCCACCTCTAACTCTTCCTCTCCACATCAGTTCTTCACGCCATGAGGGATGACAGCGAGAAGGTACCGGCCCTCCTAACGGATTACATACTCAAAGGTAAACAGGGCTTGTATTATGTTGCCTTGCTTGGGTGACCAAGTTAAGCAACAAGGTTGAGTGAAAACATATTGTAATAACCTCAATAAGAGGCTTTCTACGGGTGTTGTATGGTGTAATTTATTTACTCTGCACTCAGATTTTAACCTTAAAACCATCAGAGAAACTAGTATTTAAGCAGTTGGTGAATATTTGTCAGCAGTCTAATCGTAATGCAAAAAAGTGTTTTGTACTTTATGGGTAATTGTAGTTGTCCACAGTTTGAAACATTTACAGTAGAGACATAGTTTCAATAGAAGTGATTGGGGGAGGTTGAAAGAGGGTTTATAGCCTTGCAGTCAGATGAGGTCCAGCTGGAGCAGCCAGTTTTACCAGACAGGACCAAAAGCAGAAGTATGAGCACAGACGGGGGAGTTAAAATGAAGAGGAACTGCTGTGCAGTTGGTTGCATGAACAAGCAAAAGTTTTAAACGGGGGGAGGTGGGGGGGAGGAGGAGCTAAATTTGTTAAAGGAGAAGTCTGTTCAGCAAGGAAGAATCAGTGGATCATTATCTATACCTAAAACAAATACGTATGCGGTGATTTAATGAATTTAGCGTTAATCAGTAAAAAAATAAAAGTATTATTTTTTTGTCGCGATCACCGAGTCTGGGAGCGGCCATTAATGACCAAATATGGTAACACCTCACTCCTGACGTCATGGTGCGGTGAGCCGAGGGTCGTTCTCCAGGCTTTACAAGATAATTTAATAGGAACCGTTATACACATCTGTGATCAACAACAATTATTTCGGATTTCCAGAGGACTTCATCATTAAAATCCACAAGAGCAATTGTTGAAGCGACAATGCCCACGTGCATGGCAGTTAGATGTGGCAATACATCGGGTAAAAGTGAAAAAAACTTTAGTTCTTTCACCTTCATGATCCACCACGAGTTTGTCGTTGGATTGCCAACTTGAAGTGGGAGGATTTGCCATCGAACTTCTGGCCAGAGAATTTTCAGTAGGTTTTTCTTTTGTATAATATAGAATGTGCGATTGGTCGATAGGCTGACCAACCGCGTTGTAAACAAAACATCACGGCCGGCGTCGTGCCAAACGAATTATCATCGCCAGAATTTGTATCCCCTTACGTCGGGATCGCATTCAGCTGGAAGAACGAATCCAGTCAACTGCGCCTCATTTCCAACCTATTAGGCGTGGAAATGAAGATGTTTTACCTTTTTTAATGAAATATAGCAGTGGTGTTATTACATTATGGTTCAGTTAGTGGGTTAAAACTGAAAATGTTACCGCACCATGACGTCACAAACTGGGAGGTGGCAACATGGATGCCTCCAGTAAAGCACATTCAAATCTTAATAAAAAAAAAAACCATATCATTTATTGAACAGTATGTAATCATTATGTATTTAAAGTACTTTCAGAAGTTTGAATTCTGAATATGAGCAGACTTCTCCTTTAATACTGTGCAGTATGAGCCGGGTTGGACCAATGAGAGCTCAGAGGTAAAGGTTTAGTAAAGGTAATGCTGGCAGCTTTCCCCGCCAGAGAAAAGCAGCGGTGAACCCGAACACCGAACGTTCCTTGTTGTTGACGTGTGCCTTCCTTCTGCTTTTCGCCCGCGCTCCGCTGTCCCCTGGGGCAGCTCTCGTATGAAAGCGGAGGAACCCGAGGTTGGTGAGGTTCAGCGCAGCTCATTGACATCAAACGCCTCGTCGTCCTCCCCGTCTGCGCAGCATTCCCTCCGACCAGCACCATCAGCCTCCCTACCCACCTCCTCCGCTCTCCGCCGTGGTGCCCGTTGTGTTGTGCGGTGCTTGCAGCTGCGCTACACCCACTGGGACTGTGGGATACACACACACACACACACAGACAAACAATCGCACTCACGCTCATACTTTCTTCACATTACCAGCTTGTAGCAGCAGCTGTTGGTGTGTTTGCTTCTCACCTGCAGTCGGCGTTTTTTCCTCGTCTCTAGCCACACATCTCTCCCGGCTCTAGCATGATCCACGCCCGTCCGTCACGTGCCGCGGCGTCTCTCACCGCCCGTTGTCTTTCTCTCCACAGTTCTCTGCCCCACGTAAGGTCCGACGCCAGGCTCTGGTCGCTCCGGAGTCGACCAGCCGGGGAGAGTTTTGGCCGTTTGGGGGAAAACCCAGGAACTGATTGACATCCAATCCTTCCTTCCTTCTTAGTTTCCCCTGGTGGTACTTTCTGCCCCTCTTGTTCTGTTCTTTACTTCTGATACGACTATTAGTCTTTGTATTTCTTTTATTATTTAATATTTTAGCTTTTTTTTTTAACCATTGAGTGCTCCATTCTTGTATATTCTGACTATACACATGTGCATCTCAGGAACTGAACTCATCGTCAAAAACGTTTATTTTAGTGAGTTTTAGTTCATTACAGAAATGTTTATTTCTGTCTGTTTAGATGATTATGGTTCTCGACCAGCGGAAACTTAAAATGCACCCTCTTTAGGACGGGTGAGCCACAAAAGGCCAACGCTAAAGAAGCTCGTTCAGAGTACAATAGCAACCAGGGATTAGCTTAACACCTCATCAGTGCCGCCGGCTGATTGCCTTCATGCCTTCATTTAGATGCAGTAATTGATGCAACGTGATGCGTTCACTGTACAGCACATGGACATCCTTTGCTGTAAGCCGACGCTTCTGCATTCAAAGTCCTTTCACAGCAGTCTGGAATAACAACTAAATTTGGGTTTTCAGCAGCTATAGGCAGAAATCATCCAAATTGGCTGAAAGAAACACTTGAACCGTATCAGCTCAGTGTAATAAATCTATGTATTACGTGCTTTTAGAGAACTTTTCAATGATACTCAGATGTCTTGAGATGCACCTGTGATTCCTCATGTGTGGATGCCAGTAATCAGTGTTAACCTGAACGCCTCCTGATTTGTTAGGTGCTGTTGGGGAAAAAAAAAAGGTCCTTAAAGGTTTTAAAATGTTCTGAAATCCGTCAGCAGGCCTCAGTTCAGGGAAATGCGACGCAGCCAGGCTGCTTTGTTTATCAAATCGTCTTGTCTGCAGCTGCCTGACAGGGAAGCCCTGGTATAATCTGTGGAGAAGGGCCAGGCAAGCATTTATCATCCTTTGATTCATCGCACGGTTTTTAGGTTTAGCTCTCGAGATCAACGACTATGCCCTTTAAGTTAAACCTTTAAAACTGCTTGTTGCATGTTAGTTTCAGGGATAAACCGCGTGAAGCTGAATGTTCGAATCGAAATGTTTTCTATTTGACTGAGAGGAATTGCACAGTTTGAGAGTTTATACCGTTTGAAAAAAAAGGGACAAAAGCGATCAAAGTGGTAAAAAAACATATTTTTGGATAAGAGATTTTTAGCGGGATTAAGGGACTTAAACGATTCTATAAATGTTGTGACGTCAACCCCGACAATTTCCCCACTTTCCACCCAGGATTGTTTCCCCAGTCTGCAGATGCCTCCTGTCTCATGTGTTCACTGGTGGTAAATTATGTCGTTCTCTTTAGATGACGTGGTTAACGTCTACGTCTGTCCAATTGTTGTTTTATCGCGTAAGCTTGTCTGTGTTTGAGGTCTTCGGCTTTAAGATTATCAGCGCGTCGAGGTTTCATTTTTTGTCAGCGACCAGATGGTGTGGAAGTGGATCTGTCTCAGAATGTAGCACGGAGCGGATGTCCATCGGCGAGCAATGCAAAGTTTAACATGGAGTCTTTGGGTTCTCACATAAATAAAACTCACGCTTGATTAAAGTCAGTGAATTAAGCATGAGAAGTTTGAGAAGTGACTGCAAAATATTAAATATATAATTGGCTAAACATGTAATTTGGTTAAAGATGGAGTAAAGGCAGGGTAGTTGTAGAGCGTCTTTTTTTTTCAGCTTTAGTTGAGTTTAGCAGTATGCTATGATAGAATATTCAGTCAGCATCTTATTTAGATAAATTGTAACTTCAAGGCTCCAAAACGCTGTTCTCAGCTGTAAAGTATCCTGTTTACAGCTGATTTATTACAAAAAAAAACACATTTTGTGTCCGCAAGCCTGACTTTGTGAATTTCGTATTGTTGGAGCCTCCTGTTTGCTTTGAGGCTCTTTAGGCAACTACCTAGTTCGTTTATGCCTTGGGCCGGCTCAGAAGTGAATGGCGTGAAATGGAGACCAGAAGTCCTGCAGAGAATGTGATCATATATGACCAGTAGATGCAAGTTGGTACTTTAAATGTTCAGATCAGGTGTAGCTTAGGTCTCAGGTACGGCCATCAGTGTTGGTACTTCAGGTTCTTGTGCTGGTAGGTATAACATTCCCAACTCACTAGCCTTGTCAGAGTTTCTATATGAAGACTAGATTCATGTCACCTGCATGATGATGAGATATAATCAAAGATGTGCTCATCAGAAGAAAAAAAATCCCTGGAGTGCTTCCAGTGTAATGGCTGTGTGTTGGGGCTGCAGTTGTCTGCTTTAGTTTAGCTAGATGTCACCCAGGTGGGTCGCGCTGGATGATGCTGCCCATGCTTTCCTGGAACGGATTGTGTATGTTCCTAGAAAAAAAGTCTAGGTACTTTCCTGAGTCCGAGGTTGAGCTCCGGAACTTACCAAATACTTAAATATAACTTTCTGATTACTTTCCTTTTCTAGAACATGCACGGTACTTTCCTGAAACTTTCTTTTTACTTGCTGGTTACTTTCCAGGAACCTGATCCTGACTTTCCAGCAACTTAGTTGGAACTTCCAGGGAAAATAAGTAGTAGCCGTCATGAAAGTTTAGGGGAAAGTAACCTCATAGTCCTGGGAAAGGACCAAGGGAATTATCAGTCGCCTCATAATAAAGCCTGATTCTTGTTAGAACCCGGTCAGGTCTGGGAAAGTAACCAGTAAGTTCTCAAAAGAAAAATGATGGGCTGTTTTAAGAAGTGCTGCCAGAAAGGTAGACTCTCTGAAGGAAATTGCTTCGATAGGTTGAGGTGGTGTTGGGGAAGATTGCACATCACTCTGTTAAAAAAAAAAGAAAAAAAGTTGTTTTTTTATTGTTTGAAAATAATCTTCTAGTGCTATGTTTAAATGTTTGTGACATGTTTCTACCGATGCCAGCTGTTTTCAACCCAGCATGTGCTGCATGCACTTTACCGCTGCCGCTGCAGCGAACGCATTTCCGATGATTAGTGATTTGTTTACAGACATATTTAAATATCACACTAAAGGGAGAAGTGCATGATGCAGCAATATCAAGACAACTGGAACTGAAAACAGGCATTGGATATTTTTAAAAGGATAAAGGGTTTTTATTGTTCAGTAAATCAGATGCATTAAGCAACATTGTCTGTAAATCTATCAGCGATGGTTTAAAAATGGAACGTCTCTCAGCTCCAAGGTCACTGAAGGATCTCTGGCCATTTAAACAAACATATCAGAGGTTTATATTTGTACGCGTCGAACAAGAAAAAAAACATGAGGCTGCCTTTGTAAATGCCTGGAAAAAATATTTTGTACATTTATTAATGTTCCTATTGCAATTTATTTCCCTAGCTAGGGGGATTTATGTTTACCGTCTGTGGTACAGCAGTATATTAATTTATTACGTGAATGTTTTGTAACCATGATCTCGACTGTAACGGTGCAAGTGTTTTGTGCCCACATTATTGCATTGCAACGCATTTCAAATAAAAAAAAAAGAAATTCTATATTTAAGCACTTTGATTTGCGTGCCTTATTTTCTGAAACATGCTTTTTAATCAGGTTTATTCATATGTTTATACTTGCAGTGTGTTTATACATTCAAATAAACCCTTATAGGGCCAACATGATTGCAATAATCCATTTTATTTCTGGACAAATTGTGTTCCAGACGAACACAACGCTGGCTAAGTACGAGTTAAACTAAATGCTGTGGTCCATGTTGAGAACTGCCTGACGTTTGTCTGACCTGTTTTTCATGCAAACTTCATTTGGTAAATTAGCAAACTGTTGTTCTGGTAGAGCTAAGTTTACACGATCAGCCTGAAGATGGCATCATGGTTATTAAACTGATGCAGAGTCGCCCTCTAGTGGAGAAAGGAAGACATTTCTATGCCAGTTTACAATTAGCACACTGAAATATCTTTACATTTCAAAATACTGGTTATAGTAACATCTGTATCAGTCATGATACACACGTCTGAAGGTGATTACAGAATATGTGATGCTTTGTGGCCATTTGAACAATCTGACCAAGATAAATTACAGCGCCCTCCACATCCCTGGCATTCCTGGTAAAAAAAGGAAATACATCTATAGTTGGGGCGATTTTTCTAGAACAGAATTTTAGAGAATGGTAATAAAACGTAGCATCATGGGTTCCCCAGATCTTCATAGCCAGGACTGGAAATCAGGTCGTTAAGGTCGTTAACTGTCGTTAACAGGTCGTTAACTGTTAAGAGAGACATGCCAGGATAAAAAACATGCTGTCCTTCCAACACAAACACAAATGTGTAGGTCAAGATAGAGATTCTGTGCATCTTTCAGTGAACTGATTAAATCGGGTCCTGCACACAATGTATCTGCAAATTTATTAAATGAAGACACGGTGGCAAAAATGTTCATGTCTCCATGAAGTTTGTACAGTAAAAAATTAAAATGGATCAGTGAGTTTCGGTATTGTGCATGAATGTGCAAAGTTTTCTTAACTATGTGATGACTTTTAACTAGAGCCGTTTGCTTACGTCAGATAAGACGTTGACTGAGCTTTTGACCTTCTTGGCAGGTCGGGTGTAAAGCAAAGATAAAAAGCTGTGAAAACATCTCATGCCCACAGTTGAGGGCGGCGGAGGGTCTGTGAAGCAGTAAATGCTCAAATATAGGATTGCTTGGGTTTTGTCAGGGGGGCAATAAATGAGGGCGCTCTGAAACAACCTTTAGAAAGTTAGGAAGGAGAATTATGAAAGCAGAAGAAAATAACAAACATTTCCAGCTTTTGAAGAAAGGGATGGCACCTTGAAGCTGCCTTCTCAACACTGAAGTCTAAATGTCTTCATCAGATCCCATAAACGTGGGAGGATGACGCCAGACCCTTTTCAGAGTCTGTACAACAGACAAGACGCCAGAGGAGAACATGGGAAGCAGAGATGGCTTCTGATTCTTCTTGTCACTGTTGGGAGTCCTAAACTGCTCCTCAGAAAGAGGTCCAGCTGCTTCATTGGTGTCGGTAAAAGGGATTTTCTTCCAGAAGTTTGAATCTCAGACACATATCATCTTCTTCTTCCACCGGATCCTTCCACATGGGGCTTCTCCTCCTGGCGTCACGTCTCTGGATGACCGACGCGGTGGCCTCTCTGCTCAGGATGCTGAAGCTCCAGACTGAGCCGTCGGGTCACAGGTTGGTGTCTGGGAACATCGTGTGCTCCTTCCTCACAGTGCTGAAGCCTTTGATGGTGTCCACAAATTCCTCGTCCTCCATGAACTGCAACACAAAGGGACAGGACATGCTAGAAAATGTAGGTTTCAGATTAATAAAAGGGTTAGTTTTTCGCCTAATTTAAATTTTTTTCCTTTTCAGTTGTTCCACAGAATTTCGGAAAGGTTCGGCATCCGTTTTTTGGGGTCTCTCACCATCCCGCTGTCATGGGCTGAGATGTTGGGGTCCCAGATGTCGTCGTCTCCTGGAAGAGACTTGCCGTCTATCACCTGGCTGATACTGCGCCGCAGGGAGTTCACGCTAAGGATGCCCAGTTCTTCCCCTGCGTCCATCTCTTCGGCGGGCTCGCATTTAGCCTCCAGGATCTCCTGAAGGCACAAAACAACAAAGAAATTCAATTCAATTAAATTTTATTTATATAGGGCCAAATCATGAAACATGTCATCTCAATGCACTTTACAAAGTCAAGTTCAATCAGATTATACAGATTGGGTCAGATTATACAGATTGGTCAAAAATGTCCTATATAAGGAAACCAGTTGATTGCATCAAAGTCCCGACAAGCAGCATTCACTCCTGGAGAAGCGTAGAGCCACAGGGAGAGTTGTCTGCATTGTCCATGGCTTTACAGCAATCCCTCATACTGAGCAAGCATGAAGCGACAGTGGAAAGAAAAACTCCCCATTAACGGGAAGGAAAACCTCCAACAGAACCAGGCTTAGTATGATCGGTCATCTGCCTCGACCGACTGGGGGTTACAGAAGACAGAGCAGAGACACAACAAGAGAGACAAAAAAAGCACAGAAGCACACATTGATCCAGTAATCTGTTCTACATTAGATGGTAGTAGCGGGTGATCTGTCGTCTCTGGATGATGTCACAGCTAACAGACATGTGGTACATATCCATTTACTAAGGATAGATTAATCATGTCCAAAATAGTGCCACTGATCAAAGGGAATATGTCCTTAAACAACTTGGTTGGGATTGGGTCTAACATACAGGTAGAAGGTTTAGACGAAGCTAAATAAACAGCTATAATCTCCCACCATAGCCTGCTACACAAACTGTTTATCAGTTTGCGTTGCAGGCTTTTTCTCTATTTTTGTTACATTTTAGAATTTTTAATTATTTCAATTACTTAGTAAATTTTTATTTATTTTCTTATTTGTTGTATTAGTATTTTTGTTTAAATTTAGTTGTTTAGAATATATTTATTTGTTAGTCATTTGTTTAATTAGTTAATTGATTATGTTTGGGCATTGGGTGTGTATATATATATAAAACAAATACGTTATGATTTTAAAAGTCGTTTGAAGGGCCATTAACCTAATTAGCAGTGTCGCTAAACTACCTAAAATTGGACACAAGTATCCAAGCATGGACATTTTCCCAACCACAAGTCTTATGACAGTTCCGAACTTTTATAAAGTGGAAATATTCCTTCATAATAACACCCATGTCACTGTTGTCTGCTGGACGCCACACACGGGGAATCTAATTAGCAGCGGACCAAACCAACAGCTTCAGTTCAACCCTAATTAAAATATTATTTGGGAATTATTTGTCTCTCAAAAGTAGATAACATTGGCAGAATGTGAATGTTGTTGAATATTACATTTGCAAATAAATATGCCTGATCAAAACGTGAATCATTTCAATGGTCAAACAATACCCTCCAAATTTCCTTTTTTATAGTCTATGATGTGACTAGCTTGGATTAAAGTTTGCTGATCTGTTTGTGCATCCAAACAACAACAAAAAATAAGAAAAGTGGAAATTTGTGTTTGTTAGTAACCTTTCAAGTAAATCCCTTCTCTGCAATGAATTAATATGCGTCTAGACAGTCGGTACACCGATCTAAAAACAATTCAAATTCCCAGCACTTGAGATGAAGATCCAAAGTTTGCAAAACAAGACATTTGTCTCACTTGATCCGCCTCTGGCCGGGTCTGCACACGCACGCAAGCACACGTTTGGGTGTGTGTCTGAGGCGTTTACCTCAATCTTCATGGAGAAGCCCTTCAGGGTCACACTGCTGGAAAAGCCGGTGGTGTCGGGCACCGTGTCGAACTAAGAGAGGGAGAGAACAACAGAGGCGGTGGAACAATAAGTAATCATGACAGTGACCTAACCCTAACCCTTTTACTCAACGGTCTGTTGTTGCACTGAATTTTTACTTCCACAGAACAGGTCTATGATGTATTCTGTTCTATTTCTGGTCTGCTTTTCTTACTGGCTTCCATGTGTGCAGGCTGCTGCTCTTTTGCTAAAATAAAATACCAAATGCTATGCACTGTTTTGGGAAAAACTTGACTAACACATTGTTGATGGAGAGGACTGATTGTTTATAGGGAATGTCAATTCCATTCAAGGTGACAAATGAGAAATATTTAGGTTGACTTTACATTACAGTAAATGTCTTACTTAGTGCTCCTTTAACGGAGCTGTAAGTAATACTGACACCTTGTGGCTGAAATCGATACAACAGCTTGTCAGTCACAATCTAATACGCCGTTTTTGAACGTTCTGTTGCTGTTGTGAATTTTTGCTTACACAGGATAGATTTATAATGTTGTATTCTGTTCTATTTCCGGTCCACTTCTCTTACTGGCTTCCATGTTTGCAGGCTGCAGCTCTTTTGCCAGGATAAAATACCAAATACTGCGCTCAAATACCAAATACCCTGGGAAGATTGGCTCAGGAACCAGGAAGTAAACGTGGGCTACACTGTGAACCGAAGTACCTCTGGACCATACCTCTAGGTTTGAAAGGAGATAAACGGGACTAAGACATTGTTGATGGAGAGGACCGATTGTTTATAGGGAATGTTACATCCCTCCCAGGTGATAAATGGTTGTTTTACAGTAAATATTTTACTTATTTCCCCTTTAAAGCCAAAAGCACAGCATTAACGGGGAGGTGCATCCTGTTGCTCGTGTAATGTAGGTCTGAGAGGTTCGCAAATAGATTTTCAAAAAAGTTTGGCGAGAACGCTTTCACGGGGAAATCAGGCCGTGTCGGAAAAAGGTTATTCATAAATCTAAAACTACGTTTGAGAGGAATAAAAGTCAACAAGACGTGGCCATGTGCATGTCTTTCCTCTAGCCGTGACTTTCTGGGGCGCTGAAATGGAGCAAGGCTATTGTTTTGAAAGTAACACTGCATTTTCTGATACCTTTGTGAGCTGTGATGACCTAGTTTCTACATTGCTTTTGCAGATGAGAGAGAGAGAGAAAGACCCAAGGGAAAAGCTCCTACCAAGACAGAGTTGCTGGGTGGGTACACAGCCGTGGGGCTCCTCTTCTGCATGGGGAGGGCAACCAAAGGAGGTCTCTCCCTTGTGAGGGGGGGTTTGTTCAGGGCCTGGTGGAACGTGAACAGAGGTGTTTCTGCTACAATATCGTGGAAGATGTTTCTATCTTGTGCCAAAACGAGAGACGATAAGCAAAACCTGGTTACTTACCCTGTGAAGCACAACTCCTAACACAATAGCCAGGAGCAGCAGGGCGATGGCCGCCATCACCACGATGAACCACAGCTCCTGGACAACCTTCTGCTCCCTCAGGCCTCCTTCTGCCCGATCGCCTCCGCCTCCTCCAGGAGGAGTGGGGCTTGGTGAATCTGGAAGAAAGAAGCGGTTTCACAAAGCTGCGAACGGACGTGCCCATCAGCCTCTCAGGAAACGTCAGTGATTAAGATTTGTTGATCATAAAAGCGCGACTGGGAAGAAAAAAAACAGAGTTAGAACTTGTTCATAACATGGTAAATATGATTCAGAAAGATACGAAGGGGGTAATAATGTTTAAAAGCGTAAAACAATCAGATGTAAAACTTAAACACAGCCTAAAGTGTATAAAAAAGGGGTTTCAAAAACCTGCATAATACAGTCACTATGTTGCACAATAAGGAGAACGTTTTTACAAACCATTGTTTTTGTTGGATGTGGGAACCAATGGGCCAACTTCCAACATTTTTCCTGATGAAACATCTTCCTGGACAGTGAGTGTCTTCATTTATGATCGGGTAAGTGCAAAAGTCCTAAAAACGCCATAATGCCTCTATTCTTTGACTTCCTTCTTAAAATTTAAAAGTGATCTTGAAGGCCTTGCCTTGGCACTCTTCCAATCAGTCGTGTTCATTCTTTAATGAATTCTACTGTCATGAAATGTAACTAATTGAGACTGAGCTTTTAGATTTGATCACACTTCCTCAGGAAATTGCACCACTGGGGATTTGTGGTAAATTTCCCCGGATCAATGCTGTGAAGATGTGCAATTTTCTTAAATGTTTTTCGCTTAAAGGATCTTTGTCGCTGTAGAATGATGGATCAGATCGATTAAACACACACAGACGCTTACAAGCATCAGCTCGGCAACCCACCAAAGCTTTTGCTTTTTTAGAGTAAATTGTATGTGCTGTTGATTAGCTAATCAAGTGCCTTTCATGGTCAGTACCTGGATACTACTTTACACCTGAAGAAGAAGCAAGGATGTACTTATTTTTTTTTCTAAGTGACTGTTACGGAAACATTGACTGGAAATACATTTGTTGGTGCTACAACGTTATATGTTATCCCCCCCCCCCCCCCCCCCCCCCCCCCCCCCCCACCCCACAGATCAGGCTAACTAAGCAATAAGCATTGTCTTAGCATGAAGCTTCCTACAACATCTTTCTCACAACTGGTCTTTTCCAAAATTGTCTGTTTAGCATAGAGACCAAATGGAATATACTTTAGGTTTTACAATTTTCTGAAATATGGCTGGGTTATATGCTAAAAAATAGCTTCCAAAGTCCAAAGAAACATTTCAAATAGAAATAAACTTTCTGTAGATTATCCCATCTATGACACTATCTGGGTTCTGCCTGTCTTAGATCTGAAATCAGCACAGTGAGAATGAAAGGTGATCGCATTGTACATGGAAAGGAGAGAGAAGTTTGTAACAGGAGACATACTTGCTTGCACGGCCTAGTTTTAGGCATCGGAAATGCTACAATGCTTCGCGCTCTGACACTTTTATCTAATACCCCACCCTTACAGTAGGTAACCCTCTGGAACTGTACGGTGTTGCTCTGTGCTGACGGAGTCGCACTCACCAGCGCTGAGGTCCGTGGTTCGGCCTGTGGTGGGGATGCTGGTAGCCCCTCGCTGTGTGACACATCGATCACAAGGCCAAAGACCTACAGAGGGTTTCGGATCACGGCTGAAATTCCATCCAGACCTTCTCCCTTTGACATTATGCCGTCGAAATGTGACAAAAACATAGATGTGGTCATTCCCAGCCCCCCGGGGACCAACAACTCTTAGAGGGGGTCACAAGCTAAAGAGCAATGAACCGACTGCATGCGTGCTCCTGCGGGCCTCTAAAAGCTCCCCATCACCCTTCGCTGTTCCTCGGCAGTGCCATGGCAACAGCTGGGTGTCAGCTTTCGCTCTACCTGCAGAGACGCGGAGCTTGTAGAGCAACGCCGCTACACTAGTCGTGCATATGTGCGTCCATTCTCGTGAAATGACGTGCTTGGTGTTTGAATGCGTCCCAGAGTCTAGGCTTCCATTGATTAAAGACTAGGTTTAAAACATTTACATGCAAATACAAATTAAAGTTGCAGGTATTTCTGAACATGGTTGCAGCAAATTTACAGCTGAAATACACAGTCGGCTAGTAGTTGTGGGACTATTTTGTGGCACAAATGAATTACGCAGCTTACGCAGTCTTTTTTTTTTTTTTTTGTATTAAGTTGCACTAAGCGGTGCAGGGATTTGTGGGTTACCTTATAGTTCATGTCCATTAAAGTCGTGACTGCTTTATGCGCTTTTGGCTGCAAAAACAACAGGAAGGCTTCAGTGTACAGTTGCATCATTGCATACGCTAGTAAGGAAGGTTAATCGTTTTATCTGCAGCTTTCAACAAGTGTTTGTACTCAACATGAGCTCCAGTAGGTGGGATAATAGCGTGACCCCCCATTGGTCAACATGGCCCATGAGGCAGTACGCTGGTCAGCCACACGATGGCAGCAGATACTCAGGAGGCACAGTCCAGCTGAATGCGGGGAGGTTATTGTTGCAAAGAAAAGAAAGCTGCAGGGACCCTAGCTTGTCACAGTCTGCAGTTCATCTGGGACTGCAGTCCTGAAAGCAGCTGCATGACACGGCTGTGTGCATGCTCTGCAGCTCTGACCAGCTCATTTATCCAGTTTTACCCTTCGGAGTGACACAGGGAGCTCTGGGGCAATGATGGAGAACGTGTAAAATGTATGTGCCTTTAAGAAGAATCATGAGATGTTTTGACACAATTAGTCTTTTTAAATTCTTGCATCTCTTCAATTAACTTCCAAACAACATTACTGATATTACTGTTAATGTTCTGTTTGCAAGAAACTCCTTTCTTTTTCTTAGTTTTTTTTTATTTTTATTTTTTGTCTTTGTTAGACCTAGTTGTGATCTAAACTGTAACTCATTCCAAACCTTTTTTTTTTTTTCTTTTCCCAGACAAGCCTTCTGCTCTATAAATGATGTGTTGTCCTCAGTCCTCGGGCAGATCTGGGCCGAGCTTCCAAGTGTTGCAGAGATTAAAACGCTCAGGCCCTGGTTGAATGCTTCTTTGTAACAAGTTCCCACTTCGGATTAAGAGCCAACATTGCTGCAAGTAGCAACGATGTCTCCTGTTTTAACTTAAACATAAAACCGTCTTCAGGACTTTAATTACTGTGGCCTTTTCATACTTTTGGGAGTTTGAATGAACAGAGTTCTGTGACTTAAGGATAAATGACAAGGTATGGATGGATGGATAATTCAGAACATGGGATAGGGAATAATGCATCTAAACCTTGAAGATGCACCAAATCAAATTCCCTACTTTT